>NW_023494808.1:6846331-7430310 GCF_904425465.1 Colossoma macropomum | reverse complement strand
GGCACCTTTAAATTTATGATATTATGGTAATAGTACAATACTGTTGATATGTCTATATTATATTGCTTAAAGAGGAAACCGTCTAGATGTCTTTGAATAAGTAGCCTGTGTTTTAAGCCTGACCACTATGTCCACTTAAGTTTCTACTGTGATTCAGAGTGAAGTGTGTACAGGCTGCTCTTAATTGTTTAGTTGTAGTACAATTAGTTTATTAGTAATGAAGATCATCACTTTAATTGGACACAAAGTAGTAGCTAATGGTTCAGCGTGATGACATAAGGAGTATTTAATGGTGAAAATGTAAAGATAGCTGTAAGGCAGTGAGGCAGCTGAATGTCTGGAGGTGAAGTAAAGTGTCCAGTAAAGATCAAGCACTGTGTTCCACATAAGACTGTACAGTGGAGGAAAATATAATGATAAATCAATAGATTGATTAACAGATAATTAACGGGATTAACACTTCAGTATTATTTAGTTTTTGTGTTACTTATTTATATGAGTAAACACACTTATCGGTTTATTAACAGTGTAATAATCAGCAGTTACTGCACTATTGACTAAGTAGTTAATCAGGAACTAAAGCTTGTTGTAATTAATGCTTAAAGCATACATATTTATAACTGGTTTTCTGAATCACTTAGCAATTTGTCTCCTTAGATTCTAATTTAGATTTTTTTTTAATGAAAAAAAAAAATGTTAGGATATAATAATAATAATAATAATAATAATAATAATTCCTAGCCAAAATCTTGAGCTCTATCCTACTTGCATTAGCTTAAGGTATAGTTTTCTAAGTAAACTATGAAATAGATCCATTATTTGATTTGAGTAAGAACATCAGCGCAATGATGTAACCGTAATGTAAAATACACTTTACGATACTGATCAAATCAGTTGGACATTCCTTATGAATAAACAATATAAGAAATAGAAGACCTTACCTGCACAGCATGTGGAGGAAGTTGGAGATGCAGTTGTCTCAGTTCTGGGTGAAGTGACCTGTCCTTCTGTTACAGATATATCAGGTGAAGTTTCTGATGAAGATTCTGTCTTTGAAGTCATATTAGTTGTAGACATGAATATTTCTGGTTCAGCAGTAGATGAAGGAGCCTGACTTCTGGTAGGTGATGCTGGTGCTGAACTAGTATCGGTGGTATAGTCAGCTGTAGCTGTGGCAGACTGACTAAGTTGACCAGTGGTAGAAACTACAGTAGTTGAAAAATCAAGTGTATCCTGTTTCACAGATGTTGGTTCAGTTGACATGAATGAGGTTTGGGTCAAAGTAGATGTTGTTGTAGGCATGAATATTTCTGGTTCAGTAGCAGATGAAAGAGCCTGACTTCTGGTAGGTGATGCTGGTGCTGAACTAGTATCGGTGGTATAGTCAGCTGTAGCTGTGGCAGACTGACTAAGTTGACCAGTGGTAGAAACTACAGTAGTTGGAAAATCAAGTGTATCCTGTCTCACAGATGTTGGTTCAGTTGACGTGAATGAGGTTTGGGTCAAAGTAGATGTTGTTGTAGAAGTGGGCAGTTGCCCTGCTGTGGTAGAAGTTTGTTCATTAAGTAACTGTGTTGGAGTTACTGGCTCCATTGTAGTTACAGAGTCGTCTGAGTATGCAGTCACAGTTGTTTTCTTGTCTGTTAATATTACTTGCATATCTCTTGTTGAAGCGTCTGGCAAATTTACAGTTGTAGGTTTTGATGTTTCCTCAGAAGCTGCATGCCCAAATGATCTTGATGTCTCTGATAAAGTTACAGAATCAGACACTGTTAATGCTACTGGTGACACTGCTGATAATTGAAATTCATTGGGCTTTTCAAATGAAGAACTTGTAATTGAACTATGATCAACTGCTGACAAGTGTTGTAATTTGAGTACTAGATGTAAGAGTTAAAATAAATCGCGTTAAAAAGTTATCACGATATGATATGGTTTTGATTATGATTGTGTGGCCACATGGATGTGCATATGTTCTAGAGGTACATCTGCAAGTGACTCAGATACATTTTGAGATCAGTATTTGCAAAGCTCTGAACAAAAATGCATCTGCCAGATTTACACACAGCAATCTGATTTGTGTCACTTTAACTCTGTAATGTGACCATAGCCTAAGCTAATGACCCACATTTACCTTACTAGATTAAAGGGCTGGTCCACTAATTGTATTTTTTTTATTGTATATTTATTAATATATGCTAATTAAATATTAATAATTATACTTTCATGCATGCTAGTCTAGTAAAATTCAGAATTTCCCTTCATTTTTTGAGTTGTTTAATGGTACAATATGCCATATGAAAAGAGGTTTTCTGGGATCACTGTTAGCAATTTGTCTCTTTGGTTCACTTGGTTCTAATTACTGGATTACCTTTTAAATAAAACAATAATAAAATGTAATAAAAATAATAATAATAATAATAATAATAATAATGATATAGAAACAGTAGACTTTACCTGCACAGTATGTAGGTATTGGAAGTAATACCGCTGGCTTGACGAGTCTGTAAACGTAGTAATTTCCTGGGCAGGCTTTGACTTGGATTGGGTTTGATCTGTAGGAATTACATTGTCTACTATCAACTGAGGAAACGTATGTTCCAAAGATTTCTCTGGTGACGATGCCGTCCTGTGGTTGAGGATGAGATCCGCCAAGTAAAAGTGCAGTGTAACCACCACAGGTCACAAAACTCCAGCACCAGTTAGATTCAGGAATCTGAGCACTTTGACCCTGAAGATACAGACGATACCAGCCACTCCATTCAAGAAGAGTGTCATCAAAGCTACCATGGTAGAACCCACTATCTGTTCTTCTCCAATTATTATCAAGAACACTGTAGAGACTGCAGGGGTCAAAAGTCATGTTGTTTGCAGTGTCTGCTGTGGAAACAGAATCATAAGAAGCAGTTATTTTCTGTACAAACCTCACTGTTTCATGCTCAAAATTACAGAACAACACTTTAGTTCAGAAACAACTTATAGGATAGTAGTGTAGTGTAATGTAGTAGAGTGGTGTGTAATCCCAAGTCATTATGTGATCCTCAATATTTAAGTCACCCGAAGTGTTTTTGTTTGACATATGTAGAATATATCCATAAAGCCATTATTGTTTATTTAGACAAAGTATGTAATAGCTAAAATACTGTTAGATCTTCTGAAAACCTACTAGTGTTTATATTTGATGCAGCAACACTGGTCACATTCGTCGGGGCAGTGTTCGGAGTAATGGTGTTCACATCTGAAGAAAACACAAATTTATACAAACCTTAAAGTCTAATAAACTTTGGCAACACTCATTAAAAAAACACAAAATCTTATATAACAATCAAAGTACCTGCACAGTAAGCAGCAACACAGGAGTCAGGCCTGACGAACTCATAGACGTAATAGTTTCCTGGACATGCTTTGACTCGAATAGGGGTGGATCTGTAGTAACAGCAGTCACTTCCTGAACTCCCACAGACCCCACGAGTGACTATTCCATCCTCTATCTGAGGGTGAGATCCATTCAGCCACAGAGCAATATCAGTACCACATCTGGACTGATTAACACAGCTCTCTGGCATACGGACACTCATCTCATTATACAGCAGCCGATACCAGCCATTCCAGTTGAAGAATCTGTCACAGATCCACAGTCCAGTTGCATTAGTGGCTCTCCAGGGTTGATCCAGAGACGTGTAATTGTTGCAGGGATCATTAGATGTAGCTGCTGTTGAAACCAATAAAATATGCATCAATTTATTTATATGTTGTTGCTGTCATGACAAAGCCTTTTATCTCCAGTTTGTCCTTTTTAATATTTGACAATTTAAAATTAAAAACTTTCTTTATATTGTATCAGAATTTGGCACCCCTGGTAAAGATGAGTAAAAGCGTTAAAAGGAATTCACACTTTGGTGAATTAGCTTTATTTCACTGGAAAAAGAGAAAAATTCAACATTTAATTGAAGTATATTTATTCTGGGTGAAGAAAATCCGTCATCAACAAATTATTATTTTTAACAAAAGCACATGTGCCACAGTTATTGGCATACATGATGTGACACAGAGCTCAAATTCCTTTAGTCACTCTTAACATGGGAAAGACAAGAGACATGCAATTTACATAAGAGAAAAGAGTGTTGACCTACATGAGTCAGGGAACTGCAGAAAAATATCTACTCTCCAGAAAAAGCCCACATCTACAGTTAGGGCAATAATTAAAATGTAAATCAACTGGAACTGTGACAAACTTGCCAGGATGAGGACCCAAGTTTATTTTGCCCCCAGGCACAGTGAGGAGGATATGAGATGCAAAAAATCTCCAATGATCACTGTTGGAAAGTTACAGAAAAAGAATAGCATGGGGTCAGCAAGTCTCCAAAGCTACCATAAAATGCCACCTCCATGCCAACAGATTATTTGGAAGGCATGCCAGGAAAAAACCTCTGCTGTCATCTAACCACAAATATAAGGGCCTCAAATTTGTTAAACATTACTGGAACTTTGACTGGAACCAGGGCAGATGAAATTAAAATTGAGATTTTTGCAACAAACATTCAAAGTAGGTTTGGCTTAAAAAGCAAGATGATTACACTGAAAAGAGCCTGATGCCCACTGTGAAGTATGGTAGAAAGTTGCTGAAAGGAGCTGTTGTTCCTCCAAAGGCCATGGGCATCTTGTTAGGGTCTCCATAAAATACTGGGACATTACAAATTAAAAGTCTGCCTCTGCCATAAAACTAAAATTGGGTTGTTATTGGATCTTCCAGCAAGACAATGAGCCACAACATATGTCCAGATCAACACAAAATCAAGTTTCTGAATACAAAATCAGATAAATAACTAAACACTGTACAATATGAACACAGAATCAAGCTTATGCCATTATAATCTCGTTCCCCTGAACTAAGCCCCATAGAAAACCTGTGGAGTGAGCTAAAGAGGAGTGTGCACAAGAGAAGACCTAAGACCCAGAGAAGCTTTTGATTTGAGCTCAGCTTGCAAACTCCCCAAATTTGCAAGAATCTGTATGTAATTTGGTCCTTTGCATTTGAATTAACCATGTCACCTGATCCTAACAATACTGGACAAAAGAGAGAGCTGGAACAATTATTGTTAGTAAAGAAAAAGCCCAGAGAGGCAGAAGTGGTTTCTAAAGTTGACCTCGATGCCACCATATAGAAGAAAATTACCAAGGCCCTTTAAAAAAACAGTGATGTTCTGGTAGCTATGGCCATGAAAGAAGCTCTTGCTGCCATTCTTGCACCTCAGTTGGCATCTCTGGAAGCTAAGATTTCTTTGGTGCATGAGGTTTTAAGAAATTAGTGGTGGATCAATCCACTGTAGATTCCATACAAATGGCAATTCGCTTGAACAAGCGTAAGATCAGCATCACAGCTAACAAGCTGGCTAAGATCGAGGTCAAGTTGATGGAACTACAGGACAGGAGCCGAAAGAACAGTCTTAGGCTAATCAACCTGCCTGAGTCAGCTGCAGGCTCCGACTGCATGGGATTTGTATGGTCGTACCATTTAAACCAACCATTGCCATCATATATATGTGATAGCAAGCCAAGAAACCTTGCACGATCATTTTTCAGCTGCTGAGGCAATTCTAAAGAGTTTTTTTGGGGGATTCTGGACATTTTGAGGATTTTGAGGCTGTGTTTATGTTTAGCAAAATCTGTAGGAGCTTAGCGTCCTTGTGGTTTGCACCTTTTCCTGTTGCTTTTCCTTCCCTTCCCATTCCCTCCAGATGTTTTCTATCTACCCAAAAATGGTTCCTTTAGCTTTAATTCTGGAGTCTCATTTAAAGACTGTTGATGTCAATTTTCAAAACGTTTTAAAATTTTAGCACATTTTTTCACCCTAATGAAACAGAAGGACTAGATAGGACACTTGCGTTAACCCTTCAATATTCTTTCAATAATGAGGATGATTGATTTGTTCTAGTAGTTTTTAGTATTTGTCAGGTCAGAATGGCAGTAGAATCAGGGTATGCACCCAATAATTATGGTCTGGATTTTCTTCTCAGCCCAAATCTACCCATGTTGGTTCCAGATCATGCTCTTGTTTTGCATTTTTTTTCCCCTGATGTTATACATACAAGATCCACAAAATGTCACTTTAACACCTCTTTATTGCTGAGTGGTACCTTTCTAGAGCAAATAAACACAAGGTTGGCAGAACTTCGAGATTAACGGTGCACAGTGTGACAAACCTCAGATTCTTTGGAAAGCAACAAGTGTTTTATAAGCTTTTGCATTTATTTTTCTTCCAATCTCAATACTATTAGGAACAAATAGTTGAATTACAGTCTAAAATTAACCTATTGAAATCAAGAAAAAATCTGAATCCTTCTGACAATCCCTCCATGCATGCTGCTTTATGAGCCAAACATAATAAATTGTCTCAGTCCAAAGCTGAGTTCATCTTACTTTTTACTAGGCAGACATATTATGAAGAATGTGAGGTCTCATCGTTTCTTTGCCTTGAGATTTAGGGAAAGCAAATCTAAACTGAGATCTTAAGGAACAAGTTTTGTTTGAATCTTCTGCCATTATTAAAGGTTTTAAGGATTTTTACTTTAATTGTAACACGTTAAAAATCAAGTGGGATCCCTCTGAGTGTAGATTTCTTGAGCAACTGGATTAACTTTCTCCCAGTGAAGCTGATCAGTTGGAATCACCTTTTACATTGGCGAAATTAAGTGATGCACTTGCGTCTTTAAATGAAGGCAAAACTCAAGGATTAGATGGCCTCCCTCCAAAGCTATGTTAGCACTTTGGGACAAAATTGGAAACCTTCTCTTAACTTCCTTTAATTATGCCATAGACTGTGGTAGTTTCCACAGAGACTAAAACATGGCTCTTATTTCTTATCTGTTAAAAAATGGAAAGATTAAGAACGTTGTGTTTGAATGTTTCCTAAACTCTCTGCTGTCTGCTTTTTTGGATTTAGTAGCATGATGAATTGTTATGTTCATGTATACTATGTAGATATTTTGTATCCTAATGTCTCTCTAACCCTTTATGTTGTTTTTGCATCATTCATATTTTACATTACAATATAGACGCCACTTACCCTGTACAATTGTTTGTTAACTTACATCTGATCTATAACTATGTTAATGGTTATGAACACTTTATGGTTTTGCTCTGCATACTTCAAATCTAAGAAAAAGGTAATTGCTGTGTAAATACTGTGTACAAAATTATGTTTTTGTACGGTTTTGTTTCCATCATATTACAGAGAACTTACCAGTAGACATATGAATTAATATAGAAAGAATTATTGCACTTGAAAAAATATATATTTTAATGTTGTCAGTTGCAGGTACCTGTCTATCACATATGCATCACATACACATGTTTTCTGAAGGAATTCAGTAGTACTCTTCATTACTTTTTAACTTTTCAGCATTAAAGGCTAAAATATACCCAATTTTTCTTACATTAGTTGGTATGTACTTACATAATACACTTGTATGCATCAAATATTTATTACTTGTACATATCACATTTTAGCATTAAATTATCATTTAATAACTATGTATGTGCAAATTATGTACCAGAAAATGACTTTTAACTACTACATATTTACCTATTAAACACTAGATATATACTGTACAGTAAAAAAGTGCTATCAAAATCACTGTCAAAGGTACCTCTGCATGGGTTGCTGCTATTGATAGACATAAGCAGCTGTAGTTTCCAATAGCATTGGTGCAGTTTGCATTTAGACCCCACACTTCAGTAATCTCAGTACATTCACAAACAAAGAGACTTTTAAACATTCTCCACATTAACTTGTGTATTGGCTACTGCTATTTCAGAAAAAAAAATCCATCTATTCAAATATAGGTCATGGAGACCTATACTTAGAGTGTTCTCAGAAGTAATGGTTGTCTCTCTAGTTATTTGTTTTAAGAAATGTACTCATTTAAGAATTTAAGAAAAGACAGAGGTAAGCATGTAATATGAAAACATTTGAAGCAGCAAGTGCAGTATCTTCTAACATAAAATTACAGAAATGTCCAAGTACCATCTCGAAGATGTATGGTGTACCCGTTTTTATGTCTGACGCATAATACATGAAAAATATTAGTGTCATTGGCAATTACTACAAATTTTGATTTTGAAACATGCCTCTGTGCTAATAGAAATGCGCAGATTTGACACATTATACTCATTCAGGCATTTGCAACTGTAGTTTCCAATAGCATTGGTACAGTTTGCTTTGGACAGTTTACATTGGATGGTGTAGTTGAGGGTACAAAAGACAATATTGCTGACCCTTCCACAAGCGAAATAATGATATGATGTGTACACTGATGCAGTATTTACATGGCAATTATAGATGTCTGCATATGTTGTCACGGCAAGGACGCATAATCAGGACTCAGATATTCAATTCTCAATTTGATAGAGACCTAATCACCTTTCATCAAACTGACTTTTTTTGATATATTGATTTAGACAGCATAGCTGGCATTGACTTTTCATGTACATCATGCTGATGGAATGTCAATATGGCCGCGGGACACTTTTTCCAGGTATGGCGAATACTACCTGTATGGCCTACTGCTATTTCAAAGATAATCCATCTATTCTCACACTTATGGAGGCTTATATTTGAAGTGAACTGGTTGTCTTAGCAGTCGTTTGTTTCAAGAAGGGGACTTATTTAAGTGTTTAAGAAAAGATTTTATTTTTTTTTTCCCTAGGCCAACCTTTCCATTAGAGTTCCCAGGTTTATCTGTTTTTTTATTGTGTGTAAGTTATTTATGATTTGCTTTGTCTGGTGTTCAATCTTCTTAAAAGGATCTTACAGGCAAGATAGACTGCACACCAACAAGAGTGGTGTCAAATCTCTGACTGAGAACCTCATTTTCTCCATGTGCAACTTTTCCACCCCCCACTGGTGGAGACACATCAGCACTAACACCCAACAACTCTCATCTCTCCAGAGCTGCAACATCCTCTCCCTACTGAGAATGCCCTGATGGAGCCATAGCATCCTCCACCCAGTGAGAATGCCCTAATGGAGCTGCACTTATTGGATGAGAGCCATGATGATATTCACCCATATCAGCTGCTGGAGACCCAACAGTAGTAATCAACAGTAATCCACACCATACTCAGTCTCCGTCCCCCTCACCCCACAAGCAACCCACACCATCTTCCATCTCCCCCACCTGAACCACCCACTGGTAATGGAGAAGCTGGTATCAGCTGGGATGATGCTATTACTTTCCATGTCAATCAGCCCTCGGGTTCAGTGACAAATCAGCCCAGCTTCTCCACCACCCTCATCTACTGCCTCAGGAACCCAATGACTGCCTCCTCCCACATTAAACTCACCAAGGAGTTTGTTAAAGCTGCCACACTGAAGCTCAGCCAGTTTGATGAACTATTAAACAGAGCTCCTCCAACACCTGTAGCACCCCAAAGAAAGACACAAGCTCCTCAAACAAAAAAAAGGCAGCTTCACTATGCACCTCATCTTCACCAGGTGCTCCACCCAACCTCATCCACTGAAAGGGAAGAGGTCACCACATTTAAATAATCTGGCAAATTGATATTTTTCAAGTCTGTGCTGCTAAAGTAATGATGTCAGCACATGTTTTGAAAACAACCTCAACCCTTCGTGCCTGTTATCTCTACCATTTCAGTACTTATTAAAAACAGAAAGAACAGGGAAATAATGTCAGACATGTCAGATAATGCAAATGTATTCAATGTGCAGTATGTCAAATGTGAGTCACAACTTCAGGAGCAAAGTGCACAGGTTACTAAGTTAGCTGTTCGCAGTATTTGACCTCTCACAAGCTAGTCTTATTTGATTAATAATATTATTACACATGGGCTTGATTTTAACAGAAATGTAATGCTGAAACCGTATTAATTGAGTAGGCTCCACCAAAATTTATAAATGTCTCATTTGCTGGCAAGAAAAGTGCATGTGTAGCTGCTCTATTTGATGATTCTTTCCAATGAAAACAGTTATCATTTGCTGACTTGACTTCCCTTTGCGCAGTTCTGAGAGGGGCACTAAAGATACTACTAGTAATTGTCTACAGGCCTTGGAGGTACAATGCTAGTTTTATTGATGAATTTTGTTATTTCTGGTGATTTTAACAAACATGCTGACAAGTCCAAAGACAATTACGCTAAGGACTCTTTTGGATTCTAACAGCATATGACCGGAAGCACACACTATCATGTCCAGACCATTTAAGATAACCACATCCAGAATGTGACCATGATAGTGTGTGCTCCCAGTCACATACTGAAAGAGTCCAAAAGACTTCCTTAGCATGTGACTAAGAGCACACACTTACATAAACACTTCATAACATGTTCATGAGTATTTAAGTCAACATAAAGAATACATGTTTTACATGATGCTAATATGTACTACAATGTCATTTTACTGACATATATTTTTCAAAATAAACTTCTTTTTTTATTTGAACTATATTGAAACTATATTCTTTTCAGTGGAATTCCTCTTTCTGGACAGCCAAAATAATACATAATAAAAAATGACCATGCTTAACCCTTTAATAATTAAGTGCTTTCTCTCTTTCTATACTCTCAATTTCTTATCTTAAGCTTTTGTATTTTGCAGTTTGTTATTCTTTCTCCTTTTTACTGGACTCTTTTAAAATTTTGTTGTGCCAAAAAATGTATTGTACCTGACTGAAATGGATGTTATATGGATCTTTAACACCTTAAAGTCACAGGCTTATTACATACTAAAGTTATTATTCAGTAACTACAGGGTTGCCAATGCAAACTGGTTGAGCTATTCTTGGATTATAAAAGTGTGTAATAAAACCCTGGCCATTAAAGGAGTTTGATTGCAATGCAAAGTACTCTACTTACATTCATGTGGATGTGTATTATGGCCTTGTAAAATTCCTTCATGCAATGAGTGCCACCACCACACTATGATTCAGTCAAATGATGTTCCTAAGCATATTTATACATAACTTACTGTCCTTAGTCACATGCAAAGCAACAAATGCTTAAGGAAAAAAAAGAAACATAAATTTAAAAAATAAGTTGCTATTATAGGCATAATATAGTATTTCAAAATGAAAATTGAGGTGTTTTATTTAGAAAAAATGTCTCTCAGTAAAATGACATAGTGGTCCAAATTAAAACAATGTAAAATATGTATATTTTATGGATGTTGATTTAAACATTCATGAACTGTGTGCAGATCCACAAAGAAATCTTCAAATCTTCAAATCTTCAATAATGTTCAAAGCTAGATAATCCTTCTCCAGCATTATCAGCAATAATGTAACAGCAAATTACTCTTCACCATGGTCAACAAAGTAAGTAATCTACATATATGGTCTCTGAATTAGTATCACCTGAGAGGTGTAATGAGTTTGCATACTTTTTAAACACAAATCCATAGTATCAGACAAGCCATTAATATCTATGTATCCACCAAAGTGCCCGAATTCTCTCCTTCACCACGTATAGATATCATGGCTAAAATGTCTCAGTTTGGTGCTATCAATAATATAATTTTCATTGATTTAATTGACACATAACCTACCAAAGAAGACATACTTCCTAAAGTAAACATATCACTCATTGAGGAAATCATCATCAAGCAATGCACTGGCTTTCTGTCCTAAATTTACTAATGACATTCATTTAAATACAGATATCTGGAAGACCTGTTCTACTTCTGCTCAATATCAATGCCACCTATGATACCATTGACCATAAAAGTCTTATAGATAGACTTGAGAACTGGGTTGGTCTCAGGAACTGTCCTAAAATGCAGTTCATACCTGCAAGGAAGGAACTACTCTGTCAAAATAGAAAACAATGCAAAGTTTCAGTCACCTGTGGTGTCCCCCAGGGTTCAATTCTTGGGCCAATCTTATTTAATGTATACATGCTTCCTCTTGGCCAAATAATACTACGAGATTTGTTACCACAGCTATGTAGATGATACTCAGATCTACCTGGCCCTCTCCCCAAACAATTATGTTCCCATTGAATCACTGTAAGAACATTGAGCACACTACTAACTGGATGGGTCAAAACTTTGTGAAGTTGAGTAAAGATAAAGCAGATGATTTTATTTGGGGATAGCAATAAGAAGTAGAGCAGTTTTAGCAGTCATGTCAAAGCAGTTTCTAAATCAGCTTTTTTATCACCTTAAGAACCTCAACAAGTTCAGAGATTTTCTGACTAATCCAGACCTAGAGAAACTCATCCATGCCTTTATTTCCAGCAGCATTGATTTTTGTAATGATCTTTTACCTTGACTCCCAAAACGATAATCAAACATCTTCAGTTGATCATAAATGCACAAGAAAAAAACGAAGGGAACACCCATTCGCAAATCCTTACACTGGCTACCTGTCTGTTACAGGATGGTCTTCTATAAATCAGTTAATGGTGTAGGACCAGCATATTTCTTTGATATGCTGCAGCAATTTGAGCCGAGCAGCACTCTAAGATCATTAGGAACTGGTCCGATAGTTCTGCCGAAGGTGAACACTAGACATGGAGAAGCAGCGTTTAGCTACTATGCTGCTCTTAAATGGATCCAGTTAACAGAGCACAGTAGAAGAGCCCAGCTCAGTTGAAAACATTGTTAGATATACTGCATTTATTTCCTGTAAAGGTACATTATTATGCTGATTTTTTTTTATTTGCTTTTAAATTCTTCTCTCCCAAGCTTTAATCAAAGGTGTGGGACACTGAGCAGCATTTTGGACAATTTGCTTGCTCAAAATAAATTGCTTACTCAAAAAAGACAGCTGCAAACTTGTAATATGAAAGTATTTTGCAAATATCTTATAAAGTACAATCTTGGAAATTTCGGTTGTTCAAGCACCATTCTAAACCTCCTACTGTGTACCTTTTTAACAAGCAATAAACAGAGCTTGACAAATATCAGTGTTACAGACAATTACTGGCAGTACTCAAAGAGGGTACATTCATTCCCATCTGGATTAAAGAAAGGAATTAAACAATGAAAGTTAGTACACAAAGACACTTTACACCATTATCTGTAAAACAGTCCATTTCAAATCAAACTCAGATGGTAACCGTTATTTGTAATACAGTGAACATCATTGAACCAGCTTATCTAAAGAAATCTGAAAAAAAACAGATCTTGTGACTAGTGGTGCTTGAAGGTTTGTGAACCCTTTAAAACTTTCTGCATTTCTGAACTTTATCACATTTTAACACAAGACAAAAATATTAGACATGTGCATTTAATTATTGAGGAAAATAATCCAATTTTACACCTCTATGAGTGGCAAAATATATGAACCTGTAAGATTAGCAAAGAATTTGAAAGTGAAATTAGAGTCAGGTGTTTTCAATCAATGGGGTGGCAACTGGAAGTGAGTGACCACCCTGTTTTATTTAAAGAATAGAGATCTATCACAGGCTGTTCTTCACAACACATGTTTGTGGAAGTGTATCATGACAGGAACAAGGGAGATTTCTGAGGACCTCAGAAGAAGAGTTGTTGATGCTCATCAGGCTGGAAAAGATTACAAAACCATCTCTAAAGAGTTTGAACTCCACCATCCACAGTCAGACAGATTGTGTTCGAATGGAGGAAATTGAAGACCAAAGGCATGCAGTAGTCTGCGAGGTCACAAAGGAACCCAGGGTTACTTCTAAGAAATTAAAGCCTGTCTCACAGTGGCTAATGTTCATGAGTCCACCATCAGGAGAACACTGAAAAACAATGATGTGCATGGCAGGGTTGCATGGAAAAAGCCAGTGCTCTCCAAAAGGAACATTACTCCCCATCTGCAGTTTGATAAAGATCACATGAAAAAGCCAGAAGGCTACTGAAACAATTTTTCGTGGATGGATGAGACCAGAATATATCTTTTTGGTTTGAATGAGAAGGGCTATGTTTGGAGAAAGGAAAACACTGCATTCCAGCATAAAAACCTTATCCCATCTGTAAAACATGGTGGTGGTAGAATCATGGTTTGGGCCTGTTTTGTTGCATCTGGGCCAGGACGGCTTGCCATCATTGATGGAACAATGAACTCTGAATTATACAAGCAAATTCTAAAGGAAAATCACAGGACATCTGTCTGTGAGCTGAAACTCAACAGAATGTGGATCATGCAGCAAGACAACGACCCTAAGCGCACAAGTCATTCTACCAAAGAATGGTTAAAGAAGAATAAAGCTAATGTTTTGGAATGGCCAAGTCAAAGTCCTGACCTTAATCCTATAGAAATGTTGTGGAAGGACCGGAAGCAGCAGTTCATGCGAGGAAACCCACCAATGTTACAGAGTCAAAGCTGTTTTGTATGGACGGGCTAAAACTCCTCCAAGCTGATGTGCAGCACCGATCAACCGTTACTGGAAACATTTAGTTGCAGTTAATGCTGCACAAGGAAGTCACACCAGATACTGAAAGCAACGGTTCACATACTTTTGCCATCACAGATATGAAATATTGGATCATTTTCCTCAATAAATAAATGACCAAGTCTAATATTTTTGTCTCATTTGTTTAATTTGGTTCTCTTTATCTACTTTATCTACTACAGGTTCTCTTTTTCTATTCAGAAAGAAAAAAAACAGGGGTTTACAAACTTCCAAGCACCACTGTATGTGTTTAAGAAAAGACAGCAGAAAACGTTTTAATATTAATATTAACATTAATATTAATATTATAATAACATGTAATATTTTATATTAATGTTTAATATTAAATGTTAGTATTAATATTAAAACACTTCCAGCAACAAGTGCTTTGATAAGACATAGTTTTCACATAATTATCATTAAATAGCTATTTTTTATCTTAGGAATGAATGGTGGGCAGAAGTTTGTGCACCCCACTTATATCTTGATATGATACAAGTACACTAGCAATACCCTACTAACCATGTGGGATACCATGACAACCATATTGATACAAGTACACTAGCAATGACCTATTAACCATGTGGGATACCATGACAACCATATACAACACCTGAACAACCACCTGGGACATAGGGCTAGTAAGCAGGCCTCAGAATTGTGGTTAGATGCTTCAGGTGCCTCAGAGAGAGTTGGGACAAATCTGATTGACACTGCAGGTAAGCTCAAATTGTCAGTAAAAGCACTGTAACTGACAAGAATAGAATAGCTATAGGTGACCAAGAAATATACTAGGATTCATTACACTTTAGTAGACATATGGTTAATAATAATTTATTGCTTACAGCAAAATAATATTTGAAAAACAGTTACATTGATCCTTACATATACTTCAAAAAGCTAAAATAAGAGTTTAAAATGTCGATAACACTTCAAGATGTCTTACATAAATAAAGTGCTGGTGTAATGATCAATAATTAGATGCCAAACAAGTTAACTTGCTTCACAAATCAGGAATATGATATTCGCCCTTTTTGGCTACCAAATAACTAACAAAGATTTTTTTTTTTTTTTTCTGTTTAGGACACAAATTGACTAACATTTATTTACCACTTCTTAATTAATCAGGGACAACAAAAATACACTTTAGATCAAGAAACACACCTTGAAGGATCAGTAACTCAGTAAATCAGTAAACTCTCATGAGCTTTAAGCAATAAACATGACAATCTAGAACCTACAAGAATCAAAAGTTGCCAGTTATACACTTACATGATGTAAATGTAGATGAGATTGCATGTTCAGTAATTTTCATAACAAGGTCTTAAAGTGTTTATTGTGCATATTATTGCAATTATTTCTATACTGAATATAGCATAATACACAGTGAACAAACTGTTCAGATGTGTCCAGTTTGAGTTTACTGGACAAAGAACAACACCTGAATAAACTACCAAATGTGTGTTCCTTGAATTAAGGTGATACTCTAAAAATGACTAAAATCTACTCTTTTTAAAGCAGGTAATTAGCAGAGGAATCTTATTTAACACGGAGCACAAATTAGATTATCTAACAGCTTTTTCTGAAATCTGCTTCATTCTACTCTTATATATTTGCTATATTGAGATAACCAAGTTGGCCAGCTATTTTTTTTTTTAATAAAAAAACAGCAGAACATTTGTGACAATCATGATATTTATCAGAAAATTGGTCATCATTTCTCACTGCCCACCAGCTCATATATAATTCAGTGTATTCAAATGCATAATTGTCAGCTAGTTTTCTTCTCCTGACATTGTGTTATTATCAGCAGTTCAAAAAGATCTGGTGGTGCTGTGTGAACATATATATATATGTTCACACTGCACTTGGTCAAACCTCTTTAGTAAGTAGGTAGTAGGTAGGAACTGAATGACTTTAGGCTTTACTTACTTAAATTTGCAGCACTGTTGTCTGTGATTGTAGTTAGTAGGACCACAGTGACCCCTGTTGGAAAGATAAAAAAATGGTGTATGCTCACACATGCAGCGGTTTACTGGATATTCACAGTAAAACCTTAAAGGCTTAAAATTGAAAAAAGATAATTATATTATGATGGCGTGGAGAAAGGGGTTTGTGATGTCATGTAATGAGGGTCAGTTGTAACACCTGGGAGAGAGAAACTGATGGTTCTACAAAGGAGCAGATCCAGTATGGCTGGGTTGGCTGGAGCTGGGGACAGGACTGAGTTTACTGGGGCTTGCTGATCATTTGTGGACCGGCTGTGGCATGAGATGGCATGGATGCACTCTGAGGGACTTTGAATTTTCGATTTTGATTGGACAGTCAATAGACCTTATTTTAGATGCTGGTGTGGTGACAAAACAAAGGACTTTGCATGAGATGACGGACTCCAGGATTTTATGGGGGGGTCTTGCTGGCCTCCTGACAATAGGAGTCTGGTTCTTTTAACTTACAAGCTTTGTGTAGCCTATGTGCATTTGACGTATGGGAGTGGGTGAACAGAAGAGTAGGGAAAGTTCCTGGTGGGCCAGTAGCGTTTCCTGGCCTCATATTGTGAGCTAATGAATAAATTAATGTAAAACACTCATTCAAACTATAAATCATTCATTCAAGTGTATATTTGTAGTAATGTTGGGGTTAAGTGGTCCCCTGCTCAAGTGGTTTAGCCCCGGTTTGCTGACTGTAACTCATACAATGGAGAGAGATTAAGTAAAGCTGAAGTTGGCTTTTTATTCTCATTTCTCATTCCACCTTAAATGATGAAGCACTTATTCAGATGGCTATTCCGGTGCTAGCATGTAATTTCTGTGATATTTTAGGTGGAGTGGAAATTCTGATTAAAAATGCCTGAAGAGGTTATCGAATGAAAGAATCAGCTGCTATGCTGAGTTGATTTGAAAGAGGAAAAATAGACCCAAGATACAGAGTAGACCGTCTGTATACAGAATAAATATTGTGAGAAATACCAGATATATTACAGCTTTTAGTGATTAAGCATTTCTGTACAGGCATATGTAACAGAGTGCAGAATAAGATAAAGTACATTTTTCCAGAACAGTAATTCATTCTGAATTACTTGGTATGTTTAGAGTAAATTCTCTGTAATATTGTGGTAACAATTTATAATGAACTTTAACTTTAATTTCATATATAGTAATTACACATTAACTACACATTTTCTTATTGTCATCATATGCACCAATGAACCAGATTATTTACCAGGTACATGCTGGAAGTTCTCAGTATTATGATGAAAACAGGACCATAAAATAAAGTGTAACTTTGTACAGTAAATACACACCAACTATTGGTCTTTATCTCTTATTCAAAGCATAACCATGCATAACATTCACAAAGTCATATATATATATATATATATATATATATATATATAATATATATATATATATATATATATATATACACTGTTATATTGTAGTGTGTGATATGGATGAATGAAGCAAAAACAACAGGTAAAAATGGAACTGTATTGCACTAAAGAATTTCCTCGTTGTGGGACTAATAAAGGGTTATTTTATCTTAAAGCAGTGAACCACAATACAGAACAGCATCCCAACCTACCTAGAAGATAACAGTAGCTAATTTACTTACACAAAGTAAACAACAAACCGAAACAGAAACCTCCCTCTGTCTCCGACTACCAAACATACATACATACATACATACATACACACATACAGGTGCACCTACAGCCACAGACACATCCACAGAGAAAGACTTGCCACATATATAGAATATCTACAAACCAGTGAAAAGTCCAAAACTACAGGAGCAAACAGAACAGCAGAGGAACAAATGGAGTCTAGCTGCAGAAGCCCGACAGGCCAGTGACACATCTTAAATAGACCCGCACACAGCCATGCCTCCCGTGCATCCATGGCCCATAGCAGGTTGCTACATAGCTCTCTCTTTCAGAGGAGCCATCCCAGCAACCTCACAAAGTCTGAACAAAGTTCAAGAAAGGTCCCTGGACAAAGTCTGAGCAAAGCCTGAGCAGATTTCCTTGGGGCACATGGTCTCTGAGCAGGGTTTAGAGATTATCTTCTGTCCTAGTAAACACTCACACTGTGGGCACATGAGCACTGCGGCCTACTCCCCAGCACAACAGATCTCCTTGCCCATTTTGAATTTGATGCCAAAAACACATTTCAAAAAAGCTGGGATGGGAGCAACAAAAGACAGGTAAAGTTGTGTAATGCTATATATAAAAAATTAATAAATAAACTGAAAACAGGTTAGTAATATGTTTTGGTATAAAATGAACAATCCAGAGAGGCTGAGTCTTTCAGAAGTAAAGACTGGGGGCGAGTCTACTTAAAATAGCGAAGAACTTGGGAAATTCATAATTTATGGTATAACCCCATTTCCAAAAAAGTTGGGACACTGCGCAGAATGTAAATAAAAATAGAATACAATGATATGCAAAATCATGTAAATCATATTTTTAAAGGAAAAAAAAATACTGTTTTTTGGCCTTGTCCCTTGCATACAGAGATTTCTCCAGATTCTCTGAATCTTTTAATGTTATTATGTACCATAAATGAGGAAAAACAAAAGTTCTTTGCTATTTTATGTGGAGAAATGTTATTCTTGAATTGTTGCACTATTTGCCCATGCAGTCTTTCACAGAGCGGTAAACCCCTCCTCATCTTTACTTCTGAAAGACTCCGCCTCTCTGAGATGCTTTTTTTATACCCAATCATGTTACTGACCTGTTGCCAATCAACCACCAGAATTTTTTTTTTTTAGCATTACACAACTTTACCAGCCTTTTGTTGCCCCTGTCCCAACTTTTTTGGAATGTGTTCTTGGCATCAAATTCAAAATGGGCAAATATTTTCAGAAAACAGTAAAATTTCTCAGTTTCAACATTTGAAATGTTGTCTTTGTACTATTTTCTATCAAATTTAGAGTTTACATGATTTGCATATCATTGCATTTTGTTTTTATTTTGCACAGCATCCCAACTTTTTTGGAAATGGGGTTGGAATACAATATAATATCATAAAACCATTCAGAGAAACCAGAGAAATCTCTGCATGCAAAGGACAAGGCTGAAAACCAATACTGGCTGGCCGAGATCTTCGGGTCTTGAGGCGGTACTACATTAAAAATGATTTTGCAGCAGTCACTGCATGGGCTCAGGTCCAAAAACCATTTCTGTAAACACAGTTCATCACTTTATCCACAAATGCAAGTTAAAGATCTACCATGCAAAGAAGAAGCCACATATAAACGTCCTCTGGGCTAAAGAGGAGATGGACTAGCCAGCTTGTTATCAGTGAACCGTTCAAAAGCCAGCACCTGCGATGTTAGGGGGGGTGCATTAGTATGACAAAGGAGATCCCGAACTGTTCAGCAGCTAGAATCATACATCAAGCAAGAATTTTACTTTGAAAACTACAGCAATGTCTCCTCAGTTCCCAAACTTTTAGACAGTTGTTCAAAGAAGAGGTGATACAACACTGTGCTAAACATGCCTTCCCAACTTTTTTGAAATGTGTTGCTAGCATCAAATTCAAAATGGGAATTGTTTTTCAAACAAAAATAAAATTTCTCAGTTTCAACATTTGATTTGTTGTCTCTGTACTATTTTCAATCACATGTGGGGTTTAAATGATTTGCACATAATTGCACTCTGATTTTATTACATTTTGCAACATTTTCCCAACTTTCTTGAAAACAATGTTGTGGAAATGCACAAAATGATGAAGGATTTACAAACTTTCATGTAACACTGTAAATAAAAGGAAAAAAAGCTAAAAATTCACTGGTCTGAACAAGAGTTCACAATATGCAAATAAGGCAGAAAAGCTTCTTTGTTACAAGTTATTCTGGTATAACGTGGCCAGAATCACTGGAGCATATTCATCATCGCTTTAAAACTAATAAACACTACGTTGTGCATTTTATCTTGAAAAGTGTTGTTCTCATGATAAACATATATCTGCCTCAACACATTGTTACTATTACTACCCTTTAACACATCACAATGGTGACTGCGACTACTTTAAGAAGACAACACATTCTTATTGACTAAAAATTCATAGCCATAGCTAAAGAACACAGTGTATGCCATGCTGTAATTTACACACCAGATTCATTTCGACGCCATTCCTGACATTTCTAATGATGATGTGTTACAGTTTCATTTTGTGATAAACACAAAAACTAACCAAAGAGCATCATTAATCTATAATCACACAGTCTTAACCATTTTAGCACCTGGTGTTGATTTCTCCATTGCAACTCTTAGAAATGACAGTTAGAGAAACAATAACTAACATAAACAATAACAAGACAATACACCAGCCTTCTTTCCACAGATAACATTACAGCACACCACCTCTACTAATAAATATGGCTTAAAGAAGGAAACAGGAGATTAATAAATTCTTATTATTATAAACCTGTGAGCAAGTATCAGTTAATTTTTAATGCAAAATATCACTAAATAAAACTTTACACCTACATTTATAAGCGGAGTCCTCAACAAATATCTAAAACAAAAGTGTTATGGTGCTAATTTTCTACTTTGTTTTAAATTGAATGAGTAAACAAATAAATAAATACTCACACGTTAAAAAAACTATGGTATTTTTCATTTTAATAATCTTCTGTTGAGATGTTCTTGCCTGCAGACCAACCCGTAAGAAATGTACCTTCTAGTTTGCAGCCAATGTGAAATTTACATATCTTTCCATAAACAAATGACGTGGTTTTAAATATGTGTTCATTTCTTGTTGGTGTAGCGTGCTGTGTTCTGTTTTCTCCTAGGCTTTTGCATGTAATTGGTGGAGGACAAATGTGACGTCCCTGACTTTTATGGAAATTATTTCCATAAAGCTTTTAATACATTTATTTCCATATTTCCACCTAAGCTTCACTAGTCTCAAACTGGATGAAACACTGTCACACTAACAACAAAATAATTTTACTATAGTAAGCAGACAATACACTGTGGCAATTAAATGTAGTGAGCCGCAAGTTTGGAACCACTTTCATTTCCATTTTAAAACTTAATTTAACTCTTTATTGAGTTTTTCTTATTATGATTTAGTCATGTGCATTTAATTTTAGGTAATTTTGACATATAACGTATCTATAACTAGTCAATAGTGGTTGATGTAGTGTAGTTGGTAACACTTCTATCTTCTACACTGTAGAGTGGGGTTCAATCCTCAGCCTGGGCAAGCACCCTACAAAATACCACTAAGAGTCCTTGGGCAAGACTCCTAACTCTACCTTCACCTACCTGTGTAAAATGATCAAATCTGGATAAGAGCATATACCAAATGCCGTAAATGTAAATTAACATGTTCCTGTAACCATGGGTAAGGAAAAAAAATAACCTTTTATGTTGTGGTTATTAAACATTAGTTATTATTCAGTTACTGATTAAGTACTTAGTAATTTAATATGCTGTTAATTCATAGCTGCACTGACTGCTGATTTTTACACTGAAAAACTGATTTGTTACTCCTATACAGAAGTAACAAGAAATATCACTTGTTAATACCGTTCATAATCTGTTAACTAACCTTCTGATTGTTCATTACATTTTTCTCCACTGTGCAGTGTTGTGTTGAAGACATTGCTTGAGCTTTAGTAGACACTTTCCGTCACCTTCACACATTCAGCTACTTCACTGTCCTCACAGCTGTCTTTACATTGTCGCCATTAATTATTCCTTACTATATATTACTGAACCATTTAGTGCTACTTTATGCATCCCTCCAAGTAAAGTGATGATCCTCACTACTACTATGCTAATTATACTACAAACTCATGATTAACAGCAGCCTGTACAACTTAACTGTGAATCACAGTAGAAACTTAAGTGGACTTTACACCGATCAGGCATAACATTATGACCACATTATGTTTCTATGCTCATTGTCCATCAGCTCCACTTACTATATAGGTGCACTTTATAGTTCTACAATTATGGACTGTAGTCCATCTGTTTCTCTGCATACTTTGTTAGCCCCCTTTTACCCTGTTCTTCACTCCACCACATCACTGTTACTAAAGTGCTGAGAATGATCCACCACCCAAATAGTACCTCCATGGGGGTCCTGACCACTGAAGAACAGGGTAAAACGGGGGCTAACAAAGTATGCAGAGAAACAGATGGACTACAGTCTGTAACTGTAGAACTACAAAGTGCACCTATATAGTAAGTGGAGCTGATAAAATGGACAATGAGTGTAAAAACAAGGAGGTGGTCATAATGTTATGCCAGATCACTGTATATGTACATTTACAGAACTAAATATGCACTTATTGACTGTATCTGTCAATATCTTAAATTTGAAGGGAAGAGTTAAATTTAGAGTGATACCATGGAAACCCACTCTTGGATAAACCTATCAGTGGATGAGATGCATATGTGTACAGATTAATTTTAGTTCTTTTTCATGATTCCTGTTTGGTTTATTGTGTAGAATCATTTAGAATAAATGTGACCGATGATGTACATATATTTTCCTCTTTACTTGAGGGGACACAAAAAACAAGCAGAGATAAATTAAGCTGTCAGTAACTACATACATACATCATCTAAACCGCTTATCCTTCTGGGTCGCGGTGGGGTGCTGGAGCCTATTCCAGCTGTCATTGGGCGGAAGGCAGGATACACCCTGGACAGGTCGCCAGTCCATCACAGGGCAGACAGACAGACATACACAGTCACACACTCACACCTAGGGGCAATTTAGCATATCCAATTAGCTTAACTGCATGTTTTTGGACTGTGGGAGGAAACCCACACAGACACGGGGAGAACATGCAAACTCCACACAGAAATGACCCTGGTCACCCGGCCGGGAATCGAACCCAGGCCATTCTTGCTGTGAGGCGACAGCGCTACCCACTGCACCACTGTGCCGCCCTTGCTCCTAGTTGCTGTCAGTAACTAATCGTCTAAATAGTCAAATAATATTATTATACTGTAAGGGACATAAAGTAGTAATTAATAACATAAATGGATTGATTTATTAACAGATAATTAACAGGACTAACTCAGAACTACTAGATAATTCTCATGATACTAACACTTATCAGTTTATTAACACTGTAATAAGCAGGATTTAATACAGATTTAATGAGTAAAAAAAGACTGAACTAATAAACTAAACTCAGTTAACAGCATACTCAAATATCTATTACTAAGTACTTACTCAGTAACTAATGCATAATGAGCAGTTAATTAATATAGAAATATTGAGTATTTAATTATTAGCATATAATCATTGATTACTTTGTAAATCTACTTGACAAAGAAAAAAATACTCATAACTGATAAACACATCATAAAAAGTAACCTACACTATAACTTTGATCGAGAACTCCTGATGTATAATATGAACATTATGTCATGGTATTTTTTGATATAATGGATTTGCCTTGTGTGTGTCTGTCAGTGGTGTTTTAACCCATGCCTGCTGTGATGACTAAGTACTAGATTTCTCTTAAACTACTTAGTCTACTTAAGCTACTTTGTGCTTGTATTTTTATGTTACACATGGTAAACTCAGTGTTCCCTCAAATACACTCTAAACAGAAATGGTTGTATATGGTACAAAAAAGTGATTCAACCTCTAAACATTGTGGAACCCTTTTTGTTGCTACATAGGGCCAGTTAAGAGGTTCTCTGTAATGCAACTTTTTCAAAAGGGTTCTACATAGTCCAACAAAGTTATTTTACTTGTATCCATATTAGAACCTTTTTGGTGCTACATAGAACCATTTTAAAAGATTATCTGTATCATTTTAAAAGGGTTGTATAGTAATACAAAAGTTAGTTCCTTATTAACCATGGTAGAAACCTTTTTGGTGCTACATCAAAACATTTGTAAAGGGTTCTTTAAAAACCCAAATATAACAATTTCTCTATTTAACTTTGGAAAAATAATTTAAACACTCAATTGGTTCTTTAAGTTGCCATGGCTGTGGATAGAACCTTTAGTTGGCTTTCTAAAGGGTACCCGCCAGTTGTTTTTCACTATTTTGAGTGTACAAGTTCATCTGTGTCTGTAGCTATTTAACCTGAGAGGAACTGAACATTAACAGGTTTAATACAGACCATCAACATCCTCAACAAGCTGTTACAGACACACTGACACTATTCTGTACCTGGAGCTTCACTGGAATAGGGTTTGGTTGAGGTAAGGGTTAGGATTAGGTTTTGGGTTGAGGTTAAGGTTAGGGTTAGGGTTAAGGCCAAGGCAGGTTAGGATTAGGTTTTGAGTTGAGGTTAAGATTAGGATTAGGGCCAGAGTGAGGATTAGGATTAGGTTTTGGGTTGAGGTTAAGACTAGGGTTTGGATCAGGGCCAAATTGAGGGTTAGGATTAGGTTTTGCATTGAGGTTAAGGTCAGCATTAGAGCCAGAGTGAGGATTAGGATTAGGTTTTTGGTTAAAGTTAAATTTAAGGTTAGGATTAGGGCCAGGATGAGAGTTAGGATTAGGTTTTGGGTTGGGGTTAAGGCTACAATTAGGGCCAGGGTGAGGATTAGTTTTTGGGTTAAAGTTAGGTTTAAGGTTAGGATTAGGGCCAGGATGAGAGTTTGGATTAGGTTTTGGGTTGAGGTGTTTCCTCCCACATAAACATTATTATCAAAAACCATCAGTCTTGTTTAAAAAAAAAGCTTCAATAATTTATAAGATAACATAAGCAAATCCCTGAAAAATGTACAATTTAAAATTAAATTTTAATGTAATTTGTAGTGTAAAAGGTCATATTTAAATGGAAATAAATGGAAATAAATCTTTTATTGTAATTTCCAGTATGAATTGTAAAAGGAAACTCAAAAGTTTAGCAGTTTAAAATAACAAACAAACAAAAAATGGGTAGAAGAATATGTTATACAGGTATAAAATACATGTTAACTAGCCCAATATCTGATTTTACTGAATATTATAAAAAATGTTTATATTATGCCAATTATAACTCTTTTATTATCTTCATTCCATTCCCTTTGTACAATCATTATAACCTGTGGTTACTTTGTGTATGCAATACAAAAGACTGCACTTAATTATGTTAAACAAACAACTGTTCAACTACACGTATTCATAATTTAAACTTTGTGTATATTAAAATCAACCAGAACTGCAGGCACACAGACTCAGCCAAAAATAAATAAATGAATATAAATAAATAAAAATAAATAAATAAATAAAACAAAATAATAATAAAATAAAAAGAATAATAAAAGAGAAACAACAGCTAAAACATAACAAAAATCATAACAAAAATCATATTAAGTGCTTTACAGATAAAAAGAAGCTGATGTGTCTCCTGATACAAAGACAGAGATGACCAGCCAGCCTAATTTTCTCTCACATGACTTGACAAAATGTGTTCAGCCACTTCCTGTACTGTTGCCTGACCTGGAAGTACATGAAATAAGAGAGTCAGGTAGTTTAAAACTCTAGAAAAGAAAACACAGAAACTCAACAACATAAATATTAGCTGTAATTTTTTTCTTCTATGATTTGATTTTATTAAAAACTGGAAATACAAGAAGGGCATGCAGATCATTGCACATGCCTAAGTGCTCACTGAGCTCAATAGGGGGATATGTTTGAATGGAAATTAGGGTGAATGGTGATGACCAATACATTTACAATGCAAAATACATTATATTAAGTGTCTGTAATAACTGTGTAGTTACACATGAATAACATATATAACAACACTGTAACTACTAATGATTTACAGATGGTCACTGTTACAGATGGTTTACAGAAATACAGCATGTGTAATTACACATGTGTATCAACATCAGTTTTGTCTCATGTAGTTACACAAGTGTATCTTCAACACAGGGACTTCCCTGTAGTGTAGGGTAACGTTACACTTTAAAATAAGTGGACAATTCCTGTGTAGTTGGTATGTAGGTATTGTGTAATAATGAAGTGGTAATATAGACATTGCTTTGGGGAAAATGCAACACATTTAATTAATGTTATAAAAGTTACATTTTAAGATAAAGGGAGATCTGCTCCACCGTCACATATACATACAGAATGGTTTAAAGCTGAAACTGGTTACAGTGTCACAGCACTAGCAACATGCTAGCTAAATGTTAGGAAAGCTGGCAGACACAGTGTTGGTAATGTCTTATTGTAAGTTATTACATACTTCCTTTTACTGCTGGAAAAAAGAAAAATAAAACTTCTAAAAAATGCTATTTCAGTCTGATTACAAATGTAATTATATTTGTTATTACCCTTGTGTAATTACATGATAGAGAATAGGCTGTTACAACCATGTAAAGATACATTTATGTAATTACATAAGGTGTACTTCTGTAATCCATCTGTAACAGTGACTAAATCATTAGTAGTTACATTGTTATTGTATATGTTTGTTCACATGCAACTATACATTTATTAAATGCTTAAAATAAGGTGGGACCAAATACATTGCTAGTGATTTGTTACAATGAAAAATTTAACTAAAAATGACAACTCAATGTACTGTGTTCAACTGAGCACACAATGTTGTCTCTTAATCTGTTTCCTTAATGCTGAATTGAACTATATCCTCTTGTACTTAAGAGGTAGTCTCACATGATCTTTTACCAAGAATACATGTTCGGGGACAACTTTGAGAACTTTTGGGCCAAATGTTGGTGGAAAGGCAGAATTATTAGGGGGAGAACAAACAAACTGAAATTTCTAAACTAATCCAACACTTTGGAGTGAGGTAGACAAAAAGGTGTGCAGAAACAACTATAAGGTTGAGAGTGCAGAAGTGTTCACACCACTGTAAAATAGTATGAGTTTATTCATAGCCAGGCCAGGCTTGGTAGACTAAACCTTTACCACATCTTGTTGGCAAACAAGCCAAGTCATTACTTTTCTTCTGAGGTAATGTACTCAGATTTTGGCTCCATTAAATCAATTTTATACATCTGACAAAACTAAATTAAAGGGCATTTCTGATACATCAATTTTGAAGAATGAAATGAAAATGAAAATGTTGTCCCCAGACAAGTATTCTCAGTAGATCATGTTTGGCCATTAAAGACTCAGTGTAATCTCTGTACTGTAAACTGGTCTAATTAACCTGTTAATCTATCCATTTAACTGATTAAATAGGAATGAGACTTCGAGATGTGACAGAAAGAAAGAGGCATGAATGAAGAATGGTAAAGGAAGACTAACAAAACTCTATAGGTATTTTCTAATTTACCTCATCATCAGAACACAAAAAACAAACCCATCGTTTTTTGCAATACACTAGAATCTTTTCTAAAAATATGGGTAATCTTGGCTTAAAGAATCAGAATTAACATTTGAATTTTTTTTTAAAGATATCAAGTTTCTTAAATGTCTTAATCATTATTATTTTCTGTCTTTTTGACATTTGTAAGTGCTTTGTGACCATAAAGGCAAGAAAACCTAGCTAGCCACCATAATACAATGAGTAAAGCTAAATCTTTATCGTATCGATATCCTAAATCTAAATCGTTTTTCAGTTTTTGACATAATTTGAAAATACCTGTTACTCTTTACATTGTGGGTAAATTTCATAATGAATGGACTAAAAAAATGACCCAAAATGACTTGGAAATAATTCTGGTTCCATCGACTTACATTAAAAGTAAAGAGTGTTTTTTTCCTTCTCCTGTAAAGTTACCATTTTGGAGATATGAGGCTTTCTTCCAACAACAGCGATATATCAGTTGCATGGGCAGTAGCAAAGATTAATGTTGTGCTCCACAAAAAAGAAAAAAAAAAAAAAAAAAACTGAATATAAATGGAGTATGAATGGAATATAAAAGGTACTGCCTGCACACTGCTGAAAAATCAGACAAGTCTTGCAAAAATATATATTTGTATCTTTAGAGTACAAAACAATAGACACAAACTGATAAAATGTTTCAGCTTCTTGCCATCATCAGTGCCCAGGAAGCAATTCTCTCAACCTACTTTTTTTTTGATAACTAATTGCCCTCATCTGTGTAGGTTCTGTTTGTTAAAGTGACAGTACAACAGCAAAAAGACACTCAATTGCAAACACAGAAATGAATTGCATGAAAAACCATTTCAAAATCAGATACATCAAACAAAGAAAGCCTCTTTTATAGAAAACAATTGGGATTAAGGGCATTTTCACAATTTCCTGAATACTTGAGTCTGCACCCAGAACCAATTGGGTTTGTTTGATGTGTGTGTGTGGGGGGGGGTGGTCACACAGAATAATTCCATCTGAACCATGGATCTATTGCACAATTCCATATGTCACTTTTGTGCATACAGGTTTGCAAAATACCCCCAGACCACTGATTTTGGGAGGACCAGAGATTGCTTATCTGAACCTCTCCTGGTCTCAGAAACACCTTTCACAGTCAACCCTACATACTGAACTCACAGAGCAAACAGTCCCCCAAAAAAAGAAAAAAGCTCTAGTGTGAAAATGTCCTGAGATCCTTTTTCGTCCCTTTATGAAATATTTAATAAACATTAAATAAACTAAATATAAAATTTTGCTGGACATGTCTGACATCGGGTCTGCATAAATTAAATGTTACATCAACTTAAAGTAAGATATCCAAGTACTTACACATAATAATTATATTGTGTTAACAAAGTCATGTGGAGCCAATATACATATTTTAAGTAAATTTTTAAGTAAATATTAAGCAACATTTAAGGAACGCTTAAGCAGTATATACTGATTTTTTTTTTATTAACCGTCTGGTGTCTGTGGGCATTTTCTTGATTTTTGCATATATCCTCAAATTTGCCTTCAAAGGCACTTGCATACAACATTATACCCATATATTATATATCAGAATGTTCAGAACAATCTCAGCTCTCTCACTATAATCAGGCACTTTGTCCTGAAGTGCTGTGAGAGAAGAGAGAAATTCAGCCCCAAAACTGAAAAAGTGAAATCCTGTTTTAGAAATTCTTAATATGTCTTGTGAAAAACATAGCTTTACTCATGTGGACTGTAACAAGGTGCAGCCAGAGGTGGAAATGAACCCAGGCCTCCAGGTATGGAAGGCTAAAGTGTTGCTGGTTGAACCACCAGCTGTGAATAGAGAGGGACCTCAATGGCAGAGCACAAGCACAGGTGGCAGTAAAAATCTAAATCAATAGTGTAACTAAAAGTTTAGAAATGCTGGCCAGGTGCCAAGGAGAAGCCTTAACTAAACTACCCCGAAAAGGAGAAACAAAGAAACACCCCACGCTGGGATTAAACCAAGGCTTAGAGGGTCACTGACCAGTGTGCAGCCAACTCAACTTCACCACCACTCAAAAACTAAACTGAAAGTGGGGCTAACCAAAGGCTCAAGAAAGGGAAGAAAGAAAAAATAAGTTAAATCTTTTTTCTTTATTTTCATTCCCTTTATCTTTTTTTATTCAATAATTTCTTCTTCTTTTAAATACTCACACTGTTGTCACAAGAGACATGAGAGTAAGGCTTAGAGGGACCAGGAGCAAACTCTGGAAGACTTGAGAGCAATTACCCAAATACTGGCTTGATCAAGAGGCAGATGCACATGGTATGCAAACTCAGGACTGAGCACGGAACAAACAAAGAGCCACTCTTAAGTAGAGCTGAATACAGGTGTGACCGGTTATCTCTAATTACCTAGAGGTGGCTCTGTGCTCCCAGCTAGTGGTGGCATTGAGTCTGACCACAGGATGGGTGACCCGGCTCCTGCCAGTGGCAGACTAAGACTGACCTATCACAGTGGACAAATTGTTTTGGTACTTTATCAAAGCCTTAAGTTCACATAAGTAGTGGAATGTATGAATACAATAGTCGAATAATGTAATTCTCATTGCTACATTCCAAAAGTGCTGCTGCAACTTCAGCGGCTGCAAACCTTTTACACACCATTTCTTGTCTGTCTTCAAGGCGACTGAATGAAAAATGAAGTGTTTCTTCATTTTGCTGGTGACAGAAAACTTATGAAATTAGGAAAATGCCTCCAAGCGAAAAGGGCATGTTTAGGATAGGATGCTGATTGAATTAGAGACAAGCAATGGCTGACCTCTTGGTCAAGGACACAGTGGACCAGGAAGATGAAGGTGCCCTGCTGGGAGTTGAGGAACAGGAAGACAATCTCCAGCACCTTACTGCCGTTTACGAAGAAACCCAGAATCCAGGGACAACCGAGGATGACAATCTGGACCAGTGTTTTAAAGACAAGAATTCTAGAGATACAGAGAGAGAGAGAGAGAGAGAGAGAGAGAGAGAGAGAGAGAGAGAGAGAGAGAGAGAGAGGGAGGGGCAGATTCTGCTTGTTTATTCTATTTTATGTGTTAGTGGTTAAATTGTGGTTGAAGTAGCATGGTGAATAACACCCCTGCCCTCCACATGACGCACTGAGCTTCCGAATGCAACAATAAGATGTGTGCTGTTTGTTACCTCATTTGCTTGATTTGGGAAATGTCACTGTTCAGAGCTGTCATGGTTGTTCTGAGTGTTATGATGATGAAGAAGAAGAAGATCAAGTTGAACTGCAAATGTAGGAAATGATTAGCAGATTATTCAGATAATTAAAACATTATAATTCCTACTGGATAAGCCAATGTGATGTATGTAATGCTCTCTCGGAATACTCCAAATGTTACTACAAGAATGTAATGTAGAAGAGAAATCTTAGCACTTACTGTAAGAATAAAACACACGGGACCCAGAAAACTCCACACAAAGTACCTGTCGGTCTTAATCCAACAACTGCACAAACGAAAACACAGACTACATCTCAGATTGTCATCTGAAGAATACATCAAAGGATTTGCTGGCTGATCATGCTTTAAATAGAATTTCTAGTGAAGGAGTTGCTAAATGAATATATACATATTTTAAGAAACTAACTAAACAGCTTTGGATGTAACCACACCCACTCTACATCCTTACCGTTCACTGCCGTATCCATCAGGAAACAGTCCGACAGACACGCCCACCACAACCAGTGGAATAACATATCCAATCACAATCAGATATTTCCAGCTAAGCACCTCCTTCTGCTTTGATCTGATCTTTGTGAGGTTCTTCACAGAGATCAAGAGAAGAACAGCTTCAAAGAACATCCACACAAAAGCGGAGAGAAAGAGAAAGTGCAGAACACCTGCCATCGCTGCACACAGCATCTGGAGAAAGAAAGAGAGAATATCAAATACAAAACACTGATAATTTATTAGATTTTAACCTTAACGCTCTTATAGCTAAAGAATGTTATTACTTTATTATTACCATTATATTTATCCACAGCTGATGAGGTAAAATAGAAGTAAATAATTCTCACCTGATTAGTCTGTATGTACTGCAGGAACGTCTGTGTGAGAAGGAAGAGGAGGTGAGCCAGAAACAGGCTGATGCACAGGTTTATCAGAGGAGCGGCGTTAACTCTCAGGTGTTGACGACAAAGGGCAAATGTCAACAGGGACAAGCTCAGGAACAACAGTCCCACTGCCACAGCCACCGTGTTGAGCAGCTCCAAGAGAGGGTCACTCTGGAAATCAACAGCCAAGCACTTTATTATCTGATCTCTTGTTCTGAATCTAATGATACTTAAACATTTTGATTAATTTACTATAGAACTAAAAATACATGAAGAATGAAGAAATATATATGAGGAAAAAAATACAGTTTACTAATAGTGCTTGGAGTGAAATGTTGCACTTATGTAGCTCAAGTGTGGCAGGTTAAAAAAAAATAGAGTGTGAAAGTTGCTGTTTCTTGGATCTCATAAAATACAGCATATGAAAAAATATCTTTGCTAAGCATCACCAACAGTATCAAGCCACTTCTAGTTCGGTCTCACTTAAGTTACTGATTACATAAAGCATTTACGTGTTTCAGGGGTAAACATTGTGATTATTATCCTTCCATTGTTTAGCTGGCCTTAAAGTTATACAGATGCTGTTTATAAGCTTCACTAAATCAATCCACAGTATTGGAATGGGGGATGGTTTAACTGCACTGTGATTGCTTGCCTTCTGTCTGTTGGCTGGTAATAGTGTATAACACTGTGCAAATGCTTTTGGAGGCTGGGTTTCAGTAAACTACGCTGCAGTTCCCGTGCAGTGTAGTGATCGTAATCTTGTTTTGGTTTTGTTTATGCCACAATAGCATACTGGAATATGTAGGAAGATGACTGCACTGCTGACAGCAGTAGGCTATAACCTCAAATCATGTCATAGTGAGAAAAATGTATAATTTAGGCAGCACTGACTTCAGAACTTTTTATATTGAATATATACAGAAAATATATTGCTTATTAATATGCTATTGTTTTTAGCAATAAAATATAAGTCAACAAAGTAACCTTCCTTCGAAACAATAACAAATAATTAATGAACAATTTGTGTAGTGTTTCCTTATTTTTTGATATGTTGTATTCTGCAATAATGTGGGCTATTTTGATTGATTAAAATTGTTGATTTACTTTTTTGTTGACTTATTTAAAAGTATTCTGCATGAAAGTCTTTTGCCAATAAAAATCCCCATTCTTCTTTTTTATATTGTGAATTGTCTATTTGAGTTATGAGATCATGTATGTATTGGTTGGTTAACTTCTGCTTTCTCATGATGTTTTAACTAGGCAAATTCATTTGTTTAAAGTTTGTTATGCCTCAAAATTTTGCATCAGCATTGCAGACACGTGATGTTATGTGTCTGTGGTGTCCTGAAAGTGTCTGTGTATTCTCTGTGTTTTGTTGCAGTCTTCCTTCTCCGATTGCCCGATAAAGGCAGGTTGGCCTTGCCATTGGAGAGTTGCCTTGTCACCTGACATAAGGCAGCGTTCCAGGTTTTTAGCATCACAAACGCCTCTGCAGTCATTCACAGCTTCTGATCAGCCTGAAGTTGCATCATCTATGCACTTGGTTATGTAGCCAGTCATGCGTGCCGTGTATTCCTCCAAATCAGCTGAATAAATATAGCACTGTTGTCGAAAGAAAACATCTCCAAAATGGTAACTTTACAGTAGAAGGAAAAAACCTACTTTACTTTTAATGTAAGTCAATGGAACCAGATTTTTTTCTAAGTAATTTTGGGCCATTTCCTTTGGTCCATTCATCATGAAATTTGCATGTAATGTAAAGGGCAACAGGTATTTCCAATTATATCAAAAACTAAAAAATGACAAAAAATGGAGATACAATGTTTTCTTCCGACAACAACAATATGTAGCAGCTTGCTTGAACATGTTCCAGTCTGTGTGTTCAAAACAGTTGTAAAATGCTGAGACGGCTTCCTCAGGCCAGGTTTTGCCTGTTTTAGAACCAGTTTAGCATGTTTGAGTAGAGGTTTGTATGCTAAAATGAATGTAAATTTGATGTGGTCCATGCAGCTGAGGTGGAAGCAGGCTTCAGCCACAGATATTGGTATAAACAAGGTCCAGTGTGTTTACTCCACGAATCACAAAATGAACATGCTTGTAGAATTTAGGCAGTACTGACTTCAGATTTGCATGATTAAAATCACCATTGACAATCGAACATTTGTTATGCTGAGGAGCTTGTAAGTGACCGACAGTTGATTAGCACTTCATTCAGCTCCCAGTTGCAAAGTGTCTGAATTTCTGCAAACAAGCAATGCATTCCCTACATTCTCCCCATGGGCGATGTTAGTGTCACAATCAGAGCAATCAGAAGAGGCTGATTGTATAAAGAGGCTTGGTTGTACAAAATAATTTGAATACTTTTAGACCATTGAAGTAAGTAAGTTAACATTTAAAATAAAAGTTAGAATAAAAAAGATCACTAGGACACCTCATTTCAGCTGGGATAGATGTAACTGGCAGGATTTTAGAGTCTTATAACTATCAGGGCTTTAGGATCTTAGGGTAAATGATAACTTGGTATCACGTTCCTTTAAAAGTTTGAAATGCAGTTTGTAGGTTTGTAGGTGAGTCAATTAGGAACGCACCTGGACACGATTAGATTCAGGGGCACAACACTGTTGTGCACAATAAAAATATTTTACATTTATATAAGTTGTAAAAGATATTAAAAAATACTAATCATATAATAGTAAATACTAAATATATACATAAACAAAAATATGTTTTTAAGCATCTAATAAATATAATCCAACAAGTAAATACCGTCCAGCTAAGTGTTTTTTATTTGTGATGCAGAACAAAGATTTTACCAAAATAAAACTAATTAAAAAAATAAGTTGTATAAATATCAGGACTTATAGGCATGTTAGATTGGATAAAATTAGTATCGGTACTCTGTACCAGTTGATACTAAAGGATTAGGTATGAGGATTGGTATCGGAAGGGAAAAAAGTGATATCGGTGCATCTGCCAAGGTCTTATATCTGATTGTTATTAAGTTGTAAAATATCAAAATCATGCAATCTTTCTTCCAAAAAAATATCTAAATCATGCAATGTTTTCTAAAATTTTCAGTTGATCTTACATAATCTGAGGGTGGGTTGGTTTGCATGATGAGAGCGAAGGTTGACAGGTGAACACAGGAGCACACAGAGTGGCTGCTGTTGGTCTGGAGAAGATAACAGCCATCAACAATCCATTCCATTTTATTCCAGTACACACAGGAAATTGTACCATTAGGGTCCATTTCCTAGGAAAAAAGAGAAGGGAAATGATTGTCCTTTGCTGTTTAAATCAAGACATTTGCTTCTTTGCTTTCTGCTACTTTACTTGCAACTGAACCACTATAAGTGTGAGTAGCAACATTATTTAAAGGAAATGGAGCACCTGTGATATAAACATCACCAAAAACATGGTGAAATCTACACAGAGTGCCCTCCACAAATGTTGAGAATACTGGTAATCAGGAGCAAAATGAGCTGTAAAATTCTTAATTTCTTATCCTTTTTATCTTTCATTCAAAATATTAGCAAGAATCAAACATTTACTTAATGTATAAAGACTGAAAGAAAAAAACTAAATCTTGTCACGAAATAAGTATTTTTCCTAAACATTTGTGTGCTACCATTGTTGGCACCCCTAGAAATTCTTAGGAGTGAAATCTAACTGAAGTACAGTCCCATTCCTATTTTATGTCTTAAATTCACCTGAGCAATTAGGAACACTTAAATAGTCAGCCATGACTTCCTGTTTTAATAGGGAATATATATGAGATGGAATACAAGACAAATTTCCTTAGATATCCATCACTATTAGAAAGACTAGATAATACAGCAATGATGTGTGACAAAAGGTTGTTGAGCTGCACAAATCGGGAAATGGCTACAAGAAAGTAACTAAACAGTTGAAAATGTCCATTTCCATTATCAGGGAAATAATTAAGAATAACTGGAGATACAAAGAATCTGCTAGAAACAGAATGTATCTCTATACAAACCCCAAGCTCAGTGAGAAGGATGTTTTGAGTGGACAAAGAATCTCCAAGAATCACAGTTGGGGAATTGACCAAATTAGGTCATAGGGTCTGAATGTCTCCCAAACCACAAACACCACCTATATTATCACAAGTTGTTTGGTGGGGTTGCCAGAAGAAAGCCACTGCTGTCAATTACCAAAAAACTTAAGCTCCTACAGTTTGCCAAATGTTACTGGAACTTTTAGTGGGACAGTATTCTGTGGTCAAATGAGACCAAAATAGAGGTTTTTTGGTAACAAACAGCAGAGATGAGTTTGGTATGGACACAAAGATAGCCAGGCAGAAAAGTATCCCATCCCCACTGTGAAGTATGGTGGCGGATCTGTGATACTGTGAGAACACTGTTTAGAAACACTGATATACTGTAAAATCCATGTTTGTTTTCATTCAGCACATCCTGGTTGTTTGGGAACTGCATGATTTTGAAATTGTGGCAAATAGTGTGCAGTGCATCAAAGGCTGATATTTCTGCTACGATGGGCACAGAAGCTACAGCACCCACAGAAGTGCACCAAAGAATGAAGTCGAAAGAGTTTCCATGTGCACTTTTAACAAAAAGCCACCTTTTGATGCCAAAACAGGGTGGTCACCTGGGCAAAACGTCAGTAGTTAAAACCCTACAATATAAAATAAACCTAATTATTAGATTAAGCATATCAGTAAAACTCACTTGATTATGTTTCAGAGTGAAGTTGACCGCTTTGGTGAGCTGTGTGTTGGTGGTTTTGGGCAGTGTGGCTGATACTACTATGGACATCATGGTTTTCACTGTGTTAGCAGTTGAGTTGAAAAGACTGGGTTTCAACATGCTTGCCATGTTGCTGAAGCTCAGGAAGGCCACAGCAGCTGATCCTGAAGCACATCAACAAAACCATATCACTATAAAGAGAAGTGCAAACTCACAAATAATAAATTAAATACACATATAACGTATTTCATGATTTTAGTCCCTATTTTTGTGAGCCTCAGTCCCCATTTTTTTTTCCATCTCAGGCCCCCTGACAATATGATTCTTCCTGATTTTTTTGTGTGTGATTATTTCCCTCCACTTTTATGACAGAGCTGCTGTGAACAACCAGCTAATTTTCCTTCCAGTTCTCTCCTTCATTCTACAATGTCTTAGTACTGAACTGCATGCAAAGACCGCTACTATACCGTTGTTATTCTTTGAAATCTGGATAAGGTCGATATCCATCTGAGTGTCGTTCATGCTGATCTGAGGGATTTTTTTCAGTGAGGCTTTTGGTCCAACTGCAAAGACTTGAATATCTGAGAAATATAAAGTATGAGTCATAAACCATCTACTAATGCCATGATGTATCAGTGTTTTAGATTAAATCAAATTAAGAGGATTCTGAAAATGTCTGTTGAAAAGAGAGATTTTTTTAATCCCAGTACATAGTTTTGCTTCTAGATCTTACTAAAGGATACAAAAGTGGAATAAAGGAGTATAATTTTTAACTATTCACTTAACTTTAATTAACTGTACTTAATAATTAGAGTACTTTTTACTTATGTAGTCATTTACCTAAGCCCTTTAGAGAGATGTTAACAGAGTCAGTGGTCTCTGCTGGCTTCACCAGTGTAGACACCAGTTTCTCAGTCCTATTCAGCACTGTGTTGCCATAAGATGCCAGTTTTTCTGAACGTGTTTCAACCTTCAGAAGTTGCTCCTGGGTATTCAGCACCATGTCTAAATACTTCACTACAACCTGATCAGTAATCAGAGAGAAATATAGAGATATTAATATAATGCACACTGAACTCATTGGCTATTACTCTATTTTTTGTACTGCTATTTTCTACTTAATTACAGAACTGACTTCTTGCGGGAGCACTTGAGCAGTGATCTTCTCAAGCTGGTTAAACAGATCCTCTCCACATTTTGGCGTGAACTTGTCCTAAAGCAAGAAGTCCATTGTGTTATGCATGATCGTGAACTATCTTCATCATTGTATAAAGCTCAGAAATCATAATTATGAGGTATTATGTCTAGTGAAATAGCCACAAACCTTGCATTCTGCGGATACTGTGATATCGGGGTCTGAAAGTGATGTATCAATAAAATAATGTACATTAAGGGTTTTTTTTATATTTTCATATAAAATGAAAAGCATAGCAACTTTGTTTTAAATTATATCAGTGATATTTGTGATTATTGCCAATGCATTAATGATTCCAGAAAGATATGTCATAATTATTGGTGTTCAAACTTGTCAGAGTTCATGATGTTGTATATCCCAACAAAACACTAATGTATTTGTGTTTTTACCACTATTATAGTGGAAAGTGTTGATTTTTAATGATTATCCCTCGTAAGGCCAATGCAGCTATTGCTTTATGGTTTGAGAATCCATACTAGGTATCATGTTCCAATAGAACTACCGGTAACACTTTATTTGGATGGTCCACTGTAGATTCTTTGTAAATGTTCAGTATATCTTTACGTAACATTCAACTAAATATCCATTAAATTCAACTGAACTTCAAGTTCAGTGTGAAAGCATTTATTAAATCTAACCCTAAACCTAACCCTCACCTTAACCTCAAGGTAAAACCTACATCTACTCCTAACCCTAACCCTAACTATAATGTTGTTGATAATCAACTGAACATCACCAGTAAGTTTGTTAATAATTTAAGTCTCTGTAGAGCATCTATATGGGACCATCCAAATAAAGTGTGACTGAACTATAGAGTGTTTTAAATAGTTTAAAATGTGTTCATTAGCAGTTATTAGTAGTAATAAGGTCATAAATATACAAAAAACTAGTTTACTCTTAAAACACATGAATTAGACAGTGACCTTTTTGTCTATGGTGAATCCATATTTATATATACATTGTTAAACCTCAGATTTATTTTTTATGATTTTTTTAAGGTATTTATGACCTAATTACTGACCACTAATGAACTAATTTTAAGCAATTCATAAACCATTCATGAGGGCAGTCTTATTCTAAACACATTTTTGATATCATTTTTCCTAAAAGGGTACCCATCACTGATAATAAAGTAATGTAATATTACATGCACCTGTTTTTTTCAGCAGCAGGAGTTGCAGTAGTTGTATTTAAGACATGATAAGTTAATGTCACTACAGGCTCAACACAACAGACAAATAGACAATTTATAAAAAAGTGATGGTGGTGAACTTAGCAATATTGTGCGACTCTGAACCTCTGCCAACTTCAGTTATTTAAAAGCTAAATGTTGAGATTTCCTCTGGACACCTACTTGGAGTGGTGGTCAGTTCAGTGCTAATGGCCAGAGTTGTGGTAGAGGCTGGCATGATGGTGCTCACATCTGAAAAGAGAGCGTATATCAAACTTTAAACATAAATTACTATAAAAAAATATGAATTCAAGTATTTTGAATCTCTTCTCATTAATCACACAGATAATGATAAATCATTTGTTGTGTTAATTGACCAGTGACACATCCAAGAGCAAACAGAGTCAACAAAAGAAGAGCTTTATGTTAATTAACAGCTAATAATTAAATCCCTGGTATTTTTAATGACTGATAACTGAAGCTGTAGTTGTGAACTTGTAACAAATGGCAGCAAATGATGTATTTATTACCCCTACAGCCTTAAGTTAAGAAGACAAGACAAATCAGACCAACGTTGAATTAGAAGCAGGTTGTATAGTAAGGCCTTTAAATAAGATTCAACCTGCATAATCATAAATCAATATTAGGTATGTTGCCTCAACTCAGTGTTGATGTATTTGGTATACTACTCAAGAGTACTCAAGATTTCCTCTGCCAACTGTTGAGTTGGCATTCAGTTTAGTGCAAAAAAGATACAAAGAATAAAAACAAAAAGTGACACCTTGCTAGTACAAATGCTAGTAAAAAAATAATGAAAATTCACAGTGTAAAGCCTTTAACATGTTTAGAGTACCTGCACAGTAAGCTGACTTGCATGAGACTGCCTTGGCAAACTTATAGACATAATAGTTTCCTGGACATGCTTTGACTTGAATTGGCGTAGATCTGTAGTAACAACAGTAACTTCCTGAATCCCCACAGACTCCACGAGTGACTATTCCATCCTCTATCTGAGGGTGAGATCCATTCAGCCACAGAGTGATATCAGTACCACATCTGAATCGATTAACACAGCTCTCTGGCATACGGACACTCGTCCCATTATACAGCAGCCGATACCAGCCAGTGCCATTGAAATAGTCGTCACATTTGGACCCTCCGGTCTCATTAGTGGCTCTCCAGGGTTGATCCAGAGAGGTGTAGTCATTACAGGGATCATAACTGGGAGTATCAATAGCAACTGTCATGAAAACAGATGTATATAAAAATAATTAATAACAAACAAATAATGGACACTGATGAACTTCACTTTTAAAAAGCAATAATAATGTAACATTATTACCCTTGTTTAATTAGATTTAGTGCAGTGCATTATGTTACACATTGAACAGAAACTGGACACATTTTTGATATCATTTAAAAGTGGCACTTCTGGTTCTTTATTGTCTGATCTAAATTGTCAACTCTAAACTAAATATCATTATGCAAATTGTATCTCATGAAATACATCTTGATGTACAGTGAGATTATACATGCATAAATCAAAACATTACTAATATGTTGGTTCTCCGTATGCCACCAAAACAATTTCAATCCGCCAAGGCACTGACTGTACAAGGCCTCTGAAGGTGCCCTGTAGTGTGCAGCATGAAGATGGTAGTGGTAGATCCTTTAAGTCCTGTAAGATGTAAGAAGCCATGGGCAGACTTACTGATCCAGCACATCCTAAAGACACTCGTTTGAAGTGCAATCTGGGGGATTTTGAGGACAGGGCAACATCTTGATCTCTTCATGTTCCTCAAATTTTTCCCAGGTGCGGTATATAGTGTGGCAGGGCACATTATTGTGCTGAAAGAGGCCACTGCTATTGGAAAATATCATTGACATGGAAGGGTGTACCTGGTCCATAGCGATGTTTAGTCAAGTGGCATGTCTCGCCCAGAGTTTGCCAGCAGAACATCAACCAGAGCATCAGACTCCCTCCACTGACTTGTCTTCTCATGGTGCCTCCAGGTAGCATCACTTCCCCAGGTAAACAGCACAATGTACCCAGCTGTCCATGTAAGAAAATGGGACTCGTTCGACCAGGCGACCTTCTTCCATCACTTCAAGGTCCAGTTTTGATGCTCGCATGCCCATTGTAGACACTTTCTACAGTGAACAGAGGTTAACATGGGGGCTCTGACTGGTCTGTGGCTATGCAGCCTCATAAGCAGCAGGGTGTGATGCACAGTGTGCTGTAAAACATTGCTTCGCATTCTGCCACAGTAGCTCTTCTGTCATTCTGGCCAGATGGGATCTCGTTTGTTGCAAAACAATAAGTCTTAGGAGCTCAAAACCCTGTTGCTGGTTCATGGTTTGTCCGTCTTCAAACCACTGTGGGTAAGTACTCCCCACTGCTGACTGGAAGCACCCCTCAAGAATTGTAGTTTCGGAGATGCTTTTACCCAGTCATCTGGCCACACAGATTTGGTTCTTCATGCCTGCCATTTCTCCTGCATCCAACAGTTCCATTGTGAGGACCAACTGTTTGCTTACCATCTAATGTATCCCAGACCTTGACATGTGCCGTTGATACTAGATAAAACACAACTTGCTTCATCTCTGGGTACTCATAAAGTTTTGGCTCATTGGTGTGTTTTTGCCGTATTGCCTACCTTTTGCATTTAGACAAAACATTGAGGATTTGTCCCATTTCAACAATGTTTAATGTGAACGTACCATAGCGTGTCCCAATAACAGTTGTTGCTCCACTAGGTTAGAGAGTGAGTGCTTCTCCTTGTATTTTGGTTTTTAGTTTAGTTAGTTAAATATTAACTTTAGTTAGTCTAGTTAGTATTTTTAGTAGTTTAGTTACTTTTGTTTTGACTATAGAGCTTGTCTTCTACAGTGCAAGGTTGGCATGGTGTAAGAGTTTAAGGGTCAAACAAAAAGTAAATGGATCACTGCTTGTGATTCGTATTTCGTTTCACTAGTGGACAGAAAGAACTTGTAAATAATTAATTTAGTTACACACTAGAAAAGATATTTTAAACTCATTTAGCCATTTAAACAAGTCTAGTTTAAATAGCTAGCAAGTCCCTAGCAAGACTGAGCTGCTATCCTAGCAAGACTGAACTGCTATTCACCCCTGCAACTACAGGTCCTCATCATGATCTTGCCATCTCATTCGAGAACTCTCTGATTGTCCCGTCTGTAGAGGCAAGAAGTCTTGGTGTGGTTCTGGATGGCCTGTTATCGTTCTCGACTCACATTGCAAACCTAACTCGGTCATGCAGATTTCTCCTGTACAACATCCGGAGGATCTGACCCTTTCTCACACAAGAGGCCACCCAGGTACTAGTGCAGTCTCTTGTCATCTCAAGGTTTGACTACTACAACTCGCTCTTGGCTGGTCTTCCAATGCAGGCCATCAGGTCTCTGCAACTCATCCAGAATGCAGCAGCACGACACGTCTTCAATCTCCCAAAGTTTAGCCACGTCACCCCACTGCTGCGCGCCCTTCACTGGCTTCCTGTAGCTGAATGCATCAGATTTAAAACCCTTATGCTTGCCTACAAAGCCAAAAATGGACCGGCCCCTTCCTACTTGATGGAAATGGTGAAATCTCCAAATGTACCACGAGCCCTTCGAGCTTCGAGTACAGCTTGGCTTGACCCGCCATCCTTCAAGGTGCGCAGAAGGCAAGCATCAAGACTGTTCTCTGTGCTGGCACCCAGGTGGTGGAACGAACTCCCACTGGCTGTCCGTACAGCAGAGTCTCTCGCTGTCTTCAAACGCAGACTGAAGACACATCTGTTTATACAGCACTTAAATGAGCACTGAATTAAGTATTGATTGTAATGTATTGTACAGCACTTCTCTTGCACTGTTCTGTGTTTAACTCTGTTCCTTTTTCTCTAGGTGTCAATGACTTTCTGATTCTAGCAGTATCTGAGCTCAGGACTGGCTTTCTCTCTAACCTTTTTCTCTGGATAGACAAAGCACTTTTTGTAAGTCGCTCTGGATCAGAGCGTCTGCTAAATGATGTAAATGTAAATGTAAATGTAGTTTTCTGTTTAGACTAAGATGTACTTCTGGAAGTTGTTCTAGAAAAGAGCAACCTCCAACTGCTGGATATGTAAAGCAAAACATTTTGTAGCAATCAAAATACATCTTAAGATACTAATCTACAATTCATTATGAATAAACAATATTGGACACTGCATACTGTACCTGCACAGTATGTGGGCATTGGCAGTGACACAGCTGGTTTGACGAGCCTGTAGACGTAGTAATTTCCTGGACAGGCTTTGACTTGGATTGGGATCGATCTGTTGGAATTACACTGTCTGCTGTCAAATGAATAGACATACGTTCCATAGATTTCTCGGGTGACGATGCCGTCCTGTGGTAGAGGATGAGATCCACCAAGCAAAAGTTGTGTGTAACCACCACAGATCAAGTAACTTGAACACCAATCAGATTCAGGAATCTGAGCACTTTTTCCCTGAAGATACAAACGATACCAGCCGTTCCATTCAACAAGAGTGTCATCAAAACTTCTGAGGCTGTTGAACAACACACTGTCTGTTCTTCTCCACAAATGATCAAGGACACTGTAAAAACTGCAGGGATCAAATGTGACATTGTTTGGAGTCTCTGCTGTTGAACAAGAGTGAAGAGAAACGAAAATTTCAATGAGGATCCTTATTACAACATACTCAGAATCACAGAACAATTAAAAATCTGAAAGTCAAAAGATATAATGACCTACTTGCAAACATCATTTATAAAATTTATAAATTTTTTAAAATTATTACAATTATTTTTATTTTGCTTATGTGATTTGAAGTTGTGTTTGTTTTATATTTTCTGACAATAATCAATAAAATTGTTGGTGCATGTAGACTTTCTTTAGTCATAGGAACATCACAGACTAACAAATGGCTAATGAGTAGGATCCATCATTGGCCTGAAACTGAAAGCAATACAGATTTATCCATAAACATTTTTTAGACAAATATTTACAGTGGCATGCAAAATGTGGGCACGCCTGTACAAAATTTCTGGTACTGTGAATAACTAAGCAAGTTAAAGATGACCTGATTTTCCAAAATTCAGAAAGTAAAATATTGCACATTTCTTTAATATTTTGAGTGATAATACTTTATTTCAGTCTTTTTATTTCAATATTCTGACAGCACCTGACAGTTGTACAAGACATCCTCTTTTTATCTTCAGCTTTTTTACAGATGGTATGATGTTTGATTCCAGAATTTGTAGTTGGTTAATTTAATTTGTTTCCCTCTAGCAGTGAAATGTTCCACATGCCACTGGCTGCCAAACAAGTCCAAAGCTCCAAACAGATGGTTGCTCATTGTTCTATTTTAATTTGTTTTCAAAGTGCATCAGATTTAATATGATGATCCTTGGGAAACCTACCTGTTTGTATGCTTGACGCAGCAGTACTGGATACAGTAGTTGAGGCTTTATTTGGAGTGATGGTGTTCACATCTGTAAAGAACATTTTATTATGCAGCAAATTTCTTTTAAAATATGAGTCAAAGAGACATATTTACTAAAGCTTTGTCCTGTCACAAACTTTATTTTGGTGTTAAAAATTGGCTTAAAATATTAACAGATTTTCTAGAAATTTTGATTTATCATGTTGAAGTAAATTGTCTCATGTTGTTGTAAAATGTCTTACTTTCTGAAAATATTGTCATGTTTTCTTGACAGGTACTAATTCATTTTTTTAACTCTGTGATTATTTTGACTGCCTAATCAAAATCTTGAGGAAAGAAGTCATTATTTTGACCTAATGAGTCACAGTTTGAATCTGAAACAGAATGATTAAAAAACTTTTTTCTCTGACCTGATGGATTTGGGCTTTCATACAAAAAGTATGTAAGCCAAACATGTGGTTATACTGCACTGGCCATATGATAATTATGTAGTTTCACCTGTGTTCGTTTGCATGGAATTTCTTAGCAAATAATCTACTATGCTGGCCACCCCGGTCAGCGCTGTGCTGGTAATTAGTGCCTTCCTTAGTAAATCAGCCACAAAGTTTAGAAAATGTTGTAACATATAGAATATATACAAGGAGATTCGCTCAAAAGAGGCCCTGAATATTCTGTAATAACTCTCGCTAGGATGAAGCAATCTGAACGAACCAATGTGCAATGTGCTCCTCAGTATATGGAGCTTCGAACAACCCTGGATGTCCCTGCGTCCAAGCGATGAGGTAGGCGCCGGACAGCCTTCATCCTAACGGGAGTTACAACAGAATATTCGGGGCCTCTTTCAAGTGAATCTCCCTGTACTATGATGTCATAGTAAACTATGCAATATGTAATTCTGTATCTAGACTAGCTATGTTTATTGAAATCAATTGCATAATTCATGTTGATCTATTCAGTAAGCCATTCAGAGGTTAAAAGTCCTGCTAGTAGTGAAGTTTAGCACTGGTGAGTTGCTGTGGCAGACATCAAGAGTCAACCTGATAAAATGCTAGAAAATCACTGGACAAGCAGAGTGTGAACTTAAAAAAATATACTCAAAGTACCTGCACAGTAAGCTGCATCGCAGTATTGTGGTATGACAAACTCATAGACGGTATAGTTTCCTGGACATGCTTTGACTCGAATTTGGATGGAACTGTAGTAACAACAGTTATTTTCTAAACTTCCACAGACTCCACGAGTGACTATTCCATCCTGTATCTGAGGGTGAGAACCATTCAGCCACAGACTGTAATAAGTACCACATCTGTACTGATTAACACAGCTCTCTGGCATACGGATGCTCATCCCATAATACAGCAGCCGATACCAGCCATTCCAGTTGAAGAATCTGTCACAGATCCACAATACAGCAGTTGCATTAGTGGCTCTCCAGGGTTGATCCAGAGCAGTGTAGTTGTTGCAGGGATCATTCAAAGTAGCTGTTGTTGAAAATAATCAAATAGGAATCAATGCTTCTGACACAAACACCACACCTCTTTTCAAATTGTGCAACTATGTAATAATTCATTCCAAAATCAGGAGATTGTGAGTTTGAAGCCCATCAAAGACACAGCTGTCAGTATGTGGAGTTATGTGTTGGAAAGAGTCCCAGCTAGTGGGGAAAATGATAAAAACTGACTGAGATACAGAAATAGAAAAGAAAGTTGGGGGAACTTTTGACTGAACTAAGAGGTCAGTGTAATGAGTTACCTTATGATTTAAGTGGCTCCACTTTATAATAAGTGTCTTTAACTACTGTGCAGTTACACATGAATAGCACATGCAACAACACTGTAACTATTGATGATTTAGTCAGTGTTACAAATGGATTACAGAAATATAGCCTATGTAATTACACTTGTGTATTAACTTCGGCTTTGTCTCATGTAATTACACAAGTGTATTGATACACTACAGATCAGAAGTCTTTTCCAGCAGCAAAGGTGAGTAACCTAATCACATCACATTGATTAATACCATTCTGTAATTACACTGCACCTACATAACAACTACACAGGAACTTTTCTGCAGTGTAGTGTTAAAGTTACACTTTATAATAAGTGGACAATTCCTGTGTAGTTGTTATATAGGTATTGTGTATTAATGGAGTTGTAATCTAGATACACTTGATAACTTGTGTAATTACATGAGGCAAAACTAAAGTTGATACACATGTGTAATTACATAAGGTGTACTTCTGTAATCTATCTGTAACAGTGACTAAATTATCAGTAGTTACATTGTTGTTGCATATGTTGTTCACATGTAACTACACAGTTATTAAAAACACTTAATATAAAGTGGGACCATTTAAGTTGAGCTGACCCCATTTTTACAGTGTTTTAAACAATGAATCAGGGGTGTAACTGATGAACAATACTAGTGGATCAAAGTGTCAGCAGTTGGTATAACCCTCTTTCCTCCCATGCCACCTGAAACACAGCTGACTGCAATCAGATGCTTTTGGTTTGTTTTCATGCCACATTTCTGAGCCTTCCTTTTTCTATGGATTTTATATTGAATTCTGTGGTTTTAACATCTTCTGCTACACTTGTGACCTTGTTTGTTGGGTGTTGCCTTTGTGTAAATGGGCCATGTGTAACCAGAAATAATCCATAGCAACAAGCTTGCAAAGATTAATGATTAGTAGTGAATTTTTTGGGTTCTAGGGTCAGCTAATATTTTGATTGAGTAGGCTAAAACAGGCCTGATCCTGTATCAACAGTCTACTGTGTGCTCTCAATATAATACATGATTACATTTATATAATTTCTATAAAGAGGCCAGTGAACATTTTCAGGGGGTGCTGAATGATTTAAAGGGGGTGTGCTGCGCATCGATATAAATGTTGTTATATTCTTTTTGTGTTCTTGTGAATATCAATATATTTATATTGCACATCAATTATTTTTAATAGTCTGAATGGCTTTACTTACTTGAATTTGCAGCGCTTCTGTTTGTGATGGTAGTTAGCAGAGCAACGGTGACCCCTGGTGGAAACGTAAAAGAATTGCTGAATAATCACAAATATGGCTGTGGCTCTGCTCACAGTAAACTATAATACATAACTGTCCTGTGATGTTTACCATATTATAACCCATGTGTGATCACAGATACTACACTGTAAAAAGTGGCTCATCAGATCTAGCTAAAAAAAAATACTTGATGTAGTAACAAGCAATTGAACTAGTTTTATTCAATTCAAAAAGTTACTTTGATTGACATAATTGTTCATTCAAAGTATTTATTTAGGTTGAATAAAAATAGTTACGAGTTTACTTGTTACCACATGAAGATTTTTTTTTATTTTTTTTTAAGATAGATCTGACGAGCCATTTTTTACAGTGTATGATTAGTCAAATGGCTAGTTTGGGCAATTTTTTGTGGATTATTTTTTAGGTGGCCTTTGCCATTTAGAGGCCGCAGTAAGTATGCTGAATGGGGTTGTTATGATTGCTCAATTGATCTCATTATTGATTCATTACACATCACCACATATGCTAAAACAAGGTATAACTACACTCCATGACCCATGACTCTATGATGGTTATGACCCAGTTATCTTAAAGTAAGTGTGCTGATTTAGGGCTAGTATAGGACAATTAATGTATAACTTTCAGAGCATCTTTTTTTACGATAAAAAAAAAAAAAATTGCAAATACAGCCAACAACTGAGAAACACACATCTTCTAGGGCAATCATTAAAGCATACTTTAGATTTAAAGAAACTTAGTACATTTACAGTAAACAATAAGATGTCCACTACAGCTTTTCTGGTTCAGTAAACAAACTGAAGCATATGAAAAAAGAAAAAGGTAAACAAAAACTCTATTTTCTCTGATACTGTAGTGTGATGGCTGGATTACCCCAAGTGGAGATTGAACTGGTGGTTCCCTTCTTCAGATGCCACAACACTATGGGGTAATCCAACAACCAACCACAAGAGGTGGACACAAGTGCAGAGCAGTAAACACTCAAGAGCGAGGAAAGAAGAAACGCAAAATTGTACCAAGCAAGACTCAAACTCACAACCTCACCATGCAGAGGTGAGTGCATTACCCCTGAGCTACTGCAGCAACACTGTAGAGTGGTTAAGGCCAAACAAAAGAACAGCCAGATCAGTATCTTCAAACTAAAGAGAGTTTCAAAAAACTAAAGGGAAATGCAGGGGCACTTGAAGAGCACTTGAAGTTTACTTCTGCTCAGGAAATTAATAGTTCAGACTTGGAAGAGATCCCAATACTAAAAATACCAATTTAGTCAGTGATGTGCACATGGTCACATGGATCCAAGAGCAAGCACAAAGCAGCATGTGAGTATGTGTGTGTGTGTGTGTGTGGGTGTGTGTGTGTGTTATCTACAAATGCTCATACACAATCACTTTTTATTTAATAAACATAAAAATAATAAAATTATAATTGTATTATATACATAAGTTTTGACACTGCTAAGCCAGTACATAGTAAAACATGATACAAAATTTCACAAATATCAAATCTTGCAAATGCTTCTTGTTCATATGTTGACTTTTTTTTAATAATAGAGTAACAGTATTAATAACAAATAACACAAAAGGAACTTGTGATTATATTATTTTCCAGCTCTGATCCTGTGTAATTTCAGTATATTTATCTAATCTCTTCCTGGGTAACTACACTGTTTGTAGATAGGCCTACATGTAAAAATACTAGAACAACTAACTAAGTAATTCAGTCATAATTTCAGTGCAGCTGACTACATTATTCTGAAGAACTGTTGTTATCACCTAATATGAGCTACAATCACTGAGAAACAAGATGGAAAGCAGTAAATTTGAATTTACTGCTTCTTATTACAATTACGAACTGATTATTTACAACTTGAGAAAAGGATGTCAGTGTTCAGTGCAATTTATTGTCATTATTTTGTCACTGACTTATTACTGCTACAATTATTAATATGCATTCCAAATTAGCATATAATGTGAAAATCTAGAAAAACTTGTTAGAATTATATTCATTTTTTTTTACTAATTTATTACCACTACAAGTACTAACTTAGTATTTAATAACAACAAGAATGAGCAGATTGAGTATGCTGTCCATAATTCTGAAGACACTTTAATAAGCCCTATTCTTCAAAAACATGGTATTTTTCTTAGTGAAATATAATTTGTGAGGTTTGTGTTTTTTATCTGAATTTGCTCCATACATATAATATACATAAATAAGTAAATAAATAAATTTGATCCAGCCAACTAAGCATCAAGACAAAGTGGTGGTTACTTTGAAGGATCTAAAATAGAAAATAATTTAGACTAACACATTTTGGTCACTGCAGAATTCCATTTGTGTTATGTCATAGTTTTGATATTGTATTTGATATTTGACATGTATGTGTAAAGCCCACTCCTAACAAAGTATATCATGAAAAAACAAAGAAAATTCTTGAAAGTGGCCTATAACCACCACCCAACAAGTCTAGAAAGCAGCACTGCAGTTATCTGCATGGATCAGGAGACCAGCAGAGAGAGAAACCATTGACATACTCATAATCCCAAACACAGAAAATCACTACAGAATGCCATGATGCAGGTGAAAATAATTAAAGTAAGATATGAATCATTGTGGAACAATGGCAGTTCCAAAACAGAATTACTAGCAGTTAACTCTGTATAACTGGAGTTGATAGTTTTCAATCGAAGATTTTTATTCCAAAATAAAATCTACATCAAATTCTCTTCCTGTGTTTAACAAATTTTGCATTCTGAAAATGCCTTCTTCAGTGAAACACCATTTCAGACTGTTATGAATTTTGTGTGGGCTTAAAACTTTTTATTCGATTTTCCTAATAGTTAGGCATGTATGACATCAGATGAAATGTTTTTGTCAACGTAGTAAAGATTAACTACTACTGTTATTACTCTTACAGCAAATACACAGTACACCAGGATTAGGAGGGTTACTTTAAAATTGTGTTCTGGTACGTATTTCTGATTAGCTGTTAAGAAGAAAGGATTGTAACCTAATATAAAGGATTAAAGGAAAGTCATCTGATTACTTTCTGTTACTTTTGGATACTTACTTGTCTTTTCAAACTTGCATAATTATTTCAACAAAATCAAAACAAGCATTTAACATAACAAGACAAACAATAGGAAAATTGAATTAAAGTTTTTTTCCTCACAAATGAAAAGCAAGTTCAACTGAGAATAAGTCTAAAGTCATAAGAGAAAAAGAAATCAAAGATTCAAATCTCAGAATTCATCATTTGCAAAAGAAGCAGTGTCCTCCACAAATATTGGCACCTCTGGTAATCATGAGCAAAAATGAGCTGTAAAAGAATATTCTTAACTACTTTAAAATTTTAGCGAACATGTAACCTGTATTTAAGGTATATTGATTGAAAGAACAGTAAGCTGTTCAAACAGGACTATTAAACACAAACTGACAGATAAATAAGCAAAATGTTGCAGACAATTCTGAAACACTTCATTTACACTTTTCTATTGACAATTTCCTATAAACTCAAAGAAAATAAAATAATACTCACTTGTCCAAAAGTGTATAATATTACTATTCATTGTTAATAACCATTTGTGGAAAAGAAGATATTCTTATGTGCAGACAACAGGCTCGGAATATGCTCTCTGCCTTTTCTATGTTTGAAAATGTTAGTTTCTTGTTACAGGTCATTTGCATTTTTCTTTCATTAGCGGCTGGAATTATTTGGTTTGCCAGGAAGGCATGTGCGGTAAACAAACAGTGTGGTTTAGTATAAATAAATAAAATCATGCTGTTTGATGCACCTTCTGAACAAAGGACTGTGTTCTCTATTCAAAAAGAACAGAGAATGCATTCATAAATGTAAGATCCACATATAGGAGAGGTAGGCTTGCTCTTCAGTTGTTGGGCAAAACATCACATTTCAGGGCACGCAATAGCATTACTGTAAAGACAAGGCACAGACCATACCCGATTCCAGTGCTTTTTTATGAAGAGGTATATTCCTGCCAGGACAAACATTTATTATGTACAGTTTACTTTACACCTTAACACCCAGATTAACGAGTTGATGTCATTATTGTATACAGTCAGTGGCCTCTCTATTAAGTACATCAACTGTACAGCTGTACCAAATTTTGATACTCTTACAATTGTACACATATTTGGCATGAAGTTTGTATTATTAGGATACAGTTTACTGAATACACTGAAACCACATACCCTGACCTATTACTGACCTCCTTTATGAGGCATCATTTATGTATATACACCTTAAAAAAAAGACACCCAATGACTTGTTGAGTGGAAAGTGGTAAAAAATACAGAAAAAAGTGTCCTTATTACAAAGTGAAGGACAACATAACTATTGTTTACTTAATTTCTGCATAAAGAGTAGTTACAAGCTTTGGAACATGGAAATACTGTCCATTATCGCATGTAGTCATCATGTAACTACTGGTGCAATCCTTTCAGGAGGCAGCTGTCTAAATAAGAAGAATTTTAAGGCAGCATTTGTGTGCTTCCAAAACAAAGGCTGCCCCATTCAGTGGGCAGCATAAGTCAGCTGTCTTCAGAGGTTCCCTATTTTGACCAAATTTGATGGCAGTATTGCATGTATCCTTCTCAGTGAAGGCATTCCCATAATACTGTTCACCAGTCGTGAATTCCACCCCTTCAGTTCAAAACAGATTTGCAAATTCCACCCCTTCAGTTCAAGCAGATTTGCAAAGGAGGTTTATTAGCCTAGCAAGTTGGGTTTATTTGCAAAATTTACTAACTTTGAACCAAACAGGATTCAAATTCAACACAAAATCCCACTTTTATTGATTACTGCGGTCTCACAATTATTCAGCCCCTTCATGACAAGCATCTTGATTTTGTTCCTTTACTTTGAACTTGCTAACTATGCTTCCAACTGTATCTGTAGGAACATGCATTGCCCTTACTGTATTTTGTATTCCTTTGCTTGTTTGTGCTAGGCAAAGATCTCTTCTCTTAACTCTCTTGACCATATTTCTAACATTCAGTCAAACTTCAGTCAACAAACCCCTAGCCAGTCCAAGTATTTGTGTTGTGTTGGTTTAGGTTTAAAATTAGCAAAATAAAAGAAATCAGGTGAGGGGCAAATACTTTTTCAGAGCACTGTGGACACACACACACGTTTGGTATGTTATATATATATATATATATATATATATATATATATATATATATATATATATATATATATATATATATATATATATATATGATTGTTATATTTTTTATATATATCTTTCATTACATTTGCTTTTGCCACTCCCAGTTATGATCCCTGCTACAATTACACTGCTCTGGATCAACCATGGAGAGCCAGTAATTCAACTGGACTGTGGATCTGTGACAACCACTTCAACTGGAATGGCTGGTATCGGCTGCTGTATTATGGGATGAGTGTCCGTATGCCAGAGAGCTGCGTTAATCGATCCAGATGTGGCACTGATTTCACACTATGGCTGAATGGATCTCACCCTCAGATAGAGGATGGAATAGTCACTCGTGGGGTCTGTGGGAATTCAGGAAGTGACTGTTGTTACTACAGAGTCCTCCCAATCCGAGTCAAAGCATGTCCAAGAAAACTATTATATCTGTGAGTTTGTCAGGCCAACCTTCTGTTATACAGCTTACTGTGCAGGTACTGCTTTTGTTATGAAAGATTTACTGGTATCACTTTCAGAGTTTAAACTAGTGATGCCATCAGTGTTTTACCCAATGTGGGAAAGGCAATGTACACCATCGTTAGCTTGGTATTTGTCTTTACTTTATGCTCTCCAAGTTGGGACTGACTTCTTTGGCACTGACAGTATAACATGTTAGCAACACTACTTATAATGCGTTATATTAACAATTCATAATATATAATAAACATGGCTATAAAGTGTAATTCATTTTTATAAATGTTTATAATCATGTTTATAATGTCGTATGAAGGCATTATAACATGTTATAAATGTGTTTATAGATGTTAACAAACGTGGCATTCATAGAAAGTGTTACCACTTTAACTTTAGTTTCCACAAAAACGGCAATGATTTTTACACATTAATTACAATATTTTGCAATATATAATGTTTAAATTGTGTTTCAAGGGGTCTATATTTTTATAATGCATTTTATAATTTAAGTAGCAGTACAGTCCCAGGATTGTCGAAACTACGACTTGGTTTAGAGCAATAGGAGTCTGTCAGCCTACCTTGCATGTCCAAATGTGACGCTAGGGGGCACCCCACTGCGGCGATCCTTGAAAAAGGACATCACTAGGTGAAAAGGGGCATGTTTTTAAATTAGATACAACCAGTGGCTGATCTCTTGGTTGAGGACACAGTGGACCAGGAAAATAAAGGTGCCTTGCTGGGAGTTGGGGTACAGGGAGAGAATCTTAATACCTTATTTCCCTGTGTAAAGAAACTCAGAATCCAGGGACACCCTGGTGGAATAGAGAAACTAAAGTATCAGTAAAATAGCAGCACCTTTGTTAAAAGCACACAACATTAAAAATAGCAGCTGGCTTTGATTTCTCCAGCTAAGTTCTAATTTATAAAGGCAGTGAGATAAAATAGATAAGAACAAGATCAAACACCCCCTATCAATAAAGAATAGGGTTGGTCCAGAGTTGCACAGAGTAAGAGGCACCTGGTGGGTTGGGGATACTCACGAGTCACTAGCTGGGTGTCGTGCAGTTGGAGTTTGTCTGGTGGATAAGAGAGTTGCCTTGATGAGGATTATGTACCAAACAACAGTTTGGGGTGTTTGACTTTCTTGGAGTGAGTGGGTGGGGTTCAGGAAAGGGCCCCACCTACAGATTCCATAGTCTTGCTGGGAGACTTCAATGCTTATGTTGGCAATGACTGGGAAAACTGGAGAGGGTGATCAGGAAGAACAGCCTGCCTGATCTAAACCCGAAGGGTGAATTGTTATTGAACTTCTGTGGTAGTCATGGATTGTCCATAACAACCACCAAGTTCGAACACAAGGACATTTATCTGTGGTCTGAGTGACTTAGCTCAAGCTGTACTCAGCAGCAGTGGAGAAACTCTGACTTCAAATGAGAATATTGTTGGTTGGTGGAAGGAGTACTTTGAGGAACTCCTCAACCCAAGAGACATGCCTCCCTCATGGGAGTCAGGGCCAGAGTCTTCTAAGGTGTCAGACTCCATTTCCCTGGTGGAGGTCACTGAGGTAGTTGGCAAGCTCCTCAGTGGCAAGGCACCTGTGGTGGATGAGATTCACATGGAAATGCTTAAGAGACCAGAGTGTATGCCAAATATCATGGTATCACACTACTCAGCTGCCCTGGGAAATTTTATGCCAAGGTGCTGGAAAGGAAACTCTGACCAAAAGTCGAACCTTGGATTGAGAAGGAACAATGCAGATTCCGTCCCAGCCATGGAACAATGGAACAGCTTTTCATCTTCATGCAGATTGTTGAGGGGGCATGGGAGTTTGCCATCCTAGTCTTCATGTGTTTGGTGGACTTACAACCATGTTCCCCAAGATATCCTGTAGGGGGTCCTCTCGGAGTATGGCGTGCTGTGGCCGCTACTCTGGTCTTTTGGCCTCTGCACTCCCAGAGTATGAACTGTGTCTATATACTTGGCATTACGTCAAGCTTGTTCAGTGTGAGTGCTAGACTCCACCTAGGTTATCTCTTGTCTCCACTCCTGTTTGTGATATTCATGGACACCCTGGTCAAGGCATAGTCAAGGTCAGGAGGGCATTATGTGCAGAGGCCAGAGGGTGGCATCTCTGCTGTTTGAGGGTAATGTTGTCCATTTGGTTCCATCGCATGGCACCACCAGCACTCACTGGAGTGGTTTTCAGCTGAGGGTGAAGCAGTTGGTGTGCAGATTAGCACCTCCAAGTCTGAGTCCATGGTCGTACCCTGGGAAAGGATGGCATGCCTACTGCAAGTAAAGGGGAAAGGACCTGCCCCAGGTGGAGGATCTAGGGGTCTTGTCCACTAGTGATGGGAAGAAGGATCATGAGATTGGCTGCAGGTTGGGTCAGGCAGCAGCAGTAATAGGGTCGCTGTACTTGACCATAGTGGTGAAGAGGGAGTTGAGCCATAAGGCAAAGGCAAAGCTTCTGTTTACTTGTTTATCTACATCCCAATCCTCACATATGGTCATGAGCTTTGGATACTGACAGAAAGAATGAGATTGCAGATACAATTTTTTGCAGGGTGGTGGAGGAGCTTGATCATCCAGGAGACGCTCAAAGTAGAGCCGCTAGTCCTTCGCATTGAGAGACGTTGTGGTGTGGGCATCTTGGTGGAGATTTACCAGGCATGGCCTACTGGGACAAGACCCCAAGGTCATTCTAGGACCTGCTGGAGAGACTGTGTCTCCCAATTAGCCTGGAAGCAGCTCGGGATCCCCTGGAATCAGCTGGAGAAAGTTGCAGAGGACAGGGTCGTCAATGGTTCTCATGAATACTCGTTTGTCCAAAGGTTTATTATATTTCTCTTCATTCTTTATAATCCTTGGCAGAAAAAAGATATTCTTATCAACACACACCAAATTTGAAAGCCTTCTGGCTATTCCGGGATTGGAAATATATTTTGTTTCTGTTTCAAATGTCAAAATTTGCATTTGTCTTTTTTAAGTCTTTTGAAAGCTGGTTGTTTTCAATTTGCCAGACAGCCAATTTGTTTTTCCATAAACAAACAATGTGGTTTTGAAAATGTGTCATTAAATTCCTGCTGGTTTCATGCACCATTTCAACAGAGGACTGAATTCTGTAATTTACATATAATATTCATAATCATTTTTAGAAAAGAAGATATTTTTATGCAGAGACACCAAGTTAGTAATATACCTTCTGGCTTTTCCATTATTTGGAAATGTGTTTTGTTTCGGTTTAAAATTTTTTTCAGTCATTTAGGGGCTGGTTGTTTTCATTTTGCCAGACAGCCAATTTGTTTTTTTCATGAACAAACAATGTGGTTTTGAAAATGTCTTATAGATTCCTGCTGATTTCATGCACCATTTCAACAGAGGACTGAGTTTGTAATTGACACAAGTAGGAGTGGTAGGCTTGCTTTCCAGTTATTAGGCAAAACATGACTAAACTCTGCACATAACACGACTGTTAATATGTTAAACAAGCCATAGGCCCCTACTCCATTACAGTATTTTTCTTCAGAGAGACCATTTCCTGTCCTAAAGAACATTTATTAATTTCTGTTAACCTGTATTAATTTTGACCGTTATAGAATTCACCATTACTATTAACATTCATTCATTAGTATTCTAAGCCACTTATCCTCCTGGGGTGCTGGAGCATATCCCACTGGTCATTGGGCGGAAGGCAGGAAAAACAGAACAAGTCACCAGTCCATCGCAGCGCACACACACACACACACAGGCATATGCATTCACACACACCTAGGGGCAATTTAGTGTGTTCAGTTGGCCTGACTTCATGTGTTTGGACTGTGGGAGAAACCCCATGCAGACACAGAGAGACCATACAAACTCTGGCTGTTTTTGTGCTCTCCAAAAAAAAACAAAAAAAAAACAAAAAATATATATGTATTTTTGAAAGTATTTAAAGTAGTACCAGGTCCATCAGAAGTTACATCTTACATAGCTATCAGGTATGGTGCCATTTAAATCTGCCAACCTCAATAATTGCTCAAGCAAGGCTTCGTCCTTCTCGTGAAGTCTTACAACAGCAGTTAAAGGGTTAATTGCAAAACTTTAAGCCAGATTGGTGGCGATGTTATTTTTGGCTGGGTTGTGTCATGTTATGAATCACAGCTGTCATATGTAAATGAAGGAAAAACATTGCTGAAACATTAATAGTTAATTGAAGTTACATTTCTCACACTGTAATAAGGACACTAAAATAAAAAGGGATCTTATATAATTAGGATAATTGGTCAAACTGGCTTCATATTAAACCAAGACAGGTCAGAGGTCAAGTTGACCATACAATTAGAAAAAGCAGAGGACATTCTAGGACCCGCTGGAGAGATTGTATCTCCAAGTTGGCCTGGAAGCAGCTCGGGATCCCCTGGAATCAGCTGGAGAAAGTTGCAGAGGACAGGGTCGTCAATCATTTTCATGATTACTCACTTGTCCAATGGTTTATTATATTTCTCTTCATTATTTATAATCATTTGCAGAAAAGGAGATATTCTTATCAGCACACACCAAATTTGAAATATGCCTTCAGTCTTTTCAAGGATTGGGAATGTGTTTTGTTTTTGTATCAAATGTGAAAAATGTGCGGCTTTTAGAGGCTGGAAGTTTTGCATTTGCCAGGCACCCTATTTGCTTTTCCATATACAAGTAATGTGGTTTTCAAAAGGTGTTATTAAATTCCATTTCCTGTTCTAAAAAAACATGTATTATTTATTGTTAACATGTATTACTTATTGTTAACCTGTATTAACTAATTTTGACCATTATAGCATTCACTATTACTATTAGCATTCATTCATTTGTCTTCTAAGACACTTATCATCCTGGGTTGAGGGGGTGCTGGAGACTATCCCAGCGGTCATTGGGTGGAAGGCGGGAAAAACCCTGGACAGGTCACCAGTCCATCACAGCACAGACACACAGACATGCACATTCACCCACACCTATGGACAATTTAGTGTTGCCAACTGGCCTGACTTCATGCCTTTGAACTGTGGGAGGAACCCCATGCAGACACAGTGAGAACATGCAAACTCCACATCAAAAGACCCTTGTTGGCTGCATTTATGCTTTTCAAAAACAAACAAAAAATTATTGTTGAACATAAGTATTGAAGGTAGTACCTAGGTCTATCAGAAGTCTTACATGGGTATGTTGGGTATGGTGCCAGTTAAATCTACCAACCTCAATTCCTGATCAAACAAGGCTTCTTCCTTCTTGTTAAGTCTTACAACAGCAGTTAAAGGTTTAATGGCGAAACTTTAAGCCATATTGGTGGCGAAATTATTTTTGGCTGGATTGTGTAATGTTATGAATCACAGCTATCATTTGTAAATGAAGGAAAAAAAATGGCAAAGCCTCACATTGCGGGAACATTAATAGTTACATTTACATTTACAGCATTTAGCAGATGCTCTTATTCAGAGAGACTTACAAGAAGTGCTTTGTCTATCTAGAGAAAGTATCTTTGCTAGTTACCAATAGGTTAGAGAGAAAGCCAGTCCTGAGCTCAGATACTGCTAGAAACAAAAAAGGCGCTGTTGATACCCAGAGAAAAAGCAACAGAGTTTAACGCAGAACAGTGCAATACAATACAATACATAAGTGCAGTACATTACAATCAATACTTTATTCAGTGCTCATTTAAGTGCTGTATAAACAAATGTGTCTTCAGTCTGCGTTTGAAGACAGCGAGAGACTCTGCTGTATGGACAGCCAGTGGGAGTTTGTTCCACCACCTGGGTGCCAGTACAGAGAACAGGGCTCGTGGTAGTTTGAGATTTCACCACTGCCATCAAGTAGGTAGGGGCTCGTCCATTTTTGGCTTTGTAGGCTAGCATTAGGGTTTTAAATCTGATGTGTGCAGCTACAGCAAGCCAGTGAAGGGAGCGCAGCAGTGGGGTGACGTGGCTGATGTGCTGCTGCTTGTCTTCAATCTTCAATGTTGTATCTTCAATAGTTAATTGAAAGTACAACATTTCTCACACTGTAAGGACACTCAAATAAAAAAGGATCTTATATAATTAGTCTTATTGGTCAAGTTGGTTTCATATTAAACAAAGACAGGTCAGAGGTCAAGCTAACCATACATTTAGAAATAGGGCTGGATATCTGCCCTTGTGGTTGAAAACATAGTGGACCAGGTAGTGGTATGAGCTTTTCCATTATTTGTAGAAACCCAAGATCAAGGGGATACTGAGAGTAAGAAACTGGACCAGGCTTAAGAGAGAATCAGAGAATGAACAAGAATAATGTCAGGTACATCAAAGGTCCAGGTCCTCTACTAATGTTGGCACCTTTGATCAACAAAAAAATAGAAGACTAGTTCAATGAGACTTAAATAATTTTAGCGGCAACTAAAAGTTTTTGCATATATGTATATGAATATGTATATGTACTGGTCTAACTAGCTGGAGAACATACAAAATAATCTATGTTTCTGCTTCCTGTTATATCTCGGAACCATCTCAAAACCAAAAATCATCATGACAGGTCAGCTTCACCAAACCTGTTGAACCAGTGCAGGACTTCATAGGCTGTGCAGGTGAAAATGTCTCATGTTATAAATGGACCAAGCTTTATAAATGACGTATCAACAGAAAAAGTGGAGAACTGAATTTTGTCCAATAATTTAAGTCTCTGGTTGCTCACACATTATTTATTTGTTGGCTTTTCCTCCTACATGACAAAAAGTTAAACTGCCTTGATTAATTAGGTGGTACCACTTTATATTAAGTGTCTCTAATAACTGTGTAGTAACACATGAATAACATGCAACAACACTAACTACTGATGTTTTAGGCAATGTTACAGATGGATTAAAGAAGTACAATTTATGTAATTACACATGTGTATCAACTTCAGTTTTGTCTCATGTAATTACAGAAGTGTGTCTTCTACACATTACCTTTCCTGCAATGTAGTGTTAAAGTTACACTTTAAAATAAGTGGACAGTTCCTGTGTAGTTGTTATGTAGCTACTGTGTAATAATGGAGTGATATAGACATTGCTTTGGAGGAAATGCATAAAGTTTAAACTGGTTACAGTGTCACAGCACTACCAACAAAAATGCTAGCTAAATGTTAGGAAAGCTGGCAGATAGAGTGTAAGTAATGCCTTAATGTAAGTTATTACATATTTCCTTTTACTGCTGTAAAAAAAAAAAGTCTGAAAAAACTGATGTTCCAGTCTGATTACAAATGCAATTCCATTTGTTTTTATACATGTAATTACATGAGAGAATAGGCTGTTACAACTATTAAGATACATTTGTGTAATTACATGAGGCAAAACTGATGTTGATACACATATGTAATTAAATAAAGTGGACTTCTGTAATCCATCTGTAACAGTTACTAAATCATTAGTACTTACATTGTTGTTGCATATGTTGCTCACATGTTACTACACAGTTGTAGCGAACACTGGCTGAAACTCTACCCCCAAGCTGAGTGTTTACCTAACTTATCAACAACCCAAAAGTTAAGGGCCTTTTGGCTCCAGTGAGTCTGGAGCTGAAAGTGTAAATCTGTCGACTTAACACTCCCAACCCCAAACTCAGTCAAATTTATGGCTGAACCAAGAACCAGCACCCCTCTCCCTTGACCCAGGGGGGCAATAGAACACTTCCCAGGAATATTGGCCACATGGCCCTCCAAAGTCCTGTGGACAACTTTATCTTTAAGTAACAGTACATTTCTAAGGTATATGTCCACTCCAAACTGCAACCATTCGTTAGAATTCTTTTTAACTAAACTAGACATACCAAGAACGGAACTGATACGACAATCTGGACTGCAAATTTAAACTTTCTAAATTCCCTGGGGATCTCAAGCATGGACCCACAGCACCCCCAAGGGGTGAAAATGAGAATTACCACATCACCACCGTAAGGACATGTGCTTATAAGGAACCCAAGAAACTTCTTGCTTTGTCTGCTTATATTGTCAATTTTATTTTTCATGCATTGGGTCATATTCAGATATTATAGGCAAATATTACCTGTGTTTAACATTTGTAGTGTATCAGGTAACAAGGGTTAAACTCTCGCTTAGAAACATACCTGAATATCCTAGTTGTTTGAAAGTTAAACCAATTTGATGATATAGGAATGTTTCTTTTTCTTTGTTTAAAACTAGCTGAAACAAAGGAGGCAGTGATTCTGGGGAAGGCATTCCTAAAATTATGCACAACCAATCAGAGTTGGAAACAATGGGTAGCTAGTTAACCTTAGGTGAGGAGAACCTTTCAGCACTCTGGCTCCACCTCCAAAGGGTAGGGCCTCCAGCCAAGCAAAACCAGAGTGCACTGCAAATTTCAGCAGTTCAGAGTCCTGTGTTCTCAACAAGAGGATGGCTAAATTTCTAAGTTTGTGCTGGCCTTGGTCAGAAAGACAGGTCAGAAGTATTGGAACGCTACATTTTCAGATCTGAAACCTTTGTTTGTTTTGTAACTTGCCTGTTCATCTACACACCTTCGATCGAGTCCATCCTGAGACGACCCCGCCTGAAGTCAGCCCCTGACTCCAACGTAAGCTGGTTCCATTCATTTGCAGTCAGGGCCCTGACGCCAATTTATTTAATAAGAGAACTTTTAATAGGTACATCCAGCCATATAGTTATTCCCGTCCCTATTTGGTTTAATTCTCTAGAGGCTCTCCCAAGTGACTTCCCAAACCACACTGCCTCATACCATTTAGCCGTGAATCACTCTAACTTACTCGAGCTATTTTGTCTTTCATTACTATCACTTTGATTTGTTTTGTTTTCTGGTTTTATTTTCTATTGTTTATCATTGAATGTAGTCCAAAAGTAGTTTGATATTTAGCCAATAAATTCCCTTTTACTGAAGCATCCTTGGTGCGAGCGTTTCTCTCTCTTGCCCTGGTCTGTAGACTTCAAATAAATCCGGGTTACTCCACACCCTTATATAAGGTTCTAGCAATAATGACATTAAAAATTGCAAAACCCATTACACAGTTATTAGAGTTAATATAAAGTGGGACCCAACTGTGTTTACTATAGTCTTTTTTAGAATTTTGAAAAATTAAGAAATAAAACCTTTTAAATTTCACTAATGTGTCTGTGCTTTTGTAATTATTTTTGAATTAAATGTTTATACCTCACATTATAAAAAAGGTTTATATAGGAGTATAGTTTATTTATGATATAATAACAAAATACCAACTGCTTTATTTGAAGCACTCAGTGATGGCAATTTAAAAATCTATAATGTTTGGGGTTTTTTTTTATAATTCTTAATATGGATTATAGGCACTTTACATTCATATACAGGTCATTACAGTTAATAGTGACACTTGTATTACAACATGCTTATGAAGCATTATTAGAGTTGTTATAAGTTGTTATAACATTAGAGTTTATAACTTGGTAACATTGTTTTCATACAAAAAAAAAGATTATTTATAACTTCATTTATATACAGACTTCATAGAAAGTGTCACCAAAATATGTTACTACAGCACAGAATTCACAACTTTTTTAAACACAAGCTTTCTCAGCACACCAAAATGCCTGAGCCTATCACAGTCCAATATCCTAAATTATGTTAATGAGAGGGAGTGAAAGGCACTAACATAAGGTGGTATGAGGCCAGTGCACGATCTCCAAGCACCATCCACAGCTGTAGGAAGTGGTATGAGCCCCCATGGCCCATGTCAAACTTGCATCAGTTAGCTCTCGTTAAGGGCAGCATGCCCACCTGAGCTGAGAGGGAGAGCCAATTTTTTGCCCCCCGACCCCCAATACCTCAGCCTTCAAGTCCCATGGCAACACCAACTGGTCGAGTGTGGGGCATGATACTGCGGCTGCTCTGCTAAACATTAGCAATGGAAGCTAGAGTTAGCTTAGCAAAAAGGCCTAAACAGCTTTACACTGAAGCCTCACTGAGGCAAACACACAGAATAAAGACTCTTAGTGGATAAATCTATGTTACAGTTACCATAGGAGCATTGTTTCTCCTCATCTGTTCAAATATAGGCACATTGTGCAGGGCAGTGGGAGAAGGGGTGGGGTTTAGAAACAAGGCAAGCAGCAAGGGGGCATTTACAATGTGTGTGATCGATCATATTCATAGATCTTCAAATTCTTAATGAGTGTTGAGGTTTAAAGATGTTTCTATGCCATTTTAATAGTTCCACAGGCAGTATATATTCATTTGTTATTCAACAAATTATTTTCTTGTGTTTTAATTTATGACTTTAGAGGTACTTTAAAAAGTGCTTATATAATGTACACTGATCAGGCATAACATTATGACCACCTCCTTGTTTCTACGCTCATTGTCCATTTTATTAGCTCCACTTTGTAGGTCTACAATTAGAGACTGCAGTCCATCTGTTTCTCTGCATACTTTGTTAGCCCCCGTTTACCCTGTTCTTCAGTGGTCAGGACCCCCATGGACCCTCACAGAGCAGGTATTCTTTGGGTGGTGGATCATTCTCAGCACTGCAGTAACACTGACGTGGTGGTGGTGTGTTAGTGTGTGTTGTGCTGGTATGAGTAGATCAGACACAGCAGTGTTGCTGGATCGCATAATGTACATATTTAGTGCCTTACTAACCAATCATCATGCCCCTCTAAACATACCACACTTTATATACACTCTTATAGTATCATGCTGGAAAAAACAGAAAAACAACAAAACAGAAGTGAAAGCAAACTTTGTGTGATGCTCCTAGATAAATGTGTCTGGTATGAAAAATGATATTGATTAACACAGGAGGATTCACATGCATCACTTTGTACTATCAATATTTTATGAACGTGCTGCATGTTGTGAGCAGATACATCAGCAGTTAGATTTCCTTAGTTGTAAGTATTATTGTGGAAGACTTGTAATTTTTTGGTGTTATTGAAATTGGATACTTGCATTTTTGCACCTTGATTTTTAGTTTTCTGCACCATTTGGCCTTTACATTGTGTGAAAAATTTCATGATGATTGGAGCAATAGAAATGCTCCAAAATGCCTAGGAATAAAATCACTTTACATTAATTTAGATAAAAAGTAAAAAACAAGGTTTTGCCCTCTCCTGTTAACTTGTTTTTGATACTTGTTTTTCTTTCAACAGCAGCAACATTCACTGATTTTTCAGTTGTGAGCTTCCTCTTAAACTGTAGATCAGAGATATCAGCTATGGGCTAAGATGTGCTAATGTGAAAATGATCTTATTTGCCACCTGCGCTGTACACTGGACTTGACTTTTTGCTTAAATTTTCTTTTGTTTAACATGCTATTCTCTTCCACTAAGCAAACATTTTTGCCCCTTTAAATAAAACAGTACAAACTACATACTCACTTGCTAATGCATATTACTGGCCAGTTGAACATTGTATGCATTCAAGTCTCTGCGCCTCTTGTTTTAAAATGAATAGTGTCTTTTTTGATGATCTCTAAATGCTTGGTTTGGAGCTGTCCTAAACCTGTGTAAAAATTTGGTTGCATATGATAAAATAAAACAGACTTTCAAACTTCATTGCTGTCATCTGTTGGCTGCCCCTGGATCTGTCCTGACTTCAAAATGCTCAGTAGTGTTATTTTAAAATTTTACAGTGAGAGAGACTGCAGGTTGCATCACATTTATTTGTTCTGTATGGCAATAGAACAATGTGATAAACTATCTACACTATTGAAGCAATGCCGTTTGATACTAATATTAAAAAGACACATTTTGAGTGTATAGGTTTATCAAAAACTTAATGGAATTTTAATAAAACCAAGAGGTTTCTTGGTTAGCTAGCTGCTATCATCACATATTTTTGCACAAGTTGGCTTTTGGAGTAAGTCATTTTTATATACTGAGAAAATGTCAGCCCTGACCATGCCAAAATGCCACACCACAGATTTTAAGAATAATATTATTTATTAGCATATAAATCAAACAGAATTGAATAACAATATATATATATATATATATATATATATATATATATATATATATATATATATATATATATATATATATATACACACACACACACACACACACACGTGTGTGTGCAAATATATAATTAATGAAACAAATAGCTATAAAATATGTAGAAGAAAGGATATAAAAGAAAAGAACAAACATAACTTATGTACTATATATAAATAAATTGTTAATATATAAACTCAAACTTCATTTTCTCCTACTGCATATTCTTATAGAAGGTATCAGACATGTTCTACGGAGAAATGCAACAGTAGTTTCATTTGTATGAAATACTCCATTCAAGTTTTAGGGAATGAAAGGACACACTGCAACAATAAAAAAATCAGCTTAAGATCTTGGCTATTGATATTTTTCAGTTGTTCTCCTTAGGCTCCAGTTATTATTCTATTGCTTGAATAAGCTGGCCAAGATAGAATGGTAATGATAATTTAAAAGCAAATATTTTTCAAACAACACAGCTTACTATAATGTTATACTAATAATGTAATCAGCAGTTTTACAGCAGGATCAGTTTTACTTTCCTAATCCCAAACTCAGTTCACCATAGAATGTGCCCTTACACCCAAGACTGAATATCCAAGGCTATACTATATAAAACCTGAAACCATTAACTTTAAAAAATGATGCAATAATATGCTCAATAAAATTCAATATCTTTCACTTCAGTGTTGAATGATCCATTTTTTTTTAGTATGTGGTCTACAGGCAGCTGAAAGAGCTTGCCACCACTTCTTATACAGCTGCCTCACCTGAAAGTAGAGAGAGGATTGTTGTTGCATATGTTGTTCACATGTGAGTAAAGAGTTATTAGAGACATTTAATATAAAGTGGGACCCACTCTTCTACAATGTTCTCCCTCATTCATTCATACAGTCCTACAATTTTTTCTACAATCACCGTGAGCGGCCCCCTCATTTACACTGGGTTCATTTGCTTCATCTGTTATTTTGATTTTCTTGGACAATTGTAAACATTAAAATGTTGGGGCGGTGAGATTGGCCCTAAGATACAGCAGTTGAAGACTGACCTCTTGGTTGAAGGCACAATGGATGAAGAAGATGAAGGTGCCCTGCTGGGAGTTGAAGAACAGGAACACCACCTTCAACATCTTATTGTAGTCTGTGAAGAAACCCAGAATCCAGGAGGAGCCAACAATGTAAAACTGGACCATGGTTTTCAGGATCACACTTTTGACGAGGTGCTGCTCATTTTTAGCCTTTTTTATTTTCGTAATTTCACTTTTCATACTTTTCAGAGTGGAGATTATGATGACTAAGATGCTGACGAAGAGAATCATGTTTGCCTGGGAAAAAGAGATTATATTACATTATGTTATATAAGAATTTTTCAGAATCAAATGCCCGTGTTAATATTGGAAATCTCATAGGGACAGTAACAGAATTCACAGAATTAGTACTATGCTGACAAATGTAATGAGAAAACAAAAGCCACTCACAAAGGAAACTACAAGTTTTCTGAATTCAGAATGTGTAATTACTGTCATAAAACAATAGCTAAATATAGTAGCAATATGGGGATATTTATGAACACCCAACAGTTTTTTTTTAGGCTTGAACCAACTGAGAATACTATTGTAAACAGCTGAACTACAAATTAAATGTCTGGGTAACAATAAAACACTGTAGCAGAGTTTAGTAATTAGTAGTAATTAGAAGATTTAATTTAACTCCAAAAGACAAATACATGAAATACCCAAGAAAACAAACTGAGCAAAAAGGAAAATAGAACACAGAGGCCTAAGAGTAAACAAATGAAGGCTAGGCTAGACTAGGCAAAGCTAAGCTAATAACAAAATGAGTAAAACAATGCACGGGCAGAAGGGAAGCTAACAATAAGGAAAAGCTAATGCTAACGGCTAATGCTAAACATTGAACTAGACTGAGATAGAGGCTGTGTTTCACCCATGTGTCTTCTCACAGGAGTTCTAATAACTAAGACAACCATCAAATTATTTTATCATTAAATTATTCAAATTTCCTTCAGACAATGAGAACATTTTCTACAGTTAATTACTGTCTACTTTGTGTTAGTCATCAAATGTATTTTATTTGGAGACTAATTTATCTGTTGGACTAGTGCCCTTCATATTGGAATTATTTTTATTTTTAATATTTTCTTATACATCAATTGATAGTGGTAATTTTCCTACAACTTCTACAGCATGTTCGTGTCTAGGTACTGCACTGTGTCTCTGTCGGCTTAAAAGCTAAAACCAGTTTTTCAAGTGTAATTTAGTTAGACTGTTTTGGTCTTGGTATAATTTTACACAGCACTTAGAGACTATAGCCCACAGTTACTGTCCCCTATAAATATCTAGGAAATTATTTAGTTAAATTATTTGTAAAGTGTGTTCCTATATATATATATATATATATATATATATATATATATATATATATATATATATATATACACACATACACACACACACACTACTTTGGAGTTTGTACAGTTACAAGAAAGTGTTACATTGTCTTGCAAGTGTTATTGACATTTATTTTTAGAGTGACTTGCCTGCCACTACTGTGTCACTGTCCATTCTACTATACTATCCATCAGCAAAGGGGGGTATGAGTAATGCCAATCTTTAATAAATTGTTCACTTTATAACAAATCTGGAGAATTTCTGAGATAAATATGAAGCTCTCTGAAATTGAATTTATTTAGCCTCTAAACAGGAACTGTAGGCCCATTACAGCACTGCCTTAAAAGCAATCTAGATTCAATAAAGCATGTAAAACATACCAAGACTCAAAGACAAGCTTTGAAGATCAAAAAAGCTAATCTGACTATGTGTGTGTATATAATTCCACCCATTTACCAAAAAAAGGAATTTAATTAGATCTTGTGCAACAGATGTGCATAAACACTTTAACAGTAGGCAAGAGGGACACATCAATGCCTCACAATAATAGAAAAACTATCAAGGAACTTGAGCAAAATTTTAATTTAAGGGTACCATATCATGCAAAAAAGGAAAACAAAGTGGAGATCCTCAAAATATTCATCCTGGAATGATTTGTTTCAAGAGTGTAGTACTTACTGCAAGAATGGCACAAACAGGTCCCAGAAAACTCCACAAAAAGCCATTGTCTGTCTTAAGCCAGCACCTAAAAAGAAACACAAACCATAAACACACAAAACAAAATAATATACAAAAGTTTTGGTACTATGTTAAAGGAAGACTACCTTTATAAGTGTCTATGAATGGTTTCAAAATAGTTTACAATCATAAATACCTAATTAATCATTAATAAGCAGTTATTATTAATAACTAACACATTCATAAAAAAAAAAGGTAAATTGAGCTGTTACATCTAATGAAGATGGATATGTGATGAAGCTGACAGCTTTAATGCTAACTGATAAAGAAAACAAAGTAAGGTCAGTAAACACCAAAATCTGAGGTTTAACTGTATAAATGAATGTTTTTATAGGCAAACAAAAGGTCACTGTTGCCTTTTTTATTTCTGTGTGTTGTAAATGTTTAAGGTCTTTAAGACCTAATCAGTGACCATTAATGAACTCGTTTAAACTGTTTATGAACCGTTATAAAGGTAGTCTTACTTTAAAGTGGTACCAAAGTTTTGAATGAATGAATCCAACACATACACAGCCGCAGTAAGATTTAATCCAGATATTTTACATATCATGAGTTCCCCACACCCCTATTTAATGAACTCTCAACACTCACTGTTCACTGCCATATCCATCAGAAAACAGTCCAACAGACACGCCTACTATAATGAGAGGAATGACGTATCCAATCACAATCAGAAATTTCCAGCTAAGCACCTCCTTCTGCTTTGATCTGATCTTTGTGAGGTTCTTCACTGAGATGAAGAGCAACACAGCTTGAATGAACATCCACACAAAAGCAGAGAGAAAGAGGAAGTGCAGAACACCTGCCAGCACTGCACATAACAACTGGAGAGAGAGAGAGAGAGAGAGAGAGAGAGAGAGAGAGAGAGAGAGAGAGAGAGAGAGAGAGGGCACAGAAAATAAACACATGTTCGGATATTTTCAGTCTGTTTTATACCATTCCATCATGTTATACACTGTTACCATGGTTCACCTACAGTAAATAGCAATCATCCATTCACTGGAGACACAGTATTAGTTAAACTCACCAATACTAAATGCAAACACTACCATTCATATGTTTTAGGCACTTAAAATAAATTTTAAAAGCTATTTATCTGACCAAGTGTCAATTTACTCCGAACTAACGTTAGAATAAATTCAAACAACATTAATACACTAAGAACTGAAACTGAAATGCTGGAATAAACAAGGCCTTCCCTGAAAAAGATGTCATCTGGATGGCAGCAAATGTTGCCAAAACATGTATGTATCGTTCAGCCCGATATTACTTGTAGTTACCATGCAGTACCTGGTTAGGTTCAGTATTTTGTTCAGTTAAATCAAGTGTGCTGGTGATGAAATTTGACAAACAACTTTTTTTCTTCAAACTAACTCACAAGATATACTTTTTTGAAAAGAAGACATTCTTGTTACTTTTTTACTGAATTAATATTTATGTGCATGTATTCTAATGATGTATGGTGTTTTTACAGGTGCAAAAACATATATTACTAAAACAACTGGCTTTTAGGAATGAGCTTAGATGCCAAGGAATACTGTATAGCAGTTCTTAACAGCTGAAGGAGCAGGGAATTGTGTATTAAGATAATTATACTCACATGCTGAGGTTGTATGTACTGCAGGAATATCTGTGTGAGCAGAAAGAGGAGGTGAGCCAGTAACAGGCTTATGCACAGGTTGGTCAGAGCTGTGTTGGTCACTCTGGGGTTCCGCCGACAAATGGCAAAAGTCAACAGGGTCAAGCTCAGGAAGAGAAGCCCCACTGCCACAGCTATGATGTTAATCAGGTCCATCACAGGATCACTCTGGGAAATGATATTTCATGGCACTTTTTACTTGTTTGGAACAGATGATCAGGATTAAAACAGTTGTGCACTGATTTAGCTCATGTGGGTCATTAGAGAGTGATGATTGTCTTTAGTACACTTTAGTACAGTACGCTTCACTTTACTTAGAGCGGACAAATACAACTTATGAGCTCTTATAATTTGTTATGAACAGTACTTATAATGTATTATGTTAATAATTCATAATGCATAATAAGCACGTGTAATGTATTTTTATAAATATTTATAGCCATGTTAATAATGCCTTATGAATGCATTATAACATGTTATGAATGTGTTTATAGATACTTACAAAGGTGACATTCATAGAAAGTGTTACCATATTTACAGTAAGGGAAGTATTTAACTCAATGAAGATGAATGAATTCAGAACCATCAGCCAACTGTGTTTGCACACTGTGGAATTAGACCTCTGCATTTAACCCATCCATTCAGTGAAACACCCACATACATGCACACTAGTGAACACACACACTAGGGGACAGTGAGCACACTTGCCCAGAGTGGTGGGCAGCCCTATCCACAGCGCCCGGGGAGCAATTGGGGGTTAGGTGCCTTGCTCATGGGCACTTCAGTCATGGACTGTCAGATGATGGGATCGAAATGGCAACCTTCTGGTCACAGGGCTGGTTCCCTAACCTCCAGCCCATGGCTGAAAGCTACACAGCTCAAGAAATTGTAGTATTTCATTCCATTAAAAAGTGTGAAATATGTTGAATAACACAGGAAAAAGTATTAAACATACTACCTGAAATGCATTTAATACTCGGTGGAGAAGCCTTTGTTTACAATGACAGCTTTTTCTTAACCTCCTATATAAATAAACTAATCTCTCACAGTGTTGAAGTGGGATTTTGGCCCATTCTTCTACACAGGCAGTCTGTAGATGTTGTAGATTCTGGGGGGCCTGCTGGTGAATTTAGATCTCTAGTTCATTCCATAAATTTCAACTGAGAGTTTCATTGCAGTATGGTAGTAGTTTTGGATTGCTGTCCTGCTGGAAGGTCCACCTACAGCTCATCTTCATAATCCCCTTGGATGGTGACAGATTCTTCTCCAGAATTTCCCACTTCATGGCTCTGTTCATCCTCTTTTTGATTTGGATTCTGTCTGTACCATGAGGAAAAAAAAATAGCCCCATACCATGATGTTTCCACCTCTGAACTTCACTTTAGGTATGGTATGTTTAGGGTCTTATGGAGCCATGTCTCCTTCAAACATGGCATGGCCTATTACTTCTAAAAAGTTTCATTTTTTGTCTCGTCTTAACGCACAAAATTCTCCCAGTGTTACGTCCATATAGGACGTATGTTTTGTTTTGCTTGTTTCCCTTTCGTTCTTTCTCTCTCTCTCATTCTCTCGCTTATTAGGAACCCTCCCACTTGTGCGTGTGATTGGCTGGAGTCCCGTAACGAAATTTCATCTGATTGGCTGGCTGAAATTGCATGGCGTATATCTTCGACGGCTGCGCCAGATGTTATCGAGGCTTTCCTCCATGGCGGCTTGGGGCGATTGTTTTTAGATCCGAACCTCAGCGCAGCTTGTTTGTTTTATTGCTAGCGATTGTCTACTCTCCTCTCAAATGAAATAGCTTAGCTTTACCTCTTGTTCTATACCCAGTTATCTCTGCAGTTAAACTGTAAGCTCATGATCTGTCTCTGTAAATGTTCACTCTTATGCCGACCAGGTTGTAGGAGTGGGTGCCATTTCTTTTGATCTTGTTTTCTCCTGTTTTTGGTATAGTTAGGGAGTTAGGAAAGACTGACTGTACTTTTGTTTCTTTATGTTTGCATAGGTAAGTTAGTTATCTAACATTTCTAGCTAGGCTTGTTATGTTTATTGTTTTGGCGCTTGCCCACTCTGACGTTCTCCTGTGTCGTATACACAAAAGAGCAGCATAAAAAGAAAATAACACGATTTGACCTGTTTAAACGTCAACTGGCTCTCTTTTGTCTTTTTTATGTTATGATCATCTCAAACCCCTAGACAGGTCGTAACACCCAGCAATCTGCAGACATCTCCAAATGTTCTATAGCAAACTTTAAATGATCTTCGACAAGGCTTTTCTTCAGTAATGGAGTCTTTGAGGATGGAAACCGTGATGATGGAATGCAGTACCTCTTGTTTTCTCTGATAACTGTACTCATTGATTGAGGTGTTTTTGAAGGTCTTTGAGTGGTCCTTGGCTCTTGGCCTACTCTTCTGACTAAATTTCCAACTGACAGGAAATCATGCGAGGAGCTCTTGTGTGTGGCCGAGTGGTTGAGCGATGATCCTTCTACTAGTGGATAATGGCCACAGTGGTGCATAGAGGAACATTTAGGAGTTGAGGAATCCATTGGTAACCAGTGCCATTGCTCAACTATCTTGTTGGAAAGGTCTTAAGAGAGCTTTTTGCTTCTACCCATCATGAGATGTTTCTTGCATGACAGCTTGGTGACAAATGATTTGTTTACTTGCATTGAGAGGTTTTTTCAAAAAGTGGAAGTTTTAACTGACCAGTCTCTACTACCTCAGGTCTTTCTACATAATTAGCACAGGTAGGACAACTAATTATTGGAATTCAGTACTTTTTCTTACTGCGTTCTGTGTTCACTTTTTTCCAGTGTCATTCAATTTGCACATAACTTTTACGGATTGGAATGTTATGATTTCTGTGGCTGCTTAGTTTTATTATCATTGTAAATGTGTTTAATAATTTTTTGGCAAGATGAATACTTATTTTCTCCACTGTATAATTTAAATAGTGAAACTTAAGAGGTTAGTTAAGTAACACCAAAGCAAAGAGAGCACAAACATTCTCTTGGCTTAAATTTATAATTTGTATGCTAAAAGTTTTTACTAAATAAACACAAACTCAGTAAATTTTAAATAAACCACAAACTAACATTTTGGAAAGCTAATTGTACAGTGGATAGTTTATTTAGTTTTGGTACACTGAGAAACATTGGCTTTGCATCATTTTTAAGCAATTTTTATTTTATTTTATTGCTCCCTTTTTCACCAGTTAGTTCCCCTCGTAGCTATTTCATGTAGTGTAATTCCTCTGTACGTCTTTTGGCACCCTTTTTCATTTTTGATTAATCTTACATCATCTCCTGTGGGTGGGTTGAGCTGCATGATGAGAGCGAAGGTTGATAGATGAAAACAGGAGCACACAGAGTGGCTAATGTTGGTCTGGAGAAGATAACAGCCATCGACAATCCATTCAGAGTGATTCCAGTAGACACAGAAGAGGGTACTGTTAGGGGGAAGTTCCTAGCCAAAAGAGAAGGAAAATGAGACCACTGTGTAATAGTCAAAACAAAACAGTACTAGAGGGAACACCCCTGCTGTAGCAACAGACTGAAATTTAGTGATGATATTTCAGCATTGATGTGTATCTTTATCAGGCTGATTTCAGCAGAAAATGCTAGATAAAATGAATTCAATCTATCCCGAAATAGCACTCACTCACACTGTGGGATGTGATTTTGTAATGTAATGATGTTATACATTTAATGGATAGTGTACCAAACTGGAACCCTGGAACCCATGGACCCTCACAAAGCAGGTACTATTTAGATGGTGGATTATTCTCAACACTGCAGTAACACTGACGTGGTGGTGGTGTGTTAGAGTATTTTGTGCTGGTACGAGTGGATCAGACACAGCAGTGCTGCTGGAGTTTTTAGACACTGTGTCCACTCACTGTCCACTCTATTAGACGCACCTGTTGTTGGTCACATGTGCAATTTGCAATTTGCACACTGGCTTCATCAGCCCAATCAGAGGCAATATTTTGGTTATTTGGCCAAATGCTAGCAAGTAGCAAGCAGTTACCAGCTTTAAACGTCTTGACCACAGTGCACCTTTTCAGAGAATTATGGGGCCAATCTAGTGCATACCAGATACTGTGTTATGATCACCAGTCACCAGATACATCACTTCAAAGGCACTTTGAGTTTATATTCATTATTTATTTTTATTAACACCTGATTCTATGCAGTGAGCACCTCATCATCATGTGTGCACCCGATACTATGTAGTAGGCACCCAATATTATCAGGTGAGAACCAGATACTAAGCGGTGAGCACCCAATACTATGGGGTAAGTACCTGATACTATCAGGTGAGCACCCGATACTATGTGGTGAGCACCAGATGCTATCTGGGGAGCACCAGATACTATCAGGGAAGCACCAGATACTATCGATAAAAAAAATTACTATATCTGTATCCGGTGCTCACCTGAAAGTAACTGGTGCTCACCACATAGAATTGGTGCACAACTGACAACATCTGGTGCTCACCACATAGGAGTAGGTGCTCACCTGATAATATAAAAATGCACCATACGTTATTGCACATAAACCAAATTGCCATTTTCTGTGAAAGAAGGCAATTTTTGGCCATGTTGAGTGAAAAAAACCTACCAGACTATCTGACCATATCCATAGCCAAAGGTTTGGCTGCAAGTTAGAACAGTTTCAACCACAGATTCGCTGTTTATGCATAAACAGTGTATCTAATGTATGTACCCAAACAACAAAAAGACAAGGAATTCTGTAAGAGTAACATTTAGTATGAAGTTTTGTCCAATTTCAAAATTTGTGTAGCGTACTAAATTCCACAAGTGAATATAATATAGGAAAACAAAAAATCCATCAATATCAAATACACACACACACATACATACATACATACATACACACACATATATATACATATATATATATATATATAATTATATATATATATATATATATATATATATATATAAAACTCACATTTATATGTTTTATGGTGAAGTTGACTGGTGTGGGGAGCTGTGTGTTGATGGTTTTGGGTAGTGTTGCTGACACCACAGTGGACATCATGATTTTCACTGTTTTCTTGTTTGGGTTGAAGAGCTTGGGACTCAGCATGTCCACCATATTGGTATAGCTCATGAAGGCCACAGCAGCTGATCCTGAAACACAGTTACAGATCAGACTTAAGTGCTGAGGTTTCAAGAAGAAAGCTTAAGGTGGTCCCCATGCCCCCTCCGTCACACTCTTCACATAATTGTGTAATACTGGACAGTATATCTTCCTCCCGGCTATCATTCCATGTACATTTTTCTTTTTCAATGATTACCTTATGATAACCTAATGAATAATATTTGTGAATCTGTGGATGATGAATCCTCAGCGGTTGGACCTTGTGATCTCTCAGAATATCAAATGCCTTATGATGGGCAACAGTGGTGTTGAATTTTCCTTGTTTCTACATGATATGCCTGACAGTGCATTGGTTCAAACTTCAAAGTCCAAATTCTGCAAAATTGTTTTGTAACTGCTTCCAGCCTGATCTATTTTCTGAGACCCTCAGAAATCTCTTTTTGCCAATACAGGCATTGCAATAGATCACTTTGATTAGTAAATGAATAAAAAACTGTGTCATTTATTGAGTTCCCTTGATTTATTATTATGCCTTGAATGAAGATCTAATCATATTTTAGGTCAAACTTCTGCAGAAATTCACAGAATGCTACAGGGTTCAAAACCTATCAGGCTTTTAAGGGGGATAGATTAGATGTATAGAATATATAGTTTGCTATATACATCCCAACCCTGATTATACATGTGTAAATGCACCCTACGACTTGGTAGCTTGATTGTTCCTTGTATTTTTTACACCATTTACCATTCACTGTTCCACAAAACAATACATTATACAGAAACATATATATTTGTGTTCCTAGCATTTACAGATATATTACACTTAAAAAACATGTAAGCGTTACAATTTATTTGTATTTAAAACAAAAGTTATTTTAACAATTACACTTTCTTGAGCTGTCAATTTAGCAATATTGGTTTTTAAATCAATTATCTAGAATTCCAAGCACCACAGAAGTGCTTGTCCCCACAGTCACGTGTAAAGAGTGAGGCCATATTTTGAAGAAAAAACAACTTTTTCTGCCATTTTAACTACAATAATCTATACATGGATATGGAATTTATAAATTAAATGACAAAGAAAACAAAAGACAAATAAATATTATAAATTATATAATGACAGTTGTGGTCCCCAGGAGTCGTGTCACTGGTGTTACCGCAGTAACAAAAAATCTCTTATTTTGAAATAGAAAGTCACACTGATGACATCACTTGACTTCTTTTTACCTATTTTTCTGAGGATCTATGAAAAAAGCACATGGTGAGTCCACTGTGTCTTTTCAGTTATTAGAAATTTTCTCATTTAGCTTATGATTTCATATGAAGATTTTAGCTGAAGTCACCTACTTTAGGTGTGACCTACTTTATACTTAGGTAATTGGGAAAACATAGAATACAAATGAATTAAATTACATATTTTAGTGGATATTCCATGATTGACAACATGTGGTTTGATGCTCTGTAGCAGCCATTTTGTTAAAATCATTTTTCATTAAAAATGTCTCTGGTGTTACCTTTCTTAGGTGTAACACCAATGAAGATAGGTAACACCAGTGACACCTATGGATTGATAGAAAAATGGACGTTTCTGTACAATGACCCAATTACCTGATGTGCACTGACAAAATTCAAAGCTTTCTTCAAACATGTAATTCACTTTAGGACAGGAATTTATCTTTACATTCTAAATAGATTCTGGATTGAAGCAACTGGCCACTGCTGTGGCAGCAGACAAGAGCAAACATTCAAAGATTGCTACGATACCATTGTTGTTTTGGGAAATGCCAATAAGATCGATGTCCATCTGTGTGTTGTTTATGCTGAGCATAGGGTTTTCTTTCAAGAAGGCTCTTGGTCCAACTGCAAAGACTTGGATTTCTGAAAGATATAAAGGGGTTTCAGTTGTCTGATTGACATGCTGCACCGATGTTTTCTCTTTCTGCAAGTGTTTTATTAAAAGTAATGTAAAAGGATGAAAAGTGATTGTAATTGACCATAGAAATGGTCTGGTTTTACCGCTAGATTGCTTACTTATGTAGTCACTCACCCAAGTCATTTAGAGAGATCTTAACTGAGTCAGTGGTTTCTGTTGGTTTCACCAATGTAGACACCAATGTTTCAGTCTTGTTCAGCACTGTGTTGCCACTAGATACAGGCTGATCTGCATTCATTACTTCAACATTCAGAACCTGCTCCTGTAGCACCTTTTTTACAATCTGATCAATAAACCAAGGACAGAAAATTAGATTACAAAATGATAGACATTAACATAAATTAATACATACAGTAGGAACACTGTAAGAACTTTCTTTGGACTTCAATCACAGTACTTACTTCTGGGGAGAGCACTGGATTAGTGCTGTTCCTAATTTGATTAAATATATTATCTGCACATTCTGCTGAGATGTTTCCCTAAAACAAGAAGTCAAAAGTCTCAAAAACTGTATATATTAAGTGATTCTTAAAGATTTTGCTGACGGTGTATTAGTCAGAAATATGAGGAGTCATAATCATCAGGCCTCATGTGCGATGAACTCATCACAAACCTGGCAGTCTGGAGACACAGTGATAGTCTGAACTGAAAGAGAAGGATCATTGCTGAAGGTTAGTGGTTTGTGTAAAATGAAAACTGTATCCTCTCCATTTTACTTCATAGCAATAAACATGTCTAAGCTGAAATATAACTGTATTGCCACTTATGATACCAGGACAGTGTCAATTATTGATATCCACCTTAATTCAGTGATTTGTGAACCTTTCTTTACAGTTGCCATAGCGAATGATATTGATATAAATGACATTGAAAATATCTGAAACCATTGCAGGCAGAAGTACACTGATCAGGCATAATATTATGACCACTTCCTTCCGTTCATTGTCCATGGGGGTTTTAAATACTGTGTCCACTCACTGTCCACTCTATTAGACACTCCTACCTTCTCAGTCCACCTTGTAGATCATCTGCTGCTGCACAGTTTGTGTTGGTCATCCTCTAGTCCTTCATCAGTGGTCACAGGACGCTGCCCGCAGGACGCTGTTGGCTGGATATTTTTGGTTGGTGGACTATTCTCAGTCCAGCAGTGACACTGAGGTGTTTAAAAGCTTTAGCAGCCCTGCTGTGTCTGATCCACTCAGACCAGCACAACACATACTAATACACCAGCACCCCATCAGAATGATCCACCACCCAAATAGTACCTGCTCTGTGAGGGTCTATGGGGTCCTGACCACTGAAGAACAGGGTAAAAGGGGACTAACAAAGTATGCAGAGAAACAGATGGACTACAGTCTGTAACTGTAGAACTACAAAGTGCACCTATATAGTAAGTGGAGCTGATAAAATGGACAATGAGTGTAGAAACAAGGAGGTGGTCACAATGTTATGCCTGATTGGTGTATATCCTAACAAGGAATCCAGGGCCTTTGGAAGCCCAAACACATAGCATTTTACTGCAATACATTACAGTTTGGAAGGTTATTTTTTTAACGACCATCTCTCGTTTTGCGTCAAATGTTTATGTGGTACCAATGGAATAAACACGTTTACTATAGTCAACCTTAACTGAAGGTTAGATTTAAGGTTACGGTGTTCCTTTTGAATTTTACATTACTTTTTAATTTTAAAGTTTCAAGTTACTTTAAGAAAGGAGAAATTTATGGAGGTTTAATACTTCTGAAATGAGCTGTATGAAGTTGTATATAAATTTGAGCATTCATGTCAACTTAAAAATCTTATTTTTCTGCTGATTTTAGTGCACAAATTCTAGTGATTTTATTTCATTTGTATGTTATTTTTCTCAAAATATTAGACTTATTAAATAATCAGCAATTGTGTATTTAAATGTGCAAAGTGTGTTCTCTGTAAATGATGTGTTCACTTACTTTCATTTAGTAAATCAATCAAACACAAAAAAATCAATCTTAGTTTTGGCTGAGTTTTTACAAAAGAAAAGTGCATTTTTTTCCATTTTCAATGCAAATCAAATACTTAAAATGTTAAAGTATTAGGAGGCATAATCTTGCTTTTATGCTAGCTGGCAAGCACTGAAGCTAATCAGCCAGTTTAAACATAGCTAATACATTTGGTTTTGGCTACGTTTAAACATACCCTCCTTTATTCAATTAAAACAGGTGTATTTCTGGAGGTGTTTATTAATGGTAAAACTGTCATGTAAATACAATATATTTCAACTTAGATGTCCCTAAACCAAAAGTCAATGTCAGATTCAACAAAATAAGAGCATGTATGATATTATTTAGTATTAACTATGATTATGCTAAACTTTCTATGAAGTGTTGATGGTAAACCTGCATCCAAAACCACAACAAATAATGTACTGTACTACTGTGAACCTACTTGGAGCCAGTTTAATGGTCGTGGATGCTGTTGTTGTAGAAAATGGGGTGGTGCTCACATCTAAATAGAGGAAAAAAATGAAGTGAAAAAAAAAAACATTGCTTGGTAGATAATGCTAACAAAAAATGAAACATTCTAGGTAGGCATTTGACTCCTACACTCCCTGCTAAGTTTGACAGCTAATCAGCAAATTTAAACATAGATAACACATTTGGTTTTGGCTACATTTAAACATAACCCCCTTTATAAATTCAAAGCAGGTGTATTTATGCACATTACATGCAATAATTCATGAAAAAAGTGAGAGTGGACTGGCACGGTGCTCACATCAGAAAAGAAATTACAAATCAAAGGTATTAATAAACCCAGTTGAGTTTGAAGCATGAGTTTGCTTGGTGGATAATGCTAACATTAGTAGCATGTGTGCTAGTTCATTTTGCTCATATTCTTAATTTTCAGAACAAAAACATGGAACTCAATTGAGAAAACATATGATTCTGAATGATAATGGAAACATGTTTATGTTTTTGTTTTCAATCTTCAATAGTAGATAATAGTAATAGTCTTGCCTGGGTTCCAGCCTGGTGTTGGTCTTGACTCAGATTCAACTACTACAAAGTACTGGTCTTTATTCAAACTCACCTCTAGTGGTCTTGACCACAAAACTAATGTCCGGAATTATTTTATCTATTTACAATGATATGTTTACACGCTTAAAACGACGTGTAAGAGCCTTAATGAAAATGACAACAGCTTATGTACTACTCTGAACCTCTACAGTGCTGATCTAGTCTGTGAGTTAAAGGTTAAATTGTTTCTCTGGAAACCTACTTGGAGTCGTGGTCAGATTAGTGCTAATGGTACTGGAATAGACTGGCATGGTGCTCATATCTGAAGAAAGGATATAAAACAAAGATTAAAATAAACAGCAGAAAAACAGGATCTGTTGCAGTGAAGAAGTGTTGGTTTTCAAACTAAAATGAGGGGAGAGCTGTATGACTAATTAGTTTGAAGCAATAATTAATGAAAAAAATGATAGTGATGTCACGTCAAGTTTTATAACTTCAACATTTAGATGTCCCTAAAACAAGACAATTCAACGTCACAATGGATTTTAAAAAAGCATCTTTGACATTATTTACTTTAGCTAACTATGATTATGCTAAACTTTCTAAAGGCAAAACTTTTGCTCCTCTGAACCTACTTGGAGTTGTGGTCAGTTTAGTACCAATGGTTGGTGTTGTAGAGACTGGTGTGGTGCTCACGTCTGAAAAAAGGGTACAAAACAAAGATATATTTAAAAAAAAACAAAAAACAAAAAAAAACTTCTTGTTTGCTTAGGAAACATGAGTTCACTTAATAGAAAATGCTAACATGAGTAGCATATATGCTGGTGTTTTTTGATCATATTCTTTATACTGTCATTAGAAAAATGTGGAATTTCCTTGAATGAACACATGTTTCTGGATGATACTAGAAATAAAGTTTATGTTTACATTTTGAATCAACTACTAAACTTCTAAGGTTGTCCCATTACTAAATCAAATGCCACCACATGTAAGTTTAATTTACCTGTTGTCTCATGAGAAGTAATTGCAGTGGATGTCCCTAAGACAAGACAAGCCAACGTCACAACAGATTCAGCAATACAAGAGCATGTCTGGTAGCGTTGCAGTGCTCAAGTCTGGAGTATGGTCTCCAGTGTTGTTTCTCAGTCTACACATCATTTGGACTCATCATTTGAAACCCCACGAAGACAGTGATGAGAGGAGTGGGAGGACAGCGGGAGTGGAGGACAGCGCGTGGCCCTCTCCGCTCAACTGGCTCTCATTAAGAGCAGCGTGAGCACCCGAGCTGAAGGAACAAGAGCTCGTTGCTCCGCCTTCTGGTCACTGCCCCCACTCTCTCGGCTCATCCACCAGGATCAAACATAAGGCAAATTAAAGTGGCCTCACTGCAGGACCAGGGCAGTGCCCAGGAGGTGGGGCTCGATACTTGCACCGTCCCCCACTCCCTTATGGATTTCATCCCCTTCTTGCTCTCTTCGCAGGGTTTTGTCTGGGCTTGGAGTTCGTGCCCCGCCTTGTTCCCGGCGCTCGCTGCTGTCATCAGGGCCTGGGGAATGGCGCATGCCACAGTGCTACTCTGAACTTACATGGAGTCGTGGTCAGTTTAGTGCTAGTGGTCGCTATTCTTGTAGAGACTGGCATGGAGCTCACATCTGAAAAGAGAGAATAAAACAAATATGATTGAGTTCAATTGAGTTTTATAAGAAACATGAGTTTGCTTGGTAGGTAATGCTAACATTATTAGTACTTATGCTAGTACTTTTGCTTATACTCTTTACATTATCAGCCAAAAAAAACTGGAATTTCTCCAGACACACAAGATTCTGGATGGCAAAATTGGTGTTTTCACTTTCAATCTTACTTGAATACTTACTCAAGAACTAAATGTGTTAGGTTGTCCTACAATCTCCACTATCTGTATTTTAATCATTACTTAATGAAAGGAAACATGCAACAAGCAAGTTTCATGTACCTGTTGTCTCAGCAGAAGTAGCTGCCCCTAAAACAAGACAAGCCAAATTACAACACATTTAAGAAAAGAAGAGTCAGGCATTATGTAGAATTTATCAAATTAATCATAACTCATTACAAATAGGCTAAACTTATTATAAAGTGGTAATTATGAACCTGAAACAAACATGATAACAATTGATGTAATGTGCTACTCTAAACCTACTTGGAGTTGTGGTCAGTTCAGTGGTAATGGCCGATGTTGTTGTAGAGAATGACGTGATGCTCACATCTGAAAAGAGTATATAAAACAAAGACAGTAAAAATATTTAGAGTTTGCTCAAGAAATATGAGTTAGCTTGGAAGCTAATGCTATTATTATTAGCGTGTGTGAAAACAAGTGTTTTTTTTTTTGTTTTTTTTTCCTGATATTGTTGATTATTTTAGTAGAAAATGTGGAATTTGAAAACATCATTCTGTGGTCAAAGAGATCCATTTTTACTTCATTAGTCCTTCATTAGTCATTAGTTACTTTATTAGGACTTCTTTCCAAAATGCCTTTGGCTTATTTGTACTTGCATACTTTATTTTTTGGCTTTTTCAGCGAAACATTCCTGTCCTTTACTGTCTAATGGGGTTTTTCATAAAAGCAGTGTATTTTGAAGTTTTTCTTGGTCTTCTGATATTGTCTTGACCTTTACAGTTCCCCTTAACTGCCAGTTCTTAACGAAATCTCAGACATTGGAAATTGTATGCTTTGATTTTTTTTAGGCTTCTTCTGCCTTATAGGCATAAGTTAGCTCCATTTTCAGATCCTCCCAGCGGCTTAGAGGAGCCCATGGCTACTGAATGTTAGCACAAGGCTTGAAAGATTGAAAGACAATTCTTGACATGCCTATTGACATGACTATTTTTATGGTAACCAAAAAAAATATTCATTAACATTTGAAAATGAAAAACTGCTGCAGAAATTCTTTATTTCATTTCAAATACACTGTAAAAAGTGGCTCGTCAGATCTACCTAAAAAGATTACTTCATGTGGTAACAAGCAATTGAACTAGTTTTATTCAACTCACAAAATTAATTTGATCGAAAGAATTGTTCATTCAAAGTATTTATTTAGGTTGAATAAAACTAGTTAATTTACTTGTTACCACAGGACGTATTTTTTAGGTAGATGAGCCATTTTCTACAGTGTAGAACATATCATTTTGACAGACCTTTGTCTAAAACTGTACATTTTTATTTTACTGTTCTGTATTCTGAGACTGTTCTGTATTCTGAGACTGTATTTCTCCTCCTACTTTGTAGTTTGTCTGAAGGCAATTTGTAATCATGGCAGTTCTTTTTGTTCTACATCACAACAGATTAATCTAAACAACAGCATTTCTGGTAGTGTTTACTCTAAAATAAAATCAATCACAGCTAATTACAATTGTGCTAAACCCACTCTTAAGTTGTGACTGAACATGTAACAAAAAACAACAGATATGTAATGTGCTACTCTGAACCTATATAGTGCTAATCTATTCTGAAAATTGAAGGATAAAATGCTGGAAACCTACTTGGAGTTGTGGTCAGTTCAGTGCTAATGGTCGGTGTCACTGTAGAGACTGGTGTTGCGCTCATATCTGATGGGAATATGAAAGATACAAACATAACTTGGTAGCTAATGCTAACTTTACTGGCACATATGCTAATGTCTACATATCGATTGTCTTTTTAACTCATACATTTAATCTTTCAGTAGAAAAATGTAGGATTTGAAAAAGGGAAATGATAAATTTGTCAAGGAGTGCCCAAATATTTTTATCCATTTACGATATTTATTCTATTTTTAACTTTGTAGTCCTACAAAACATTATTTACGTATTTGAATGTACTAAGGTTGGAAAATTTGGTTTAGACAACACATCGTTGCTTTCCTAACAAAACCTCGTATATCCATTTTTCTTGTTTTTGATATAATTTGAAAAGGGCTGCGTCCTTTACATTGTGTGTAAATTTCAACCAAAGGAAATGACCCAAAATTACTTAGAAAAAAGTCTGGTTCCATTGACTTACATTAAAAGTAATGATTTTGTCCTTCTCCTGTAAAGTTATCATTTTGGAGACGCGTGTTTTTGTTCTGACAGCAGCGATATGCAAACATTTTAGTGAGTGTTACAACTAGCACCTCAGTCCATTGCATTGAACCACAGCAGATGGGTAAGTTGTAACATTTGCATTTACTTTGCTTTTGTATTAACTGTTCACAGACTGTAGATGCTGGGGACTAAGTATATGTTTTAATTGGTTGAAGAGGTGGGTATGTTGTTTGTTGTAAACACATCTAGCACAAATACAAAAAAGAAAAAGGGGTTGGTTGCACCCCACTCTCCACTATCTGGAGAAATGGCAGGTTTTTGTTTTTTTATTTTGAACCATTACTGAATTAAATGACACAACATGTAAGTTTAATTTACCTGTTCTCTCAGCAGAAGCAGTAGATGCCACTAAAACAAGACAAGCCAAAACCACAATAGATTCAACTAAATAAGAGTATATCTGACATTATTGTAACCAAGCATATTAATACTGTACACTGATCAGGCATAACATTCTCCACCTCCTTGTTTTTTTACAGTCATTGTCCATTTTATCAGCTCCACTTACTATAAAGGTGCACTTTGTAGTTCTACAGTTACAGACTGTAGTCCATCTGTTTCTCTGCATACTTTGTTATCCCCCTTTTACCCTGTTCTTCAGTGGTCAGGACCCCCATGAACCCTCACAGAGCAGGTCCTATTTGGGTGGTGGATCATTCTCAGCACTGCAGTAACACTGACGTGGTGGTGGTGTGTTAGTGTGTGTTGTGCTGGTACAAGTGGATCAGACACAGCAATGCTTCTGGAGTTCTGGAGACGTAAAGTCAGAGACGATAGCTCATCCGCTGCTGCACAGTTTGTGTTGGTCATCCTCTAGTACTTCATCAGTGGCCACAGGACGCTGCCCACAGGACGCTGTTGGCTGGATATTTTTGGTTGGTGGACTATTTAGTCCAGCAGTGACACTGAGGTGTTTAAAAACTTCAGCAGCACTGCTGTGGCTGATCCACTCAGGCCAGCGCAACACACACTTACACACCACCACCACCACATCAGTGTTACTGCAGTGCTGAGAATGATCCACCACGCAAATAGTACCTGCTCTGTGAGGGTCCATGGGGATCCTGACCACTGAAGAACAGGGTAAAAGGGGGCTAACAAAGTATGCAGAGAAACAGATGGACTACAGTCTGTAATTGTAGAACTACAAAGTGCACCTATATAGTAAGTAGAGCTGATAAAATGGACAATGAGCATAGAAACAAGGAGGTGGTCACAATGTTATGGTTGTAAACTATATATATATAGTTTACAACCTGTAATCAAAAAGGTCAACAGATGATATAATGTGCTTCTTTGAACCTTTAAAATACTGATATAGTCTAAGTTTTTTTGTAGGTTAAATTGTTCCTCTGGAAACCTACTTGGAGTGGTAGTCAGTTTAGTGCTAGTGGATGCTGTTGTTGCAGGGACTGGTGTGGCTACATTAAAACACAAAAGCACAGAGATATAAAAACATGTTACTGGTACCATGTAAAGAAAATATTTAACATATTTTCTCTGTTCACAAATCATAATTATATTTTATAATGTAATGATTGTCTGATTTAAACAACATAACACTGTGTTGAACTATTGGTGTTTCCATTAAATTACAGAGTTTTAGTCAAGGTTACAACTAGACTCCTCAATCTGTCATGATAAAACCCACATATGGGGTAAGTTGGAACATGTGCATTCCCTCATATGTCAGCTGAGTTGTTTATTTTTTTGATGTTCCTTGTACAAAACAAGCAAATAAGTAAATAAATAATAATACAAAAATACTAATTGCGTTAGGTTGTCCTGTCACTCTCCCCTATGTGTAGTTATGGCAGCTTCTTAAATAATTACTGAATCAAATTAAATAAATGTGAGTCTAATGTACCTGTTGTCTCAGCAGGAGCTGCAGTAGATGCCCCTTAAACAAGACAAGCCAGATTCAACAAAATAAGAGCATGTCTGCCATTATTTACACTAAAATAATATTAATCCGTGTATTACTATTACTATATTATTACTATATTATTACTACAGTAATAATGTACGCTAGTCCCCAACCTGTAACCAAAAAAGCCAACAGATGATGTCATGTTCTACTGTAAACCTCTGCAGTGCTGATTTAGCCTGTAAGTTATTTGAAAGTTAAAATTTTCATCTGGAAACCTACTTGGAGTCGTGGTCAGTTCAGTGCTAATGGTCAGAGTTGTTGTAGAGACTGGTGTGGTGCGCACATCTGAAAAGATTATACAAAACAAAGCTGTTTAAACACTCACTTCAGTTAACATGAGTTAGCTCTGTAGGTAATGCTAACATTATTAGCATGCATGCTAGCATCTACAGAATGAGAATTTTCTGCTCATATTTTTCTACTTTTAGTAGAATATGAACACATGATTCTGGATGAATAAAGGCATACATCTCTAGTGACACTCCTGTCACTCCAAAATCAATCTAAAGTAATTATTTATGGAAGTTTTATTTCATTGTTCTGATGTCTCTTCTTCTACTTACAGTCAAGCAAAAATCTGCCAGTTCTGACACAGCAGCGATGAAACAGTGCAAGTTACCTGTATTGCAATACTTTTTAAATGATTTTGACAGAAGAAAGTGTGTTTGGTTGCCCCACACTCTCCACTGTTTGCAGTCATGGCAGTTTTTTTTTTCTTTAAACCATTACTGAAACATATGAAACCACATATAAGTTAATGTACCTATTGTCTCAGCAGATGTAGTTGCAGTAGAGGCCACTAAAACAAGATAATGTCACAACAGACTCAACCAAACTGGAGCATTTTTGAATAAGTCACACTAAAATTAAATCAAATTATAGATAATATTAATTAACATAAGATAGCAAAACAATTTTCAGACTGTTTTCGGAAATAATGGACATTGCATTCTCTGGACCAACACAAGTTCTCGAGACCCAACTGTTACCAACGCAAAGTCCAAAAGCCTTCATCTATCATGGTATGGGGTTGTGTGAGGGCCAATGTCATTGGTGACCTGCACATCTGTGAAGACTTTTTCTCCCTGTACATGATCTGTAGCCACGGCAGATTTATAATCACTGAATCAAATAAAGCAACATGCCAATTAATGTATCTGTTGTCTCATGCAAATGTAGTTGCACCAGACTTCCCAAAAACAAGACAAACCAACATCATAACAGATTCATTAAATCAAGAGCTGATCTGGCATCATTAAATTACGACAAAATCTGTTATGAGATGAGGTGCTGCTCTAAACATTTACAGTGTTGATCTAGTTTTTGAGTTGTTAAAAGGTTAAAATGTTGCTCTGGAGACCTACTTGGAGTCGTGGTCAGTCCAGTTGTGATGGTAGCTGTTGTAGAGCCTGGCGAGGTGCTCACTTCTGAAAAGAGGGTATAAAATGATTAAGTTAAAAAGGCTAAAGAAATATATTAGCTTGGAAACTTTGAAGCATTAATATGTAGAACTGGATTATTTTTACTTAAAGTCATACATTTACACTATATGGCCAAAAGTATGTGGACACCTGGCCAATTTGTGCCCTTTCAGTCAAAAGACCATCTGTGAGGTCAGACCCTGATGTTGGATGAGAGGGCCTGGCTCACAACCATAATTACAGTTCATTCCAAAGGTGCTCAATGAGGTTAAGGACAGGGCTTTGTGCAGGCCACTGGAGTTCTGCCACACCGAACCCATCAAACCAAAGGAACAGGAAAAGGCCTTCTCCAAACTGCTGCTACAGAGTTGGTAGTCCATCACAATTAACATCGCATAAGGCGTGAATTTTATTTGACATTTGTTTCACTGTGCAAAGATTATGTTTTAATTTGTAGCAAGGATGTATATGTTGCCTGAAATTTTTGCTTTTAAATGATAGTTTTAAAATGAATTAGCAAGAAACTAAATGCGTTAGGTCGTGCCACGCTCTCCCCTATCAGGAGTCATGGTAGTTTTTGTAACATGTAAGTTTAATGTACCTGTTGTCTCAGCAGATGAAACTGCAGTAGATGCCCCTAAAACAAGACAAGCCAACATCACAACACATTCATCTAAACACTAGCATGTCTAACATCATTTACTTTGAAAAAAATAATAATCACAGGTAATTGAAATTATGCTAAACTTGTAAGAATTACAATGAAAATCAACAAAACAAGAGCTGGTCTAATAACTGTGTAGTTACACATTAACAATACATGTAACAAGAATGTAACTGCTGCTGACATATACTCACTGTTACAGATGGATTAGTTTTATATATATATATATATATATATATATATATATATATATATATATTTGTGTGTGTGTGTGTGTGTGTGTGTGTGTATAAACTTCTGTTTCTATTAATGTAATCACTGTAGTGATAAATGTGTAATAAGGTGAAGGTAGTTACATTTGTATGAACTTTTTCCAACAAGATATTTCTGATTGTAACAGGAGTTATGTGATTATATACATTACACTGCATCATCGCAGGAAATGCCAGCTTTCCTAACATTTAGCTAGCTGTAGTAGTACAGTTACAATAGAAATGTCTTGCTCAGACAGTAGTGTGCCTTATTAACTGTGTAATTACATAAAAGAAAATACAAAAAAAATATTTGTGCAATCACATAAGTTAAACCAAAGCTGTACTACTGTAATCTATCTGTAAGAGTCAGTAACTGACCAGCAGTTACATTGTTGTATTATTGTTCTACATAGTATTGCTAATGTGTAACTACACAGTTATTGCAGACAGTAAATATAAAGCAGGACCCAAGAGCTTGATTACATGTGCTACTCTGAATCTCTACAGTGCCAAACTGGTCTGTAAGTTATTTGTAGCTATTTGTCTGGAAACCCACTTGGAGTCATGGTCAGTTCAGTGCTAACGGTTGGTGTTGTTGTAGAGACTGGCATGGTGCTCATGTCTGAAAAGAAGGTATAAAACAAAGATGTGAAAGGGTCATTTGAGTTTGCTAAAGTAATAGGAGTTAGCTTCATAGCTAATGCTAACATTATTTGCATGTATGCTAGTGTCTAATGAAGAAGTAGTTTTTGAGCATGTTTTCAAATTTTCAGTAGAAAAATGTGGGATTACATAGACTGATTACACATTTTCATGAGTAGTTTTCATTTGCAGCCGTGTTTCTGTTGCTTGTAATGTAATCTGACTCAAAGAATTTTTTTAATGATTTAGAAAAAACAATGTGTTTTTTGTGCCCCGCTCTCCCCTATTGGTCAATCATTACTGAAAGAAATGAAAGTCTAATGTACCTGTAGTCTCAGCAGAAGTAGTTGCAGATGTCACTAAACAAAGACAAGCCGACATCACAACAGATTCAGCGATAGAAGAGCATGTCTGGCGTTATGTAGTTTAGCTAATTACAATAACACCGTTGATTCTATTATATCATTTATTATAGCTAGTTTACAATTATGATGAAGAGCCTGTAACAAAATTGACAACAGATGATATAACACTACTCTGAATCTCTACAGTGCTGATCTAGTCTGTAAGTTATTTGACAGTTAAAAAGTTCCTCTGGAAACTTACTTGGAGTGGTGGTCCGTTCAGCGCTTGTGGTCGCTGCTGTCACAGTGACTGGTGTAGTTCTCAGATCTGAAAAGAAGGTGTAAAACAAAGATGTGAAAAAAGTTTGAGTTTGCTAAAGTAACATGAGTTTATTTGGTAGGTAATACTTATATTATTAGTATGTATGCTTGTGTCTAATGAAAGAATTGTTCCTCATATTTTTAAACTTTCAGTATAAAAAAGATTGGAATGAACGCAAAAATCTGGGTGATTGTAGACATTTGTATATGTTACGGTATGTGTGTGCACAGCGTGTTATCTAAACATTATACTAACTTTAATAAAGCAAGTTTAATAGCTAATTAGTTCATTTTACTGCAACCAGTATTCTGGATACTGGCTGCATTTAAAGTCCTGCGTTATTTCCTTCAGTATATAGTCCCATATTTCATTCAAAAGACATTCATTTCTGCCAAAGTTAGTTGCCACTTTACTAAGCGGCTCAGTGAAGGAATTGTTCAACTTTGCTGCCATGCAGAGCTTTTGTTATAAAACAAACTTGTGTTTTATTTTTATTCTGTTGATATTTTATGTTCAATGACACACAGCGTGCAGTATGCCAAACTGTAACTACATCAGTTTAGAATTAAACGCTTTTTTAATGTTGAAATATGAAACAAAGGTCAAATGTTTTTAAATGAATGCCACCCAACTCCAGCTCTACTCGTTCTCCTCACATGGAACTCATTTCACTTACGGTACAGACTATTTAACCACTTGCTCAGTCAGTTACTCTTTTCATTGTGATGCTGTTGCTTCTTGTTATTTTCTGACATGTTTTCTCACTGAATTTCGATGATGATGTACTTTGTTTGTTAGACTCATTTTTTTGTTTAGTTTTTTTATGATGAAAAACCATAAAACTCCTTTTTTTTCTCTAAGCTACCTGTTGTCTCTGCTGCAGAAGTTTGCCCAGTTGTCCCTACAAGAAGATAAACTAATGTCACAACAATAAACTCAACAAAAAAAAGCATGTCTGGCATTATATATTCAGAAAATAAATAGACACTCTTAAAAAGGGGTTTTTCAGGGGTTCTTTAGTAAATAAAATGGTTCTATATACCATATGTAACCATATATATATATATATATATATATATATATATATATATATATATATATATATATATTACACATACATATATATACATATATATATATATACATATATACACACACACACACACACACATATATATATATATATATATATATATATATATATATATATATATCACATATACATATATATATATATATATATATATATATATATATATTTATATATATATATATATATATATATATATCCATGAACACTCAAAGAACCCTTTGCATGGTTAAAAGGTTCTTTGCATTATGAAGGTGTTCTTCTCATTGATGGAGAATGTGCTGTAGACGGTCCTCTATGGAAATTTTTGAAAAGGGTTCTATATAGCAGAAAAAAGGTTCTTCTACTGTTACAGTGTCAAGCTTGCAATAACACAAGAACCCTTTTTGGTGCCATATAGAACACTTTTCCAAAATGTTCTATATAGAACCATCTACAACACATTATCCATCAATCTGAAGAACCCTTTCTTGATGCGAATAACCAGCCCATTAGTCATGCAAATGGTTCTTTAAGTGTTCTTTGTTCTATATAGGAATTGATTAAAGACGCCTTGAAGAACCATCATTTTTAAGTGGGTACAATGCTGATCTAGTCTGTTGGTTAAATGTTCTTCTGGAAACCTACTTGGAAACGTGGTCAGTTCAGTACTAATGGTCGCTGTTGTCTTAGGGGCTTGCATCATGTTTACATCTGAAAAGATGGAACAAAACATTAACGTTATAAACTATTTGAGCTTGCTAAAGTAACATGAATAGATTGGTAGCTAATGCTAATATTATTAGCTTGTATTCTAGTGTTGATGATGAAATAACTGTTCATAGTGGGGACAGCTGGTAATAGCTACCTATACATATACTACAAATGATACCATGAATGAATATACACATTTACTGAAAAGGCTACAGGTAGGAAAGGTAAGTTCAGGGGTATAAATGTACAGTACAGTTGGTCCATAACTATTTTGACATTGATATATTTACTGTTATCATTGCTTTTTTTTTTCATTTATGAGCATTTGGTGAAGCAAGCCTTCAATAAACTGGACAATCAAATCAAACCTATCACAGTGAAAACAGTAACTTTAGGTGTGGCCAAGTTAACCATTTAGTACATTCTTACAAAGAATGAATGTACTGATGAGCTTAGAAACAGCAAACAGACCATGGAAAACAGGTGTAGATGACAGAAAAAGTATTTTCCTGATAAAGAAAAACTCCTTTACAACAGCTAGATTAAGAACACCCTCTAGGAGGTTAGTGTATCAGTGTAAAAGTCAACAATCAAGTGAAGACTTCACCAGAGTAAATAAAAAGGGTTTACCACAAAATGTAAACCATTGGTAAGTCTCAAAAAGAAAAAAAAAAGAAAAAATCCAAAAATGCATGTACAGTTCTAAAACGACAACTTTTGGACAGATAAAAAGATAGACTTATACCAGAATGATGGGAATAGAGAAGGCAAAGAACTGCTCATGATCCAAATCATTGTAGAAGTGTGTAGGACTATATTACCTGCTCACATTCAGCCAAATGCTTCAAAACAATAACTAGCATATTGCAAAAGCAACCCAACCATTTTTTAATGCAAATGAGTAGAATTCTCTGCAATGTCCAAGTCAATCACCTAACTTTAATCCAATCAAGCCTGCTTTTCATTTACTGAAAGGAAAACTGAAGGCAAAATGCTCCAAGTACAAGTAGTAATTGAAGACAGCTGTAATCATCTCAGGGAAGAGGCTTGTTTTAATTTGTTAATTTTAAATCAAATTTGCTGAGGTAGACAGCTAAAATAACAATAACTTTATCAAAGTCCATATGTGCATATTTGTACCTCATAGTTAAATGAAACCTTAAATGTCATTCAAATCTAATTTCTACATGTGGTGGTGTTTATAACTAAAAAGGTTCTGCTTATTTTAGATAAACAATAATTCCCTATCAGTTACTGTAAACCTGTAACAAAAATAGCAACAAATAATTTAATGTACCAATCTAAATTTTTGATTGATCTAGCTTGTAAGTAGATGACTTACATGGAGTTAGGGTCAGTCTAGTGCTAATGACCTCAGGTGTGGTTGAGCCTGATGTAATGGTGCTCACATCTGAAAGGATACATACAACAACAAATCATTTGAAGGTTACATTTCTCTCATTCTGACTCTCATTTTCATGTTAAATTTAACCTTTTTTCAGTGTAATTGAGCATACTGGTTTAGTAAAGTGAATGTCTTTTACTGACCAACCCCCCCCAGCCAATGTCTTGGGTCTTTCAAAAAACGATTATAGTTCTATTTAATACCATCTACAAAAGTAAGTAATTGATTTTTTTTTTACTTTTAAATGGTAGTTTTAAAATGAATTAGCAAGAGACTAAATGCGTTAGACCATGCCACTCTCTCCCCTATCAGGAGTCATGGTAATTTTTTGTAACATGTAAGTTTAATGTACCTGTTGTCTCAGCAGATGAAACTGCTGTAGATGCCCCTAAAACAAGACAAGCCAACATCACAACAGATTCTTCTAAACACTAGCATGTCTAACATCATTTACTCTGAAACAAATAATAATAATCAGAGGTAATTGAAATTATGCTGAACTTGAGAAAAGTGCTGATTATAAACTTATAGTGACTGTAAGAATTACACTCAAATTCAACAAAACAAGAGCTGGTCTAATAACTGTGTAGTGACACATTAACAACACATGTAACAAGAATGTAACTACTGTATGTATATATATATATATATATATATATATATATAATATATATATATATATATGTATGTGTGTGTGTGTGTGTGTGTGTGCGCGCATGTGTGTGTGTGCGCGCATGTGTGTGTGTATAAACTTCTGTTTCTATTCATGTAATCATTAAATGATGATAATGATACATGTGTAATAAGGTGAAGGTAGTTACATTTGTATGAACTTTTTCCAACAAGGTATTTCTGATTATAACAGGAGTTATGTGATTATGTACATTACACTGCATCATCGCAGGAAATGCCAGCTTTCCGAACACTTAGCTAGCTGTAGTAGTACAGTTACAATAGAAATGTCTTGCTCGAATAGCAGTGTGCCTTATTAACTGTGTAATTACATGAAAGAAAATACAAAAAATATATTTGTGCAATCACATAAGTTAAAGCGAAGCTATACTACTGTCATCCATCTGTAAGAGTCAGTAACTGACCAGCAGTTACATTGTTGTATTATTTTTCAATATAGTATTGTTAATGTGTAACTACACAGTTATTACAGACAGTAAATATAAAGCAGGACCCAAGAGCTTGATTACATGTGCTACTCTGAATTTCTACAGTGCCGATCTAGTCTGTAAGTTATTCGGAGTTATTAGTCTGGAAACCCACTTGGAGTCGTGGTCAGTTCAGTGCTAACACTTGGTGTTGTTGTAGAGACCGGCAAGGTGCTCATGTCTGAAAAGAAGGCATAAAACAAAGATGTGAAAAAAGGAGTTAGTTTTTAGTTTTACAATAATACTGTATTATATTATTACTCTATTATATCATTTATCATAGATAGTTTACAATTATGATTATTACAATTTTGACTGAATCATTTTCCTTTACTGTTTTGTCTTTATACACAGGTATTGTGCTGTTTAAAAGACAACTGAAAGTACCTCATAGTTAAAGGAAACCTTAAATGTCATTCAAATCTCATTTCTACATGTGGTGTTGTTTATAACTAAAAGGATTCTGCTTATTTTAGATAAATAATAATTTCCCTATCAGTTACTGTAAACCTGTAACAAAAATAGCAACAAATAATTTAATGTACCAATGTAAATTTTTGATTGATCTAGCTTGTAAGTAGGTGACTTACATGGAGTTAGGGTCAGTCTAGTGCTAATGACCTCAGGTGTGGTTGAGCCTGATGTAATGCTGCTCACATCTGAAAGGATACATACAACAACAAATCATTTGAAGGTTACATTTCTCTCATTCTGACTTTCATTTTCATGTTAAATTTAACCTTTTTTTCAGTATAATTGAGCATACTGGTGTAGTAAAGTGAATGTCTTTTACTGACCACCCCCCACCCCCACCAATGTCTTGGGTCTTACAAAAACGATTAAAGTTCTACTTAATACTATATCTACAAAAAGTAATCAATTAAGTAATTGATTGTGTTAATATATAAAATATACCATGTTACATCTAAAAGTAAACGTGAAATCATGCATGAAACATTAAGATTATGACACAGAAGAAGCCTTGGGGGATATCACCCTGAACACCTCCTGAGTGAGAACCCATCACCATTGAGGACCAGGTGTGACAAAGACTGGAACACTCCCCACATCTATACTGCAAAAAAAGTCAGAGCACCTCAAGTTTTGAAATGGGGATGTCCTGGTTTCAAGTTGCCATCTTTGAAGCTGGCTTTGACCTTTCAGCTGATTACATATTGAACTCAGTCCAAAAACAAGATAACACTGCCGAGTCCAATCATTGAACCCAAAATTTGAACGTAACTGTAAGATTTTCTCTGCTTTTCTCAGCAGTGTTGCAGGGTGGAATGTCTTGAGATACTGTAAACCCTCTGGAATCAAATTTAATACAAAATCTAGATAGAGAAGTTTATTATAGTTGTATTGTTATTGTATCTTTTCATGGTGTTTTTATGACTCCTACTTGTGGTTTTCATTCAGGCAGTTTAATAGTCCTGCCCGATTTCATTTTACAAATAGAAATAATTATATCTTCATGCTGTGTATTTCTTCTTGCATTTACCAATTACCAATTGCTTTATTGTAAAACTGTTAAACTGTGACTATTTCAATCTGATTTTTGACAATATGGTGGCTTTGATTTAGGAAATGCAAAATAAATATTAATATCTTAGGAATTCACACAAATGACAAGTGACAATTTCTCAGTTTTCCCAAATCTAGTCAGTCAATGAAGACGTGTTTTGTGTTTGAACTTTGCTTCTTCAGTTTTAGCAATGGAGCTATGAGGCTAATACAGCTAACAAGTAATGGAAGCTTATATCCCAGCAATTCCCAGCGTAATGCTAACTATATTCCTAAATCATCTCACACACTCCTCAAACCAAACCTCAAGTAAAGTATTCTCAAATAGACTTTGTGATTTCTCACATTAAAGGACACACTGCTATCTATGGAACTAGTCAAATGACTAAAATAGAGTAGCAGGAGCCATTTTTTCCCTATCTTAGATAACCTGGGCTTTTTCATGTCATTCTTGCGCATACATTTTCCTTGATGTTCACTGTCACTGTCATCATCATGACTTAGTATGGCTGCTCAGTCTAATTTACAGTGAACTACTGACTATAGTGCTGACTTTATTAGTGTATCAGTCACTCGAGAAAACTGCCTCCACTTCAGAGAAGAACTGAATCCAATAGCACAGATTTACCATTATTGACTTTATATATTATACTGACAATGGATAAAGCAATTCTTATTATTAATTCTGGAGTCTTCAGTCTTTCAAATCACTCACAAAATACTCCACTATCAAGAAATGATGTGAATGAATCATTAACTGCAAAAGCTAAGGGATATGTTTGCCACCATATTCAGAAAATGAGAATTCAGAGAATTTACTTGCTAGCGAAAACCCTGCTACAGAAATAAATATCATTAAATGTCTTTATGTGATTTTTTCTCTTCATTGACTTTGTGTTGAATAAAATGAAATAAAGTGAAAGTTCAATGAATGTACCTGTTGTTTCAGCTGCAGGAATTGCAGTAGTCATGCCTACAACAAGACAAGTCAATGTCACTACAGACTCAACAAAACAAATTATTATGAAATGATGTTAATAAGGGTTCGGTTCAGTTTGGTTCACTTAGGTTCAGTGGTTTCAGTTTGGCCCAGGTACATGGTTCAGTTGGAAACAGAATGTGGATATGATACACAATTAAACATTGTGAGGTTTTAATTAGAAAATGGATTGTATGTGTCTGACCTTCTGACTACGTGGAATGGAACAACCACACATACACTTCACACAAGCACTTAACCTCTTACATGGCCAGGGCCCAGCTTTATCACACACCTCTATAACCTAAGAATAGCTCAACCAGTTTGCATTGAGGTCCCTGTAGTTGCTGACTAATAAGGCTCATTACGTAATAAGCCTGAGATTTTACGGGGTTAAATGCTGTAACACACACTTCAGAAATACAACATGCCTGAGTTCAACCTGATATGTCTTCAATATGTTTATGCGTTTGTATATGTAAATATACACATACTCCAGCAGCCACACTCTTAAAAGATGGTTCTTTGAGGTTTCTTTATTAAAGAAAATCGTTTTATACAGAACTGTCAACACTCAAAGAATGCTTTGCATGATTATAGGGTTCTTTGCATTGCGAAATGGTTCTTTAGACTGGTGGAGAATGTCTTGTGTCTGGTTGTATATAGAACCTTTTTAAAAAGGGTTCTATACAGCACAAAAAGGGTCCTCCTATTGTTACAATGTCAAGCTTTTAACAGTAGAACACTTCTTGGTGCTATATAGAACACTTTTCAAAAAGGTTCTATATAGAACCATCTACAGCATATTCTCCATCAATCTGAGGAACACTTACACATCGCAAAGAAACTTTTAATCATACAAACGTTCTTTGAGTGTTCACAGTTCTATACAGAACCATTTTCTTTACTAAATAATCCTTGAAGATTAAGTGCATAGAACTAGAACTAATTATCATACATAGCACACACACACACACACACACACACACACACACACACACACACAAACACACCCACACACACAACATGCACACACACATTCTGCATAGCAAAAGGGACTTTTTGAAACCTTTTTGAACCAATCACTGGACCAATTACCATATATATATGTATTTTTTATCATTCCAGGTACATAAGCCTGTGTTTTAGGAAACTGTGTGAGTGGGTTTGTATTATCATTTGCCAGGTACTGTTTGATTGACAATATTTACTCTCTTAACAGTTAACATGGCTATAATGTGCCACATTCAGCCTCTGGTGACTACAGCTATTTAAAGGATAAATGCTAAGAATTCCTCTGGAAACCTACTTGGAGTTGTGGTCAGTTCAGTGCTAATAGTCATAGTTGTGGTAGAGATGATGGTCCTCACATCTGAAAATAGCATACGTCAAATGATAAATATGAATAATAAATATAAAATCAGTGAGAAATTTTGATATTATTATTTAAAATATAATATAAAAATATTATTTTTAATGTTTGGATATGTTGAAAATTGAAATGCTACACAATGCTAGGGAGAAGAAATGCTTTCCAAGCAAACATTTTAAAGACACTTTCAATAATCATCAAAGAAAAAAAAAAGGCAAACTTTAAACATAAAGTCATAAAGCTTTTTATCATAGGAGAACACATGAATTAATACTAATATGAGCTATGCATGAGTAATGTAGGAAAGCTGCAAAGCTAAGGAATGTTTCCTATATATCCATTTACAACTATATATATATATATATATATATATATATATATATATATATACACAAATAGTACATTAAATATATATAATATAATATATATAGATATATATATATATATATATATATATATATATATATATATAAATATATATGTAATATATATATGTAAAGGGTAAAAGGGTAAATGGCATTTTCAAATTGTCATATATAATTGTGTTTTATTTAATATAAAATGAAATTAAGTAAAAGTTAATGTCTTAATGTACCTGTTGTTTCAGCAGCAGGACTTACAGTAGTTATGCCTAAAACAAGACAAGCCAGTGTCACTACAGTTGGTTATGGTGAAGTCAGCAATAATGTGTTACTCTTATCATCTGCTTACTCCAGTTTGTAAAAGGATAAACGCTGAGAATTCCTCTGGAAACCTACTTGGAGTGGTGGTCAGTTCAGTGCTAATGATCAGAGATGTGGTAGAGACTGGCATGATGGTGCTCACATCTAAAAAGAGAACGTAATAATAATAAAAAAGAAAACATATATATGAATTGGAGTCTTTTGAATCAATCCATTCTCACACAATAATCACACAAATATCAACAAATATTGTCAAATATTTACTTTAATGAAAATCCATGTATTTCTCATGTGTTACATGACTACCAATCTGAAGGCCTAACCTAAAACATAGAGATTTAGCATACTGTAGCATCAGCGTAGAGGCATATGTGGAACACATCAAGCATACAGGCAAATGCTCTTTATTGAACAGACACTTCAACAGCGAGTCTTTACAAAGACCAGGAATGCCCAGCTCAGTGTTACTCCGACATGAAACACAGGGAAGAGATAAAACAGGAGGACATACAAGGAGGGTAGACACAACTAACCCCTCGTTACACTACAAAGCCCAACCTCCTCAGACACAATTACTGTAATGAATGCAACTATCCTCTCACAATAGTAACAGCCTAAACAACAACAACAACAACAACAACAACAACAACAACAACAACACAACAAATGTTGTTCCCCTAGTCCTTCTGAGCTTCGCCACAGAAAGAACTTAATATGGAATTTGAAGGAATTTGAAGTAAACTTCTTTTTAGTAGCACCAATGACATGAAATCATGTGAAGTGTGTTTGGACTTTTTAAATGTTTATGTAATTTTTCAAAGCGTTATTCTTCATAGGTGCATTACTCACATTTAACGTATGGCATGGAATCAGTGACGAATGTTATTTTTCATATTTGTATATAGGCCGGGGAGACAAGCAGTTTTCCAGTCAAGCAACACTTTCAATAATGAATAAAGGCAAACTTTAAACAAAACGATGTAAAGCTGTTAATTATTTGAGGGTATATGAATTAATACTAATACGTTATGCATGAGGTTTAACAAATCTGTATTATAGTAAAGTTGCAAAGCTAAGGGATATGTGTATGTGTGCCACCATATTCAGAGAAAGACAGTTAGAGGCTAATGCAGCTAGCAAGTAATGGGAGCTTATATCCTAGCAATCAGCAATTATGATGCTAACTCAACATATCACACACCCCTCAAACCACAATGATAGGATTCTCAAATAGACTGGTTTCTGACACGCTGTATAGCACACACATTGATATCTATGAAACTAGTCAAATGACTAAAAGCAGTAGCAGCAGACAATCGTTTTATTTGTTCATATCATAGATAACCTGGACTTGTTCATGTCATTCTTGTGCCTACGTTTCCCAAAATAACTTAGGATGTTCAATCTAATTCACAATGAACCACTGACATCAGTTTGATTAGTGTACCAGTCAGAAAAACTGACTCCACTTTAGAGAATTGAATCCAGTAGAATCCAGAATCACCATGATTGCCACTCATTATATTGACAACAAATAAAGCAATTCATTTGTAACATCTTCAATTCTGAACATTTTTCATTAGCCCCAAAAAATCTGTCATTAGTCTTTATCATAGTCATTAATGCCACAAGCAGGGGGTGTTACACCAATGACAATGTTTTTTATCCCATAAATTGGCTTTTCAGTCTTTCCAATCACTCATAAAATACTCAAATAACAAGAAATGATGTGAATCATTCACTGCAATGCTAAGGGATGTGTTTGCAAGCACATTCCAAGAATGGCCCATTCACTGGCTAACAAAATATATATATGATTATTATTTTTTTTCTTCAGTGGCTGTGTGTTGAGTGAAATTGAATGAAATTTCAGCAGCAGGAATTACAGTAGTTATGCCTAAAACAAGACAAGACAATGTCACTACAAACAAGCAAATAGACAAATTATTATGAAGTGATGATGGCCACTTGGCAATAATGTGCTACAATTCCTCTGAAAACCTACTTGGAGAGGTGGTCAGTTCAGTGCTAATGGCCGGAGTTGTGGTAGAGACTGGCATGATGGTGCTCACATCTGAAAAGATAGCATACATCAAACTTAAAACATAAATCATCATAAAAAAAAAACATGAATTGAATCTTCTCATTATATTGATATCGAAAATTCTTAAGTCATTTACTTTTAGAAATCCATGTGTTAATTGACCAGTGACAAATCTAAGAGCCGATATAAATCAGTGCGAAATATTATTTTTTAATGTTTGCGTATGTTAGTGAAATTTCTCACATTAGTTACTCTTGTAACCTTGTATCTCCAAAATGGTAACTTTACAGGAGAAGGAAAAAACATACTTTACTTTTAATGTAAGTCGATGGAACCAGAAGTTTTACCAACTCACTCTGGGCTGTTTCTTTGGGTCCGTGCATCGTGAAATTTACACACAATGTAAAGACCAACAGGCATTTTCAAATTATGTCAGCAACTGAATAATGACAAAAATGGAGATACAAGGTTTTGTTCTGACAGAAGCGATGTATTTACATTCATTTTAAATGCTCTGAAAACCTACTTGGAGTGGTGGTCAGTTGAGTGCTAATGGCCGCAGTTGTTGTGGTAATGACTGGTGTGATGGTGTTCACATCTGAAAAACAAAGAAGAAGCATACATCAAACATTAAATATAAATAATAAAAATACAAAAAGTAAAGTTTAGATTTATCTCATATTCTGACTTAAAGATCAAGCTGGTAACAGTGTATATCGCACAGTAATTGTACTGTGTACAAAATTTATTGCAAAATACTACTTTTTTATTTACAGTGTTTATCAGTAGCATTTTTTGTCATATTAAATTAAATAAAACATAAAAATTAGGAATGCATAACATTATAGGAGTACACTTTTTTCAAAAATGGTATGTAATCTGATCTTATTACTAATAATACTAATTATAAGACTAATTATAGTGTCTGTAATGAAGGTAGACTTACTTCAATGATTGCTAAATCAATAAACCTAATATTTGCGTTATCTAAATGTTACAAAAAAAAGCAGTGTTTTCTAATATTTCACCCCTTCTGAAATTATTTGCAGACCACAGCATCGAATGAAATGGTATGACGTTTTAAATATGTATTGTTCAGAAGTAGGATGTTGTATGAGTTATGTCTACAACAAAACAAGGCAATGTCCAAATCAAATCAAACATCAACAACAAAAGCCCATGTATAGTTCATTTAGATTAATGCTGAATACTGAATGATGGTTCTGAACTTGCTTAATGCAAACCATGCATTAATTATTAACATTGTGTAAAGTGAGTAAAATTCTACAGAACATTTAACCTACATAAATCTCCATTAGATATTTATACTCAAATCAAGTGTATTTTTCATTCTAAACATTTCCAATATCAGTGACCCCAGCAGCGCTTCTTCATTTTTGCTTATTTCCAATATCAAACTGTTTACTATGTTGATCTATTCAGTGCACTACTCAAAAGCTAAAATAATGAGAATCTTGTTGGAAATATCTATGAGATTACTTCAATTTAGTTCTAACGGCCATGTCATTGTGTCATTATGACAGGAATCAAAATTCTGTTGCTGAAATCCGAAGAGGGGGCACATAACCAAAATGGAAAACTGATCAAATCTTACTTAAAATCACTGGAAAGATAGTTACCTGCACAGTAAGCAGCCTGCACAGCATTGCAGAATAATGTTGGCCTGACAAACTCATAGACGGTATAGTTTCCTGGACATGCTTTGACTCGAATTGGGGTGGATCTGTAGTAACAACAGTCACTTCCTGACCTCCCACAGACTCCACGAGTGACTATTCCATCCTCTATCTGAGGGTGAGATCCATTCAGCCACAGAGCGACATCAGTACCACATCTGGATCGATTAGCACAGCTCTCTGGCATACGGATGTTCATCCCATTATACAGCAGCCGATACCAGCCATTCCAGTTGAAGCTGTTGTCACAGTAGGATCCTCCAGCTGCATTAGTGGCTCTCCAGGGTTGATCCAGCACAGTGTAGATATTGCAGGGATCATAGTTGGGAGAGTCCAAAGCAACTGTTATGAAAACAGATTAACGTAAAAAATTAGAAAATATCAACAGCAAATGTATCAATTATATGGATCATTCTGTCAAATATGTTCAAAGTCAGAGTTGAAAACACATTATTGACTTTTTACTGAATTGGACTTTAGGTATAGAGTCACTAGATTTTAGTCCTAAAGTTATTTTTTTTTAATAAGTGATTAAATATTCCAGTTTGTAACCACCAAAACCATCATAACGCCACTGAAACTTTACCAAATGTTTCAGTAGAGACTGTTTCAGCAAGGAACATTGATTTAGCTTATTTTGAGCAGGACTCAGATGCTAGTGCATGACTAGCAAACACAGCTTTGAACAGAGGTATACACAGAAAATCTAATATTTTTCATTAAAACATTAAAAAATATATTTGATTGGAAATGTGTTATCGCTACCATATAAAATAAGGAAACATGCATCCATGCCTCACATTACACAAACAGTAAAGTATGCTTGTTACCCTCATTGGTGAACTGACAAACATGTTACCACCAATTTATTTACTCTTAACCATATATTAAATCTGGCACTGCATTTTATGAATCTGGCCCATTGTGTTTTGGTAGTGACATGAAAACATGGATCATTCTCAGCACTGCAGTAACACTGACGTGGTGGTGGTGTGTTTGTGCGAGTTGTGCTGGTCTGAGTGGATCAGACACAGCAGTGCTGCTGGAGTTCATAAACACCAGACACACCTGTCACTGCTGGACTGAGAATAGTCCACCAACCAAAAATATCCAGCCAACAGCGTCCTGTGGGCAGCGTCCTGTGACTACTGATGAGGGACTAAAGGATGACCAACACAAACTGTGTCTAACAGAGTGGACAGTGAATGGACACAGTGTTTAAAAACTCCAGCAGCACTGCTGTGTCTGATCCACTCATACCAGCACAACACACATTAACACACCACCACCAGGTCAGTGTTACCGCAGTGCTGAGAATGACTTTTCTAAATATTGCATTTTGTATCTTTCCTTTTTTCTTGGTAATTTTGGTAAATTGCAATGTAAATAACACATTTCAGTATTATTCTTGCAACATTGTTGAACAAAATGTCAACAAAACTTTTTTTTTTAACAATATTCAATTTATATATTAATACTGATATGATATTAATAATCAGAATAATAATCACTTACCTGCACAGTATGTGGGCATTGGAATTGATACAGCTGGCTTGACGAGTCTGTAGATGTAGTAATTTCCTGGACAGGCTTTGACTTGGATTGGGTTTGATCTGTAGGAATTACATTGGCTGCTGTTGATCACATAGCCATATGATCCATAGATGTCTCGGGTGACGATGCCGTCCTGTGGTCGAGGATGAGATCCACCAAGTAAAAGTGCTGTGTAACCACCACAGGTCATGTAACTCGCACACCAATCAGATTCAGGAATCTGAGCACTTTTTCCCTGAAGATACAGTCGATACCAGCCGTTCCATTCGGTCAGGGTGTCGTCAAAACCACGGTAACCACTGTAGTAGAAACCATCTATTTTTCTCCAGCTATTATCAAGAACAGTAGAGACACTGCAGGGGTCAAAAGTTGTATTGTTTGGAGAGCCTGCTGAAGAAATAAGAAACAAATTTTTCTATGAAGAACCCACATTCTACTATGCCCCGAGTCAAGAGTGCCAGTACACTGGTAAACAAAGCAGCTGGTACACTCTTACAGGCATTTCTGCAAACAGTAGCTTGCTTAAAACATTCTTTAAACATTCTTTTTAAAAATTTGCTGATGATTTTAACTGTAGCTTGATTATCATTAATAATTCAGGCTGTACTGAGAGCAAAGTGTTCTTTTAAGTATTAGAATGGAGTTCCTAATTAAGTGACCTGTGAAGTTATGATACTTGTCATTGTACAGTACCGTGAAAAAGTATTTATCCCCATGCCAATTACTTCTACTTTTTGCATATGTGTCACACATGAATGTTTCAGATCATCAGACTACTTTTAATATTAGATAACCCAAGTAAACACAAAATTCTGTTTTAAATGATGATTTCATTTATCCACAAAAGGAGAAAACTTGGAACAGTGGTGAACCTTGCCAGGAGTAGCCAGCCAACTGAAATTTTACCAAGAGCACATCGACGACTAAATTTAGGAGGTCACAAACTGCAGGTCTCACTTGCCTCAGTTAAGGTCAACGTACACGATTCCACAATAAGAAAGACAGTTGAAAAAATGGCACCCATGGGAGTGTCGCAAGGTACAAACCGCTGCTGACTAAAAGGAACACAAAGGCTCATCTTGCATTTCCCAAAAACACTTCTAGCTGACCCCATGACAAGGACAATATTCTGTGGACCGACAAGTCAAAGGTGGAACTTTCTGGATGTCATGGGTCCCATCACATCTGATGTAAAGATAACATTACATAACAAATTACAAATAACAAATTACTTTTTCACGAGTGATATAGATTTTGACTAAATCTTTATCTTCAAAAAAATGAATGATTATTTAAAACCTGCATTTTGTGTTTACTCATGTTGTCTTTGTGAGACCTCTGGATCAAAATTGCTGAGAAGATTATCAGTAATTCATATTGTAACTTATTAGAACCTCGTGAGCATCCAATCGTCAGCAATAATGAGCCACAATTAGGCCTAATATAAACTTAGACAGGTTTAAGGTTATATAAGGTAGACAGCTTGTGGTAGCCACAGTTATTAGCCAGCAAGCTAGCATGGGGGCCCTCAAAAGGCTATAGCCAGCATTAAGAAGCTTTGATGTCTTTTATCAACTTTGTCATCTTTCACTGACATGTATTAGTTTAACATCCTTAGGATACATGTTTACTTGAAAAAATTGACTAAAAAAAATCAATTAAGCATTTAGAAGCTAAAATAGTAAGAGATCCATTGGAAACCTACTTGTGATATACTTGGTCCTGTCGGAGTCGTTGGGGCAGTGGTTGGAGTGATGGCATTTACATCTAGAAAAAGGACATATAAATACAAACATTAAGGCCTAATAACCAATAGCTGAAGGCTTTAAAAATAAATGCTTGTAAAAGTAGCAGAGTACCTGCACAATAAGCTGCACTACAAATAGTTGGTCGGACAAACTCATAGACGTAATAGTTTCCTGGACATGCTTTGACTCGAATTGGGATGACTCTGTAGTAACAACAGTCACTTCCTGAATTCCCACAGACCCCACGAGTGACTATTCCATCCTCTATCTGAGGGTGAGAACCATTCAGCCACAGAGTGTAATAAGTACCACATCTGGATACATCAACACAGCTCTCTGGCATACGGACATTCATCCCATTATACAGCAGGCGGTACCAGCCATTCCAGTTGAAGTTGCTGTCACAGATGTCCAGCCCAATTGCATTTGTGGCTCTCCAGGGTTGATCCAGAGATGTGTATTTAGTGCAGGGATCATAAGGGGGAGTATCGAATGCAACTGTCAAGAATACAATTAAAGAGGTATATTTTAGAAGTTTTGTATCATTATTACTATTGCATTTTATTATGTGTTTTAATATCTACTAATCAAGTTCTTATTTGGAGCACTCAGTGTTACATATAAAATGCGTAAAATCTTATACTGTTATATTTAAGTTAGCAATTAAATAAGTCAATTTAGTCTCGTCATAAAAGTATCAAAGTCTAATATGAGGGTTTGAGATAAAAAAATGTCTAAGGTCCACCATTTCAGCAAGAACATAGACCTACACCACTGTCATTCAAAAGAGCAGAGAAAGAAACTAGAAAAAAAAAAGTAAAATTCATAATGAAAAAAAAAGAGAAGAGAAATCAATTAAACGTTCATATAGTTACCATAGTAAACACACCATTTACAGTATTTTTACATTTTTTTTTTCATGAGAGTTTATTGGAGTCTCTTTTGCAATGCCACCATCTGAAGGTAAAATAACTATCAATCATCAATTGCCGTTTATCATTCATCATAAAACATAGAACACTGAACAACAGTGGTGTGCTTAGCAAGGTTGCATGGAAAAAGCCACTGCTCTCCAAAGAGAACATTGCTGCCCATGTGCAGTTTGCTGAAGATCACATGAACAAGCCAGAAGGCTATTGGAACAATGTTTTGTGGACAGATGAGACCAAAATAGATCTTTTTTGGTTTAAATGAGAAGTGTTATGTTTGGACAAAGGAAAACATTGCATTCAAGCATAAAGACCTTATCCCATCTGTGAAACACAGTGGCGGCAGTATCATGGTTTGGGCCTGTTTTGCCGCATCTGGGCCAGGACAGGGTACCATCATTGATGGAACAATTAACTCTGAATTATACCAGCAAATTCTAAAGGAAAATGTCAGGACATCTGTCTGTGAACTGAAACTCAACAGAACGTGGGTCATACAGCAAAACAATGACCCTAAGCACACATGTTGTTCTACCAAAGAATGGTTAAAGAAGAATAAAGTTAATGTTTTAGAATGGCCAAGTCAAGTTCTGACTTTAAACCTACAGAAATGTTGTGGAAGGAAACCTGTAACATGGTGACTAGCTTATCCAACATGAGGATTGAGCAAGCAATTCCTACATTAGTGATCTATGGGATAAGCCACAGACCAGGCAAGGAGACAGTAGAGACTCAAGAATGGAGGGGAAAGAAAGAGAAAAGCAAGACTGAAAGAACTCTGGACCCAAAAGAATACCTTTATCAGCTCTACAGAAATACATACAGGTGGCAGCATGAACTCAACCCTTAAATAGGGTGCCCACAGCTGTTATTGCTCAGCCCTAATTACTCTTTAGTGGTGCCTTGTCTCCCCCTAGTGGCTGGAGGTGGCCTAGCACAAAGCTGGGACATAACAGAAACCCACTAACATAACAGAGTTGAAGCTGTTCTGTACAGAGAAATGGACTAAAATTCCACCAATCTGATGTGCAGGACTAATCAACAGTTACCAGAAATGTTTAGCTGCAGTTTTTGCTGCACAAGGTGGGTACAACAGATACTGAAAGCAAAGGTTCAGATACTTTTGCCATTCACTTTTGTAATATTGGATCATTTCCCTCAATAAATGAATGATCATGTCTAATCCTTTTTTCTCATTTGTTTAATTTGGTTCTCTTTATCTACTATTAGGACTCGATTCTATGTCTATCACACAACATTTGTCATTCCTTTTCCGAATAAAAAAAGTCATTTCTTTGCTTTATAACACTGTTCATTTCATCTACACAAGTCACTGTGAAAAGACCGTATAGGAAACAGCAGACTTTACCTGCACAGTATGCGGCCATTGGAACTGATACAGCTGGCTTGACGAGTCTGTAGATGTAGTAATTTCCTGGGCAGGCTTTGACTTGGATTGGGTTTGATCTGTAGTAATAGCATTTTCTGCTATTAGTCACAGAGCCATAAGTTCCATAGACGTCTCGGGATGGCGATGCCATCCTGTGGTCGTGGATGAGATCCTCCGAGGAAAAGTGGTGTGTAGCCACCACACGCCACGTTACTCCAGCACCAGTCAGATTCAGGAATCTGAGCACTTTTTCCTTGAAGAAACAGACGATACCAGCCGCTCCAAGCAACAAGAGTGTCATCCTGACCAAGGTAGTTTGTATAGTAGTAACTGTCAGTTCTTCTCCAGTCATTATCAAGAACTCTAGAGACATTGCAGGGGTCAAAAGTGAGGTTATTGGGAGTGCCTGGAAAGAAACAAATGATAGCATCAGAAGTTTTAGAAACAAGTAATAATTCTATTAGAAAAAGATGACTGCTACTTGGGTCTACTGCAGGTGAAAGGCCAAACATTGACAGACATATTGACTTGTTTGCAACAGGTAAAACAAAAAGGCTTGGGGTCTTATTTTTTTTCTTCTGTGAGGTGTATTGATATATTATTTAAATAGATGCAAAGAAGACAAACAGGCAACATTTCCAAGTCAATAGTATGCTTCCCTAAATCCACAAGAATACACCCAGCATAAAAAAAAAAAAATCAAGCATCCCTAAAAGCTTGCTGTTAAAGAGTTACATAGGTTTATGATTTTGATAACATATTTATTAGAATTACTTTTTGATAAAATCTGCTACAATGGTATCCCATTGTCACTGTAATTGCCACTGTAAGCTAAAATATTGTTTACTTAAAATAAAATGCCATATAATGTTGACATACATTAATCACATGCAAACGTTTTCCATGCACTTTATACACACAGGAGGCAACATAACAGACTGAACTTTGAATGATGGCAGCAACAAAGGAAGATAAGTCCATAAACTCATAGGTCCGTGTGATGTGGCTATTTCACGACTACTTCACGTCCACATGGCACTCTGGGCGAGGAAAATCTCCCTATCAGCTGTGTTAGAGTTCCAGTGATCCTGAAGTGGCCAACCCCTATTGGTGTGTGCAAAGTCCTGAACACCTCCTGTTATGCTCTGAGGTACTAAGCACTTGCCAAAAAGCATCACCCAGAGCTGCAATGTCCCAGTTTTTGGCAGCACTAGCAAACTAGCTGTGATGCAGGCCATCAGATAAGCTTAACCCTGCAAACTTCCACCTCACTTGAGTTGCTATCAACCTCTTCAGCACAGCAGCCAGCCTGAAGGGGTGGGCTGATATAGGATCATGTCTGCTCTCCCTACCTCAGTGACTGCTTGCTCCAGTGAAGCCATGAATATTTTGTTTTTTTTGGCCTACTTGACATTCGACAAAACATAATGTAACCCTGTACCTAACAAGTTTGATACCCCTGCTAACATCAGTTATCAAGGTAATATCACAAGCAAGCATTGACTTCTTAATGATTGCTGAACATGATATTTATCATCATCTTTGTCACCATCTTAAATTTAAACCATTGTATTTATATTCATATGTGCATTTAGCCCAGCCTTAATGCTTCCACTTGCAATGGTAAGTATTTGTTTAGGTTAGTTTTGTGGAGTATTTTATTTCAGCTTACACAGACATCAGCTTAATGCTGTGTACTGCAGGTATGTACTCACTACCGGATAACTGACTAACCAGTGAGAACAGATGTATTTACCATTGGCTTGATGCAATGTCTGGGACTATCTGTAAGTATTTCTTTATAATTTATATAGTGCATGGTTACTTGAGAAAACAACCAAGAAAATATCCAAAATATTTAAATATTGAGTGGTACATTGGAAACTTACCAGTGATTGTACTTGGTCCAGAATCACTGGTTGCAGTGGTTGGGGCAGTGGTTGGGGTGATACTATTGACATCTGAAGAAGGAACATATAAAAACAAACATGAAGGCTTAATAACTATAGTTGAAAAACAAAAAAAAAAACATATGCCTATAAAAGTAAATGATTACCTGCACAGTAAGCTGCGGTGCAGATAGATGGGCTGACAAACTCATAGACGTAATAGTTTCCTGGACATGCTTTGACTCGAATTGGGATGAATCTGTAGTAACAACAGTCACTTCCTGAATTCCCACAGACTCCACGAGTGACTATTCCATCCTCTATCTGAGGGTGAGAACCGTTCAGCCACAGAGTGGTATAAGTACCACATCTGGATAAAGCAACGCAGCTCTCTGGCATACGGATGTTCATCCCATAATACAGCAGCTGATACCAGCCATTCCAGTTGAAGTTTCTGTCACAGATATTCAGTCCCGTCTCATTAGTGCCTCTCCAGGGTTGATCCAGAGCAGTGTAGTTGTTGCAGGGATCATAACTGGGAGTGTCGTAAGCAACTGTTATGAAAACATTTGAAGAGATACATATTTAATACAGGTTATTTTAATTATAGAACATCTCTAGTTGTTTTTATTATATGATTTTTATTATTTATCATTATTATTTGAGGTTTATGCTTGTGATTTTCCTTTTCAGCTCATCTCACAGGCTTTCCATGGAGGTTAGGTCAGGGGACTGAGTGTTCATGCCAAAACTTTGATTCTGGGGTCAGTGATTTTGAGGTGTGTTTTGGATCATTGTCCTGCTGGAGGGGCCAACCACAGCCCATTTTAAGCATTCTGGCTGAGGCAGGAGTTGATTTAATATCTGCTTTTGTTTGATGCAGTCTATGATACCATATATCCAAATAAATTGGCCAGGGCCTTTGGAAAAAAGGTCTACCATCATAGCTCTACCACCATACTTCATGGTTTGGATGAGGTACTTTTCTGCATGGCTTTCTAAGTGTCTATGCCAAACTGACCTCTGGTGTTTTTTGCTAAAAAGCTCTATTCTGGTCTCATCTGGTCATAGAACACGGCCCCCTGAAAGTTCCAGTAACATCTTGCGAACTGTGGGCACTTAAACTTGTTGGTCCTTGATAGCAGCAGCTTTCTTATGGCAACATAAACAGCTTGTGGTTATAATTGGTGGTGTTTGATTGTAGTTTGGGAGATGTTCTGACCCCAAGACCTAACTAATGTCTACAATTCCCCCTCTGTGATGCTTGGAGATTCTTTGGCTAATTTAACCATCCTCCTCACTGTGTGTGGGTTCAGTATTGGCATGCATTCTCTTCCTGGCAGATTATTAATATCTCCATTTATTTTAAACGTCTTAGTTATTGTCCAGGTAGTGGAAATGGACATTTTCAACTGTTTAGCTACTGTCTTCTAACCATTTCCTGATTTGTGCAGCTCAATAACTTCATCATTAACACGTCATTGCTGTTTCTTCTGCTGTTTCTCATAGTGATGGAGGACTGAGGGGATTTGGCCTGTGTTTCATCTCATATGCATACCGCTGTGAAACAGGAAGTCAAGACTGACCATTTACATGGTCCTAATTGCTCAAGAGGAACAAAGAAATAATAATACTTCACATAGAAGAATTCCAATAATTTTGACATGCATAGATTTGAGAAGAATATTTATTTCATGGTCATTATTCTTAAAGTAATGGTTATATTGTTGATTATGTTGTGAATGAAAAATCAAGAGAATAAGCAATAAACTGCTTATATGCTTTTTACAGCACATTTTATTTAAATTCTCAAGAACAAAATGTAACAGAATCATGGTGCTGTTTATAGTAACTTTTTACAATGGACTTTTAAGCATCGTGTCGTCCATGATTTCCTATTTTACCAGGGTGTAAGTTCTTAAATTCCTTTACCATCTGTCACAAAGTGCACAACTGGGGTTTGTGGTTTTACTTACGTGCAAACTAAAATTATGTATTTCCAAATTTATTAAAAGTGATATCCATGGAGTTTGTTAGATGCTACTGAAATTTGCCTGGAATTCTGTTGTTAAATTATATTAATGTCTTTTTTTTCTTTTTTTTTACACTAAAAGTGGGTTTGGCGTAAATAGGACAGGTGTACAACAAAAAGAACCTCATACCCACTGTTAAGTATGGTGATTTGGGCTGTTTTCCCTTCAAAAGCCCCAGGAACCTCACAAGAATACATGCAGTACATGAAGTACAATGAGATTTTAAATGAAAATCTAGCTGCCTTTGCCAAAAAGCTAAAACTAGATTGTGGTTGGAGGTCAATCAGAGCAGATCAGTAATGTCCAGTTTTGCTGTTCTAGTGTAGTTGTCCTTCTCAAGGATGAATAAAAGTTTTAAGCAAAGACTGATCAAATGAAGTACTGATAGATTTGAAAAATGGAAACCTGAAAAACGAATAACTGGTACTTGATGGCCATTTTGACTGAATATATGAACGAGTGGTTTCTGGCTTTTGCACAGATATATATATATATATATCCAAAATGGTAACTTTACAGGAGAAGGAAAAACATACTTTACTTTTAATCTAAGTCAATGGAACCAGACGTTTTTCCAAGTAATTTGGGTTCATTTCTTTTGGTTCATCCATCATTAAATTTACACACAATGTAAAGGACAACAGCAAATTCCATTTCAAATTATGTCAAAAACTGAAAAACAACAAACATGGAGATAAGAGGTTTATTGTATATATAATATTTGCCTCCAATAGTGTGTGTGTATATATATATATATATATATATATATATATATATATATATGCATTCTTTGTATTTACCATTTATATATATATATATATATATATATATATATATATATATATGAAATGCACACTATTGTTAAGTACATTTTCCAATTATGTGTATATTATTAGAGATTTTTAGTTTTTGCTTGTAGACTGCTACGTATTTTTGACTCATCCACGGACTATTTGTCATTTATCTGCAAAATGTCATTCATTTCTTTACACGGCTCATTGTGCAAAGATAATATAGCAAACAGCAGACTGTACCTGCACAGTATGTGGGCATTGGAATTGACACAGCTGGCTTGACGAATCTGTAGACGTAGTAATTTCCTGGGCAGGCTTTGACTTGGATTGGGTTTGACTTGTAGAAATTACATTTTCTGCTTTGAGTCACATAGCCATAAGTTCCATAGATTGTTTGTGTGACAATGCCGTCCTGTGGAAGTGGATGAGATCCTCCAAGGAAAAGTGGTGTGTAACCACCACAGGCACCCAAGCTCCAACACCAATCAGATTCAGGAATCTGAGCACTTTTACCCTGAAGATACAGACGATACCAGCCGTTCCATTGAACAAGGGTATCATCATTACCACGGTAACTGGTGTAGACTGATCTCCAGTAATTATCAAGAACACTGGACGCATTGCAGGGGTCAAAAGTGATGTTGTCTGCTGTGGAAAGAGTTTGATGATAAAAGACAATTCTGTTACAAAAAAGCTCTCTCATACTTCAAAGATTTACTACATTTAGAGGATCTTAGGACACAGGCCAAAAGCTGACTGATATAATGACATTTTTGCAAACAGTCAAAATGAAAAGCTTTGGGTCCACATTTTTTTTGCCTTTGTGAGCTTTAAAGGAGGAAAGTGAGTGACAGTCATGGAAAGATTGCGGTAATATGTTTTGTAGTCTGGGGGCCATGATCACCACTGAAAGATCTGCCTCCAATAGTAGCCTGTCTAAATTTCGGGACAGCTAGACAAACTGTGACAGAGGACTGAAGTGTTTGGGGAGGGCAGAATGGGTGCAGAAGATTGTCTGTATATGCTGAGGCTAGGCCATGTACAGTTTTATAATATAGCAGGAAGATTTTACATTGGTTACGAAGTGGGACAGGTAACAGGTGTAACTGACATGGAATTGGACTGATATGAGCTGTTTTTTAGCATGGGAGAGTATTCTAGCAGCTGAGTTTTGTAAATACTAAAGAGAGCAGATAGTTTTGTAAGAGACACCAATGAGAAGGGAGTTGCAGAAGTCTAAGTCTAGTGTAAGTCCTAAGGTTTGAAAGAAAGGACAGGATCAAAAGATGCCAAGAAGAGGCTCATAAAATAACTAGACAGCATGACTGAAGTGAATGTTGGATTTCAATGTCAAGATTATGCCTCCTAATTCCAAAAGAGAGTGCTCAGAATAAAAACCAAGCATCCCTAAAAGCTCAAATGTTAAAATCTAGTGAGCGTAAACTTGTAGAGGTGAAATTATTTTCTTAAAAACAGGCTCTATTTTATATTTTTGATATTTGTTAGAATGACTTCTAAGTAAAAATCTGCTAAATCACTGATATCCTGTTGTCATTGTAAGTTAAAATAGAGCACAGCATGTCCCATAGATGGAGGTGGGCCATGGCAGTTCTAGAAAATTATACCGGGGTGGCAAAGAAAGAGGTGGCACGGAGTTTCCTCAGGATAGCAGTACAAAAGTGTGAGCGGGGGTGGGGGTTGGGGTAGTGTGAAACTTAATGGTTGTTCTACCGATGGCTAAGTGCCAATTCACTTTCCCGCTACAGGCAAAGACATACATAAGAGATGTACTTGAAATGAAAATGTGCAATGTGGAGTGGGGTAGAAAGACTTTGAATACTTGGTCAGCCAATCACCAGTTGCTAATTCACTTTTGCCTTCAAGGCAAAGCAGTACAGAAGTACTCGCACTGAGATCATGTGAATTGGGGTATTGCGCAGACAGTTGGTCCATCTCTCCCTAAAGGTGCAAACGCCCACACCACAGCTAATGATGCTGCAGAAATTTCGATGTGTTACCTGAGATGGCCAATCAGATTTCAGGAAAGGCCCTGGCCACCATGGCCACCCATTTAAAACTGGACAGGGAGGTGGGAAACACATACTTTAAAACATGTATAGATCATTCTACTGAATTAGTTCAAACTGCGATCCCACAGTAAACAAATCAGCATTCTATTGATTTATACAAAGATTATGTTATGATCTGTTTAAACCCAAGGCACTGACAACGATATTGAGTAGCTAAATATGTACAAAATCATAATTTAGATTAAGATTAAGATTAATTTATAGGGTATTTTCTTTTGGGAGGTGTCTGTCCCAAGCCCTAACCCCTAAATTTATACTTGTGAAAATAACATTTACATTTTTTTAAGGTTGTTTTTGTTATATTTTAAATTTATTTTAAAGTTAATTTTAGCCACGCCCCTGCAATTAAGAGCATCCCTGTCCCTCATGGCCACATGGTGAGCAGTTAGACCCCTTTGTTTTGATGTAAATGTGTCCCAAAATGTGAAAATCAGTGTAGAAGTACAAACACGCAAGCAGTTTGAGAACTGCTATCTCTGAAAAGAAAGGGCTATTTGACTGACATGCAAAATGACCAGACACAATGTGATTGTTGATTGGTTGGTACAGAGGGTAACACCTCTGCCCACCATGCCCCAGACTGGGGTTTGATCCCTTGCCTAGGCAAGTACCCTATACTGTACCATTTAGAGTCATTGGGCAAGACTCCTAACACTGCCTTCAGCTACTTCTGTCAAATAATCAAAGTCATGCTGGATACCCCAAGTATTCATCATTGATCTAATAAGTAATATTAATATTAATATTAGCAGTTGTATTAATACTAGTTCATTAAAAACAAAAAAAAACAAAACATCAGGAGCTCAGATGTTAAGAAATCTATTAGAAAATGATTAATGTTCATACCTGACACTGCAGTACTGGTTATCACTGTTGGGGTGATGGTCGGAGTGATAGTGTTCACATCTGAAGAAAAGACACACATTAAAGGCTAATCATTGTAACACTTTAAAAAAAATGAGGCAAAGCTTATAATACTAAAACAAACCTGCACAGTAAGCTGCATTACAGAAATTGGGCCTGACAAACTCATAGACGTAATAGTTTCCTGGACATGCTTTGACTCGAATTGACATGAAGCAGTCCCTGTAGTCATTGTAGTAGTAGTAGTAATAGTAGTAGTGGTAGTAGTACCAACAGGTCCACAGTGAGTTGATACAGACCCCACGCGTGACTATTCCATCCCCTATTTGAGGATGAGGACCACTGAGCCCCAGAGTGATATCAGTACCACACGTGTACATATTAACACAGCTCTCTGGCATACGGACACTCATCCCGTTATACAGCAGCCGATACCAGCCATTCCAGTTGAAGTCTCTGTCACAGATGTTCAGTCCAGTTACATTAGTGGCTCTCCAGGGTTGATCCAGAGCAGTGTAGTTGTTGCAGGGATCATTAAAAGTAACTATTGTTGAAACAAATAGAACATGCATCAGTGGTGAAGTTCAAAGTTTTCCGAACTGATGTTCAATTACCAATGGTTTGCCTTTTTGTTACAGAATAAATGCAGACAATTTAGCCTATACACCTGTTCAGTTTACTTTTTTTCTCTACTAAGCTACTTATTCTGTATTACACTGAGTACAATTTTATCAAATGTATATGCAGGACCTCTCTTATACACTCAAAAAAGTTTTAACAGTAATCTTTAGTAGTTTTTAATAGTAAGCTTTACTCTTTAAAATCTTGGTGCTAAATCGTTGAGACTAATAAACCTCCTATTTGCTTTAATAGTCTCTGGATCATTTAGCACCAACATTACTTAAATCATTCCCATCTGCTGTTGGAACAAAACCCTGTATCTCAATTTTTGTTGTTTTCCAATTTGTTATGTAATTTGACTTTGTCTGCTGTATATTGTGTTAAAATTTCATGACGAATGGACCAAAAAGAAATGGCCTAAAATTACTCAGAAAAAAAATCTGGCTTCAATGACATTTAGCACCAAGATTATTTAAATCTTTCTCTTTTAATAATATACATGTGTATCATTGTTGTTGGAACAAAACCTTGTATCTCCAAAATGGTAACTTTACAAGAGAAGGAAAAAAAAACATACTTTACTTTTAATGGAAGTCAATGGAGCCAGACATTTTTACATGTCATTTTGGGCCGTTTCTGTTGTTCCGTTCATCATGAAATTTACAAACAATGTAAAGGACAACACACATTTTCAAATTATGTCAAAAACTGAAAAACAAAAATGGAGATAAGAGGTTTTGTTCCGAAAGCAGCGATATAATTAATTCTCCACAAATAACTTTCCAATGTCTAATGTCATCTAGTGACTGATGTTTTAAGCCAGATTTTCTCTTTTTGGTGTAAATCAGATGTCCTAATCTTGTGAAAAGCTTGCAAAGATTTACCCTCACCAGTCACAAGGGTGATGTTTGATTCTCCTACCCAGACAGATTTAACAACATTATTATGTGTTAAGTATTATGTGTTATTATGGTAGAAAGAGCTTAACTAGCATGTTTAAAAAAACTAGAAAGTTAGATCATCTGTTTGTTTATCAGCTTGTCCAACCAGTAATGGCAAAATTCCATATGTGTATTTAAAAATTTTACCTCAGAAGAAGATTACATGTTTCACATATTCTTAGTATAAGATCCAGTTGGTGGCACTGTATATAGTTTATTATTTATATAATTTTCCCATATCAAATTTTAAATTATTTCTTTGTGTCACAAATATTAAAATTTGATAAAGCAAAATGTACATTTTGATCTTTCTGTATTTGTAAGTGGCTTTCTTGTTCTGATCAGGATATCAACATCATTAGAGGATTTAATGAAATAATTTGAAATTTTAATTTACTGTATCTGCTGAAACATGAAAACCTCAGGCACTGTTTACTCTGAAATTTTATTTGTGTAGAATGTAAAAAAGTGACTATGCAATGGTAATTTTAATAAAAATAGCAACAAATTATGTATTATAATGGACCTATACGATGCTGCTCTACTCTGTAAGATAGATAAAGGTTGAACAGTTAAGAATCCCTCTGGCATCCTACCTGTGGTTGTATTCAGCTTGGTACTAATGGCTGCCATGGTTGTTGTAGAGATTGACATTATGGTGCTCACATCTAAAACAGTGGCGCAAAACAAACATGTAAGCCTGATTCAGTGCATGTACCACATAGACCAATCACCATATAAAGCTTATAAAACAATAAAAGTACCTGCACAATGAGCACTACAGAATAATGTTGACCTGACAAACTCATAGACATAATAGTTTCCTGGACATGCTTTGACTCGAATTGGGGTGGATCTGTAGTAACAGCAGTCACTTCCTGACCTTCCACAGACCAGACGGGTGACGATTCCATCCTCTATCTGGGGGTGAGAACCATTCAGCCACAGTGGGGTTATAGTACCACATTTATTCTCATCAACACAGCTCTCTGGCATACGGATGTTCATCCCATTATACATCAAACGGTACCAGCCATTCCAGTTAAAGTCCTTGTCACATGTATAAGTTCCAGTTGAATTAGTGGCTCTCCAGGGTTGGTCCAAAGAAGTGTAGTTGTTGCAGGGATCATAATTGGGAGTGTTGAAAGCGACTAATTTGAAAGCAAGTGAAAATTTTAATGAAAAAAAATATATTAATCAGTTGCATATATCAGTCATGTAGCATTACATTTACATCTCTAGCAGATACTTTAGGAGACACTTTTATCCAAAGTAACTTACAAAATTGCTTTGTCTATTTAAAAATAAACTAGCCCAAAAACACCATCAGGAATCTGTGCTCATGTTTAGATACAAAGTTACACAACACACTGTAACGTCTCAGTCTCCTGCTAGGCTGCCACGGCCACCGGAGGGTGACAAAGAGTAGAACTTTGCTGATTAGGGCTGATGATGATCAGCTGTGCTCACCCGATTTAAGGAGAGCTCACACATGGCTCACTGCTCAGTCCTCAATATTAGTAATAAAAAACTCCCCTGTCCTTCCTCTTGGCTACCACCCCTGCAGTTTTCTGAAGTTCTCTTTTGTTTGAAGACACTGCTCTGGCATTTGCTTTGTTTCACCTTTTCCTTCCCACCCGTTTTGTTATCAACCATTCTGTGAGACCTTCCTCGTTGGTGCTGCAGTAGCCCAGCAGTAATGCCCTTGCCTCTGCATTTTGAGGTGGCTAGTCCGAGCCTCACTACATGCAACATTATTTCTCTCTTTTCCCCATGTTCTCGAGCCTCTACCGTTCTGTACATGAGTCTGTCTCTGTGCCTCATAGGTGGCTTGTCCTCTTAGATCATAGGGTTTCCAACATGAGGAATGCCACGTCTTGTGGGAGCAGTCTGGGAACATTGGGGGCCATTCCTGGGGGAGAATTGTAACGTCTTGATCTTCTGCTAGGCCTCCTGCTAGGCTGTTCCCAACGTGAGGATTGCTGGTTTGATCCTTGCATGGGACTAGTCAGCTACCTCATTACACAGACAGAGGCTCATCTTTAACTCAGGTGTGTGTTTAGAGAGGGGGGATCAATGGAGGCAAACTTCGGCTGAAATAAACCAATGAACATATCCTGCTACATTCTGGAGTGAATTGCAGTAGTTCAGTCTAGAGATAACAATCAACCCTCAAGACCCTACCTGGAAAGGAAGAGTTCAATTCTCCAGATGTTGGAGAAACCTACATCATTATACATTAAATACATTACTATTGTATTTCTGTGACTGGACACTTAGTTGCATGATATGTCATTTCAAAGTGAAGTATCTTACTTTTACATCCATCTTTTCTGTTATTCTTCATTACTTTAGGGAGAGAAAAAGTTAATTAGCTCAAAGGGACTCTAACTGCTTGCAATAACTTAAGGATGTGTTTTCTAAGTGAACAAAGCATTTCTGTATGTTTCTATGGACAAGAGCGTCTGCAAAATGAGCAAAATGTGTACACTGAAAAACCTTTCTGCAGCAAGCAAAACCTTAAGACACTAATAATATCAGCCTTATAGTTCATCAAGAAAAGATAATAAGGAAACAGCAGACTTTACCTGCACAGTATGTGGGCTTTGGAATTGATACTGCTGGCTTGACGAGTCTGTAGACGTAGTAATTTCCTGGGCAGGCTTTGACTTGGACTGGGTTGGATCTTTGGGAACTGCACTGTCTTCTATCAGCCACATAACCATTAGATCCATAGATTTCTCGAGTGACGACGCCATCTTGTGGAAGGGGATGAGATCCTCCAAGAAAAAGTGGTGTGTAACCACCACATAGCATGTAACTCGCACACCAATCAGATTCAGGAATCTGAGCGCTTTGTCCCTGAAGTGTTAGCCGATACCAGCCGTTCCATTCAACAAGAGTGTCATCAAAACCAGAGGTAGTGGTATAAAACAAGCTGTCTGGTTTTCTCCACTCATTGTCAAGAACACTGGAGACATTGCAAGGGTCATAAGTGATGTTTGGAGTTTGTGCTGTGGAAACACAGTCATGAGAAGCAAATATGAGCAACGCTTCTTAATATATACCCAGCAAATGTTTCAAGAACAATCTTATATCAATATGTTTTTTCCTGTGAACATACTAACATTATGGCCAGGCTTACCACTTAGCACTTGCCATTAATTATACTCATTTATTTACATGTCTTACACGGATTTTTAGGTTTACTGAATTACTCAAATGTATACATTTCTAATAGTGACATAAGCTATTTATTTATGTAGTATGTAAATATGATGACAAAATAACTTTTGGCTGTATAATTAGATAACTTAGTTCGGAAACTCCTGTTAACACACGTTTGTAAATATGTGTTCTTTAGTCGGCAAACTTTTTTGTAGGAGCTAAAATGGAAACTATATACAAACGTTTTTAAATAGTTTCCTTTGTCCTGTAGAGTGCTGTAATGCTCCAAACAAGGCAGTGTCACTGAGTAAGAAATAAAAAATCCCAGGATCCCTGGAATCTGTTGAGCTGTTACACAATTTATAACAAATGAGGGTCTCCTTCTTTATGTCAACACAAAAAAAGTCATTTCCTTGTTTATTAAATGTTGTATATAATACAAGAAATGAAGCATTAAAATGTATGTATATCTCCACACATTACTTCTTTCACATGGAGAAATCTAAAGCGCACCTGATCCCCAAATCATACTGTCATGCAAAATCTATGCGAGAATGTCTGTCGTTGTGAAATACAGCAAAATGTCAAATTTAGATGTGGCACTCGTTTGGCAGTGTAACTCCACTGCTTCTTTTTTCTCCACGCATTGAAACTGTAGCCCTGATTTTTCTGTCTCAAACAAAGTTTTAGAATATATGACAAACTCTAAAGATCAGCTGGAGCGACATCACCAAATGAGTTCAGCATGCACACATCTGTTAACTGGAGTTAAGATGTCACACATTATTTATCTAATTAAGATATTTTATCATCTATACATTTTGGACAAATATAAAGTTTATATAACCATTGGAATGTCATAGATCTCAGTAATTTGCTGCAGCTGTTTGTATACATATACTGATTTACAGCTCACTGTTAATTCAAAGGGTTTGTTGTACAGAAAAACACAATGAACAGCATTTGTAAATATAAATACACACATCAATTAGATGAACCATCATTGATAAACATTTATGCATTTACTAATTCTGATAAACTAATGATTTGTTCACAGTTATTAATGATCAATTCATGGTTTATTAAACAAAGCTTTTATGAAGGGTTACTGGCTCCTGGAACACCTAGACACCTAACACATATTCTGGTGTTGCCCTCAAAAGTAGACCAATTATCTACAAATCCCACCTTGTTTTCTGAACATCACTTGGACCACCCGTAGTTCAGCTGGTTACATATCTCCTCTTGTTTGCTACTGAATCTAAAACTTTAAAACTTTATTACATTAGCAAGCAATGTACAAATGCCATACTAAATAGAATTATATAATTTGTAAGGGAGGTGTAAATGTATTTAAATGATGCATTAATAACAACTTCTCTAAATTAGTTATCAACTATTATTGAGCAGTGAGGTAGATGTTAATTGTAATTCATTGAAATGATGTCAATGAAGAAGTATAAATAGGAAATAATCATCTCAATTCACAAACATGGTAGTAAATGGGAGTAAATGATCACATTTCATAAATCGTGGATGCCTGAACATTGTACTTTTATGGAGCAGTTTCTGGTGGGATTACTTTTTTATCGGCTCTGTCTTGCTAGCCTCTTGCTGTTTTTTATTTATTTATTTTTGTGTTTGTTTTTGTGTTCTACATTTTCAAATAGTTTTTGCATATTACTCTCAATAACTTAGAACCACCAACTTTAGGAGGTTACTTTTTCTCTTGTTGGATTTGTGAGACACCTGGAAAAGACTGAAATCAGCCAACAAAGTGACGTAAGTGTCAGCAAGGCAGAGCACGAGCTTTTGCTTTGCTCTGAGTGCAGCATGTTTAGCTATGCCTCTCTCTTCGTCACTAGTGACAGCAGCGTTCCAGCTTCATTTGTGAGAAGTACAAGTTAGTTTCTTGCTTGACAGAGAAGATTGTACAGTTAGAGGTGTGCATTCGGAAATACAACAGAGCAGGGCGAGTCAGCAGGGCTCAGACACGCTGTTAGAAGCTCCGGGTGCCTCAGGGAGAGTTAGCACACCCTCACCTCCGGCAGTAGAGCTCTCACAGAAGGGCAAATGGGTGGCATTTCGGTGGCAGCTACCCCATGTGAGCACCACTCCTCTCCAATTCACGTGTCCAACAGGTTTACCCCACTCAGTGAGACACCCTCTGAGATGCCTGTTGAAGGAGCTCTGGTTATAGGTGATTCTATTTTATGGAACGTGAAAATCATTAATCCTTTAGGGTGCCAGTAGCAGGTAGAGTTAGGTGTATACTGAGAGCAGGGGGCCGGACATTAGAGGGAACCCAAAGCGGCTAGCTAGCCATAGGTATTCAAAGATAGTTATTCATGTTGGTACTAATGATGTGACAATCGGAAATGGCCCCATTCCAGTTCAACGTGGCAAACAAAATCTAATGCAGGTTATGATCACTGAACTGCTGGTTGTCCAAGTGGTGCTCAGAACACACTGTGGGCTTTGTAGATAATTGGTCTACTTTTCAGGGCAAGCCTGGTCTTTTGAGTCGGGAGGGTATCCACGCCTGGCGGGAGGGTGCTGCTCTCATTTCCTGTAGCATAGCTGTCAGTGTAGGACCCTTAGTTGCTGACAAACCAGGGCCAAGGCCAGAAAGCAGATACTAAATAACACTTAGCACTTACTAAGACAATGGTTATTAAGAATGAGTAAGTTTTACTTAAGCAGAGTTGGTATAGCTACTGAAAAATTAGTAGTTAGCTACTTTGTAGCTACTTTCGCAAAATTTGTAGCTAGCCACAATTTAGCTACTTTTCCAGAAAAAGTAGTGGCTACTTTTAAGCTACTTTTTTAAAACTAGTGCACTACCTTTTTAGCTACTTTAAGAGTGCAATTGTCAGAATGTTTGTGAATCTCCACCTGACACACCAAACAAGCCCAACTGAAAGTGTGAACAAGACACTGCACCAGACACTGAGCCAGAAAGAAACATACAATTGAAAAGCTGCAAATATACAAAATGTTCACCAAAAAGTAAGTTTAAGTGTAACAATCAAACTTACACAACCAAAGGCATGATATCCATCAAAAATTTAGACTAAAGGCAAAGTCAATCATTCCAGGTTTTTCCTAACAAAAATCAATAAAAATAACTGTAAACAAACCAAACAATTCAACTGTTGAAATAAAACGCTCCAATTTGAACTTTTCAGCAAGATATGTACAGACACAACATTCAGAGTCCTTTGTTAAACTTCAGTAACACTTTAGCCTCAAAAGTCTTATCAGTGACTCTGGCTCTGTTTTGGGGTGAGAATCAGGCCTGAATAATCTCTCCACTGCCGCAGAGCTGGTGCGGCTCCACAGCAGAACTAGTATTTTAGGTAAAATCAAAATAATCATAATCCTCCTTTGGTATAAAATCGATATAACACACAGTTCTAACACAGTTTTCACAATAAATGGTCTTAAATGCTGGGGTTAATGTAGAACTGCTAATTCACCGACCTCTTCTCAGTCTCCTGCGTCTCGTTCGAACTTGCCCATTCCACCTTAAATAGCACAGCAGTACAATCTGGAGCCTCAGGCATTATTTAAGGTGGAACAGGACTATTCGAATGAGAAGCAGGGGTATGAGAAACTGACTTCAGCCTCATAAAAAGTCAAACATTGAGAGACATTTTACAAGAAACTTGGGGAAAACTTTCTCTGATACGTGATAGAAGAGGCTATAGCTGAGTTAAAGTTTAAAGCAGAGCAAAGTAAGTCTGCATTTGTGTTTATATTATATTTTTAGCCTGTACTAGTAATTAGCATGTACTGAAACTTATTTACAGCCAACATGGTAAAATGGACATAGAAATGTTGTGGCTCCCAATGTGGTTTCATTTTTGTTGAAAGGACAAAATGGGTCTTTTAAACATTTCAGTTGCGACCCCTGAGCTAAGCCTACTAGTAAGGGGTGATCAGCGCATGGAGCTAGCATGAGACCGTTTCCTCGAACTGTCCGCAGCTCAGTCAGGATTGCACAATCGCCACCAGCCCAGTTAACGACCGTGTTCTATGGTTCAGATTTTGCGTGGTTTGCCTGAAGCCTGTAGTGAAATTGTAGCGAAAATTATCACTATAGCTACACAAAAATTTGTAGGTGTTACAGCTATTAGCTCATTTCATAAAACTGTAGTGGCTACAGCTACTAGCTACAAATATTTGTAGTTAACTACAAAAAGTAGCATGCTACTTAGCTACTCCCCCATCACTGTACTTAAGTCATGGCTTTACAAATTAATTAATAAAAATGTTTCAAATATATATTTAAAAAGCTATTTCTAGGTCATTTGTGAGCATTTAAATTCATTAATAAAGATCTTTCCAACGTATTTTATCATTTCCACACTCTTAAGGAATTTATAAATATTTGTAAGTTCCACCTTAAACCAATACATGTATCGTATGGATAGCTTTTTGCAACTGAAATGTGACCATTTACTAGCATTTACTGCCACTGTTTGGTCATTGTGAATTCAGACATATTGAATTACATGTTCATATTTCTTGATTAAAATATCAAAGATATTTCAAGTATGCTTGCAATTGAAAGATTATGAATAATTAACATTTAACCTATTAATCAACAAACAGTACATAGCTAATTTACAGAAGACCTTATTATTGCATCATACAAACACATTTGTACTATATTTCTATGCTTGGTTACAAATAATAGAGCTGTATTTTACAAATACAGCAAATTAACCAGACCTTGTAGCTGATGTGCCAACAGTTGGACTGGTTACTGTTTGCACCCCTCCTATCTAGAAAATGGCTATGGAGAATCCAGGCTAGGTAATCCAGGCTACCTGATGTAACGAACACTGGCTGAAACTTTGCCCCTAGGTTAGTGTTTCTAATGTATCAACAACCCAAAGTTAAGGGCCTTTTGGCTCCAGCAAGTCTGGAGTTGAGAGGTAAATCTGTCGGTTTAACACTCCCCAACCCCAGACTCAGTCAGATTTACAGCTGAAACAGGAACCAGCACCCCTCTCCCTTGACCTAGAGGGCAACAGGATGACGCCTCCCTGGGATATTGGCCACATGGCCCTCCAAAGTCCTGTGGACAACTTTATCTTAAATAACAGAAAGTACATTTCTAAGGTGTTTGTCCACTCCAAACTACAACTATTCGTTAGAACTCTTTTTAACTAAACTAGACATACCAAAAACGGAACTCATACGACTTTGGGCAGCAAAATTCCAAATTTCTGAATTCTCTAGGGACCTCAAGCATGGACCCACAGCACCCCCAAGGGGTGAAACCGCAAATTACCACATCACCACCGTAAAGACTTGTGCTTATAAGGAACACGAGAAACTTCTTGCTTTGTCTGCTTGGTTATCAACATTTATATAATCTGTAAGCAATACTACTTGTATTAATCTTGTTGTTGGGTAGTACCTAAATATTACCTGTATCTTTTTCTACTATTAAGTGCTAGAAATACGTAGTGTATAACATTGATAACAGACAGAGACAACCACTTCATTGTAATGAATTTAGACCATTTATGAATATGTATCCTGAATGTGTTTTTTTTTTCTTTCTTTTGTTCCTTTTCTTTTACTGTCGATTTTATTTCTTCATGCATTGGGTCATATTCAGATATTATAGGCAAATATTATCTGAGTTCTTTAACATGTGTTGTGTATCAGGTAACAAGGGTTAAACTCTCTCTTATAAATATACCTGAATATCCTAGTTGTTCATTCCTTGATTTTGAAAGTTAAACGAATTTGATGATATAAGAATGTTTCTTTTTCTTTGTTTAAAACTAACTGAAACAAAGAAGGCAGTGATTCTGGGGAAGGCGTTCCTAAGATTATGCACAACCAATCAGAGTTGGAAACGATGAATAGCCAGTTAAACTTAGGTGAGGAGAACCTATCAGCACTCTGGCTCCACCTCCAAAGGGTAGGGCCTCCAGCCGAGCAAAACCAGAGTGCACCGCAAATTTGAGTAGAGATTCCTGTGTTCGGAACAAAGAATACCTAAGTTTCTAAGTTTGTGCTGGCCTTGGTCAGAAAGACAGGTCAGAAGTATTGGAATGCTACATTTTCAGATCTGAAACCTTTGTTTGTTTTGTAACTTGCCTGTTCGTCAACACCTTAAGTTTAAACCACCTTCAGAGAAGGAAGGTGGATATTTCTTGTCTGGCCAGGGAGAATATATCCATAACTTTTGATTCTGCTACAGAGAGGCAGTTAGTTAAATTAATAACACAAGCCTCAGAACCCTGATTGCAACCTGAACCTCGCCAGCGGAGCGGGAGCGGTTCTGATGCCACGGAGACCCAGCATCGCACCCAGAGCCACGCACTGATCTGTGAACAGATCGACCATCGAAAGGCTGCCCAAGCTCCACCGTCAGACGGCCACGAGACGCCTCCGCCCAATCACTGACGGAAAGGCGCGTGCCCGCACGGAGATGCAGCATCCACGGCCAGCGAGGAGAGGAACCATCGCGTGAGCTCCAGCCTTTGGTCAAGTCTGTCCTGAGACGACCCCGCCTGAAGTCAGCCCCCGACTCCCACATAAGCTGGTTCCATCAATTTGCAGTCAGGGCCCTGACGCCAATTTATTTAATAAGAGAACTTTTATAGGTACATCCAGCCATATAGTTCTTCCCGTCCATGCTTAGGTTAATTCTCTAGAGGCTCTCCTAAGCGACTTCCCAAACCACACTGCCTCATACCATTTAGCCGTGAATCACTCTAACTTACTCGAGCTATTTGGTCTTTCATTACTATCACTTTGTTTTGTTTGGTTTTCTGTTTTTATTTTCTATTGTTTATGATTGAATGTACTCCAAAAGTAGTTTGATATTTAGCCAATAAATTCCCTTTTCTGAAGCATCCTTGGTGCGAGCGTTTCTCTCTCTTGCCCTGGTCTGTAGACTTCAAATAAATCCGGGTTACCTCACACCATCACATAAGGTTCTAGCAATAATACTGCACCTACTGCACCCATATACTGTACATGTGAGATAGTAGTTGCTGCTGTGGACCAACAGCAGGTCTAGTTCTTTCCCTACAACCTCAGTATACACTGGCTAGCACCCCACAGTTTGACTACTCTTGAGTCATCCTTGAGGGTACAAAGGAAACAGTCCCTGGCCACACTGAAGATTCCCTAAGAGCAGGAAAAGCCTTCTCTGGACAACACTGGACAGCAAATAACAATACAGTAATAAGTGATAACACAGTAAGAAGAAGATGAATATAGAATGGAGAACTAACTAATGAAAATACAATAGTGAATAGTGAATAAAGAAAAGAAATGAGCCTGGTATTAAATTTACCAATGAAAACTGATGCCAACAGAAGCAGAATGAGAATGAGAATTACATCCATAACTGTCGACATGTTAATATGAATGTGTAATAATTCTAGTTAGTACAGGGCAGGGAAATATGGTCTAAGAATGAATAGGAGGAGGGTGAGTAAGATGCATGTGAGGCATTCTGGTACATCAAGAGGTTGAATATACATGCCAGTGGCTCCAGTGGCTCCCACATTTCACCGAGGTCACTTGATTTAGCTCTTGGGTGGTTGTGTTAGGCCCCAGTGAGCAGTGTCTTTCACATGTTCAACCAAACATGAGCCTTAAAATCTTTAGCAAAACTCTTTACGAACACAGACCAAAACTTATAAAATAATCATAAGAGACTGACAAACTAAACATGTCATAATCCCTGGACATGCTTTGAATTGGGGCAGAATTGTAGTAACAGCAGCTCTTTCTGGATTAACAAAGGCCCCACATGTGGCTACTCAATTATTAATGTGAAGATGAGTACCACTAAACCAGTAAAGTAAACCATCTGGGTACATTAACACAACTCTCTGGCATATTGATGTTAATTCCCATACAGTAGGTGGTATCAGGCAGACTAATTGAAGTACAGATGGACAATCTAGTTACATCTACTCAATCCTGGTGTTTCAATGCAGTGATGTGTACAATATCATTGTTACTGAACCAATGGTTATGCCTTTTTGTTATGAAATAAATGCCTGGATAGCTTTCAGTTGTACTTACTTATATTTTGAGCACTGTTGTTTGTGATGGTGGTCAGTAAGATGATAGCGGCCCCTAGTGGAATGAAAAAAAGTAATTACTGAATGTGCACAAGTAAGGTGGTGAAAAGTTTGCAGTGTCTACTTAGAGTAAAAATTGAAACAGGCTTATTATACTTTATCATGATCACATGTTATACACACACACTTCCATGGGAAAAAAGGCCAAGTGCAAAGTGGCATAACATTAAGCTTTTAATGGTCTTAACAGTCAATTTTTAGTCAAATATTCTCTGTAAGGTTTAAATCTGGACTCTGACCAGTCCAAACCATCAGTGAAAGCCATTAGTATTTTGAGAACAAACACACATACATACATATAAATACCACACAGAAAGTCTGGAATATTTTTCAACAAAAAGTATTAGAATTTTGAAAAATTTAAAACAGCAATTTTAAGAGAATTCATTCTAAACATGTTCATGGCTTATTAACTGGGTGTAGATCAACCTTTTCAGTCCATACCATATCTAGTAACACTAGCTTGCTTTATATTAGCTATAAACTGTAACCTATAAAGCATACACTGCTTCAAAATATCCGATGAACAGACTGAAACAAATGTTTCAAAATGACTTAGAATACAATCTTGTTATATTAACTTATATTGAGAGTTTCTTCTAAAGCCAGTTTTTGGTGATATGACATTTTATTCCAACTCTATACAGCATGTTACTCTTCACAATAATATACAGTGTTTGATCCAATATACAACAGAAGCTGTGTACTTTACTACAGCAGAGGGATGTGACTGGACTGTTGACTATCGCTGCTGTCAGTAATGGAAGTCTTAAGATTTCCATTACTGACAGCAGTCACTGCTTAGCAACCACTGTAAGCCTCTTGTCAGCTCTTTAACTGCATGCAAGTGTATACGGTGGGGCCCACAAACCTACTTTTGAAAATACTTCCATTTTATATTATGTTCTAATCTAACACGAACATTTCCGTCACAAATAATATTATCATTACAATTTGAGTGAGAAGTATAATCTTGCATGAATTTCAGAAATTCTTAGTAATTGGTGCTGTGTGTCTCGGTTTTGATTCAATGGCAACATGCACTTGACCTGGCATGAACTCCCCAAGTTTGTGCAAAAGTCTCTGATGATCAGATCAAATCCGCCTCAGAGTCGTTTCAACACAAGCTTCAATGAAAAAAGATAAGACTCAAAAATAATCTGACCTTTTTTGTCTAAATGTCACAAATTTGCTTATTTTTTGAATAGTGACCTTCTCGGAATCTTCTCCTACAAGAAAGGTTATCCTTCAGTTTCCTTGTTATAACTAAATTTAAAAAAAAAGAATCTCAGATTTTTAATGTGGTCTCAGACGTTTTACTGTTTTTTGGTATCTCATACACAAGACTCATTTGGAAACTTGAGAACCCACAGGAGAACCTCTTCTGATCTAAGCCTGGTTTCCAAAAAGCACTCCTCCTAGGTCCTGTGAGTTCTCTAAACATTATTAAGGACGTTTTTCAAGAAGGAAGGCTGTTTATCATGGGACCTTCCTAGAAGCTAAAATGATTGAAGAATTTAGTTTAGGCCCTCAGAACTGCAGTCTGAGAACCCAGACTAATACTTCAGCATGACTCTAATCATGTTCATCACAGCAGTATTTCCAAGAACAAGAGCCCTTAAGACCAACAACCATCTTCTGCTCCATCACGGCTTCTTTTCTCAGTCTACAACCCACCTAAATGTTGAGTGTTTACTGAAAAATCTAATTCATACTGTTTAAACCAGGCAAATCAGGTGAACAACTCCAGTCCTAGAGGGCTGGTGTCCAGCACCGTTTGGGGGCTTCCCTACTCAATCACAACCATGTAACCTAACAATTAACCGATAAGTGGAATCAGGTGTGGGTGAATAGGTAAAACATGAAACATGACACCAGCCCTCCAAGACCCGAGTTGTGCTCCTCTGGTTTAAACTTTCACTATTACTCCAGTGCAAAACTAAAGAAGCACATTTCAGACAACAAATGAGTTTTGGCCGATCAGCTATGTTTAGAGGTGAGGAGAAAACTGTGTGCATTTGAGTTATTGATGAACCAACAGCCCCAAAATATTGATGCTATTAATGGTAATGTATGCAACGACTGCTGTTCATCTTTAACTGTTCATATTTAAAATTTCACATACCACAGATATCTAGGCACCTGTGATGCTTATTCATCAGTGAACTCAGTAAATCCACAGCAGAAACTGACCACAAAACACAGCACAGCTTTTTTAAAACCACAAAACATCAGCAGGCGATTGGATTTCTGCATATTTCTGCATATTTGCTTTTAGATAGATAGATAGATAGATAGATAGATAGATAGAACCTTATTGATCCCCAAGGGAAATTGCAGAGAGGTGCACCGTTACTGGAGGTACTGCAATAGCAGGTCGATGTGTGGAGCGGACGGAGTAAGCTCCTCTTCCATCTCCCTGTTTTAAAAATCAATTTAATATGTAGTCCTCATATAGAGGACGTATCAGATATTAAACTGATAAGAACAGATACTACACTTGAACAGATACTACACTCTCAGCCAAAAGGCCGAGAAGCAATGCTGGCTTTAAGGTCAAAGACACACACGATGTAGATACTCAAGAACAGTAAAAAGAACAACAAAAACAAGAATGATCTTCTGTCCACAGGTTTAAAGAATCACGTAAACTATTTGCACTAGTAAATCGTTAAATAATATGGCATGAAAAAGATCGCCTGATAGCTGCCTTCACACACAGATTTATCAAAAAATGTTTAAAACCTTTTATTTTGCCAATGCTGCTTTCCCATAATAATCATAAAGGAAATAAGGAGAAGTACTTACTAGTCAAAAGGTTTATTAAATTTCTGTCCATCATGAACAAACCTTTGTGGAAAAGGAGACATTCATGTCCGCAAGTTGCACATTCCTTCTGGCTTTTCCAAATATTTGAAGAGTTTTTATTTCTGCTTACATTAAATGTTATTTATTTGCATTTGTTCTTCCGTTAGAGGCTGGGGGTTTTCTGTTTGACAGGCAACCAATCAGCTTTTCCGTAAACAAACAATGTGGTTTTGAAAATGTGTGGATTTCCTGCTGGTTCCCTTCACCTTGTCAACAGAGGACTGTTTTGTGACCAATGTGACATCCACAAATTGGGCAGTGGGCTTGGCCTCACCTTCTGACTCACCCAAGTATGCAATGACAAGACTGTTGAGACCATCCACGAACCTCAAACACATCTCAGTGATTTCTTCTTCAGTGAAGAGGGAGTAATTATTGCCCCGAAGAACATTTGCTGTATACAATTCTTGTTACTCCCTTCACATCTTATATTGTATATGCTTGGGCTGTACAATTAGATGTATGCTCCCATCTGTCTAATAAACTGTTAAATATGGTGTGTAAGTAAACTTTTAGTACCCCAGCTTAGCTAGTGGTGTACTATCCAAGTATCAAGTAGTGGTAGCTTAGCATAACAACAGTTTCACACACCACTGCACAGGTTTGATTATGGCAAAATACTGCACTGACACAAGCTTAAAGGAGGAAGCATCAAATCTGAGGGAATAAGAATATCGTTAACTGTTGGCTAAGCCACTCTTGCTCCACTGGCAAGTAAATTTGCCAGTGTCAAAAAGTTTTACAAGCAGTTTTCTTAAATCAAGAAAACTATTCATGCCCTTACAATTAACACAGCAACACTCTGTTTGGACCAAACAGTGAATAGTTTTTCAAAGCCCATATAAAGATAATAGTTATAGAGACATTGTGCTAATTAATTGTGAACAGGTTGATCACAAACAATTATCATCTGAGCTAAAGTTCTACCCAGATGTTGACCCTCTATAAAAAGTGGTATGTCAACAGTGTCAATTGTTAACTTATTTTGTTCACAATTGACATACTCATATATCTGTAAGCAATAGAGGACATTATAAGTCATGTGAACGAGAATATAAGACCAAATTATGCAGTTCAGGTAAAGTGACATTTATAATATCTTTGAACATTTTTTTCATATAAAGACATACCATTCTGTTTGGTATTTTTTTTTCTGTAATGAGTTTTTATTTATTTATTTGGTAATTTATTTCTGTAATGAGTTTTTTATTTATTCACTGTAAGAAACTATCCAGTCAGTTCACCTAAAACAAACAAACAAACAAACACATAAATAAATAAATAAATAAACAAATAAATAATGTGGATATCAAACAATTTAGCTAGTTTTACACAACTCTAATAAATACTTTTAATGAAGTAATGCAAAGCAATATTTTAGTTGTAAATAAGCAAGATTAATGTTTTACATCAATTCAAATCTCATAAAAACATCTTTTTTACAGTGCAGTTTTCATGGGTCAGGTAAAAATAATAATTTTATTCTATTTACAATACAAAACAAAAATACAGAGTAAATAACTTTGTAACTTCAAAGATTTGCATTAAAGAATGACTCTATCTCAAGGCAAACAGTTGTTAGTGTTTCTGAGGTGACTGTGCTGGAATGACAAAGTATTCCTGTTGAAAGAACATTACTGTTCATGTTTTGATGGAACAGGTTTACTTTGAGATGTTTCTGCAGTGTTTTTACGGATGTACAGCAGGGGTGCTCGACCCTGGTCCTGGAAATCTACCACCCTGGAGAGGTCAGATCCAACACACCTGGCTCTAATGTTCAGAGGCCTCTGAAGGCCTTCATTACCTGATCAGGTATGTTAGATTAAGGTTGGAGCTCAACTCCGCTGGGTGGTAGATCATCAAGATGAAGATTAGGCACCTACGATGTAGAGCATTTTGGGTATAAATTGAACTGATGAATGATGATGTACTGATGTACTGAGCTGCATGTTTCTATAGCATTTGGGAACTGAGGAGACCAATTGCTGTAGTTTTGAAAGTGAAATGTTTTCCTGTTCTTGTTTGATATAGGATTCCACCTGTCATATTGACATATTTCTTGTTTCATAATGCACCAGATGTTTTCAGTGGACTGCAGACAGGTCTGGACTTCAGGCAGGCCAGTTTAGCACCCGGACTCTTTTAATACAGAGCAATGCTGTTGTAATACATGCAGAATGTGGTTTGGCATTGTTTTGCTAAAATAAGCAATGCCTTCCCTGAAAAAGACGTTGTCTGGATGGCAGCATATGTTGCTCCAAAACCTGTATATATCATTCAGCATTAATGGTGCTTTCACAGATGTACAAGTCACCCATACCATGTGCACTAATGCACTCTCATACCATCATGGATACTGGCTTTTGACCTGTGCACTGACAAAACCCTCTCCTCTTTAGCCTGGAGGATGCCGCTAAATCCTGTATCCTGTTTATATGTGGTTTCTTTTTTGCATGGTAGAGTTTAACTATGAACTGTGTTCACAGATAGTGCTTTTCAGAAGTGTTGCTGAGCCCCTGCAGTGATTTTCACTAGAGAATCGTGTCTGTTTAAATGCAGAGCTGCCTGAGACTCAGAAGTTCATGGCCAGTCAATAGTAGTTTTCAGCCTTGTCTTGTTGCTACTTTACATTACATCTTTACTTCTGATTCAGCCTCTCTGAGATGCTCTTTTTATATTCAATCATGTTACTGACCTGATGCCAATTTACCTAATTAGTTGTTAGACGTTCCACAACATTTTCTTTTTAGCATTACATAACTTTACCGGTCATTGTTACCGGCATGAAATTCAAAATGGGCATATATTTTTCAAAGAACAATAACATTTCAAAAGTTTCAGCATTTGATATGTTGTCCTTGTACTATCAATCTCAATATTATATTACTATATTTAATTTCAATTAAATATAGAGTTTAAATAATTTGCATATCATTGCGTTCTGTGTTTATTTCCAATTTATACAGTATCCCAACTTTTTTGGAAACAAGGCTACAAGATGATTTCACTTGCAAAGGTATAATTTTACACAGTGCAACAATAGCTTAGCAAGCAGGATGAAATGGCTTTATACTCCACAACACAGGTTCAGTTGTGGCTCACTGGTGCTCGACTGAGACAAATTTATAGAATAAATACTCAAACCTAAGCCAGTGAAGTCATGTGAGTGACATAAACACAGTCCTGTTCTGTTCTATAGTGTGATTAGCCTGCTAACTGACTGATAGCAGTAACCATCTCCAGTAACACTACTTTAACATACTACAGTTGTTGCTCACATAATGGTTTAACATTTACTGGATGATGAATTTTCTCACATGTTAATTTTCTGATTATTATTATTACATTGGAAACTTATTTTTGCTTTTGCTCTGCTCGATCAGTCTTTTTAACCATAGAAAGCTGTAAAAGCTTGCCTGGTAGTGGAGGAAAGATGCTTGGTTTGGAGTCAGGAGGTGTTTAAGACTTACATAACCATGCGTATTTATGAATCTTTATAATCTTAATGAATGTCAGTGTTTAGAGATGCTCCTCTGTCACTGTTAGAAGTTTTGAGGATAATAATGATGCATAAAGATACGTAACAATGTATTCAACATTACTTATGGTATAAAATATGACTTAAGAGGTGCTTTTACATATATAATATGAAATATAGCACGGATGCAAGTCAGTGTTCTGTGTGGGTGGTTGGTTGATGGGCGTTTGTCTGGGGGGAAAAAGGATTTCTGAATATTTCCTTGTGTATGGCGTCTGGCCTTGTTTTGCATATATAAATGTACTGCTGGTCGAACTAGCTGGAGAAAATACAAAAGAATCTGTGTGCTTGCTTCCTGTTATATCTCAACACCAAAAACATCCAGGACAGATCAACTTCAGTGAACTGTGCTATTTATTTATTTATTTATTTATTTATTTTCCAGTGCATGATTTCACTGGCAATGCTGAAAAAAGTATGCCATGTTAAAAGAAGACCAAGTTTTAGTAATAATATCTTACTGGAAATACAAGAACAACAATTGGACAACTGAGTTAAAGCCAGTATTTTTGTTCTCCAGTTGATCATGCATTATATATTATATTATGTTGTATTAGTTAGTTTTGGCTCCTAAATGGAAAGGAGTCATTTAATTCTGTTTACTAAAGATTCAATTCAGCTTGCCTATTTTGTGGGAGTCAAAGGTTCCACTGGTGGCAACTCATCACATGAAATAAGAAATCCAAGATTTAGCTCTGATTAATTATACACTGCAAACAATACAAATGGCATAATAGGGCCAGTTAAAATAAATACTTTGTTCTATTCTGAATTGGTGTCTGTTTAGCTTTTATTAATTTAAAGCCACTATATTGATTTAAACCCACTGTAACCACTGTATTACTCCCACCCCATGTTTTCCATCCTGTAGCCCCTGTTAAACCTCACCACTGAGGACAAAAACCACCCCCCACTACTTCTACCTCTCCACAACTTCCTTGTCTTAGTCTTCTCAGTTGACCAGGTCAGAGTTGGAAGAATCCACAGGAACTGCACCAGCCAAGCCTGTGGGGTGAAGATCATGAAACCCTTTGAGAGACTGGTCCTTAAATAGTGTTAAACCTTAAGTTCAACCACAAGACACACAAAGGTGTGGATGATGTGCTACGCTATGCTCCAAAGAGCTCATTTAGACATGAACAACACTGGAGCTACAGACAGGAGCTTATTCTTCTATACAACTTCTATACAATCCTGTCTCTATGACTGGGAAACAAACTCAATGTAATGTAGACTGATTCCCCCATGGTCTTCTGTTTCATGACTATTTGATCCCCAGGCCACTGAGCCACCAGAACTGTGTCAGAGACAACACCAGCGACTTCAACAGAAATACGTTTTTGGTGGGTCTGTGAAAAAGTGGTGAGGTAGATAAACAGGTTTTTGAGGGCTGAGAAAATAGGACGGTACTTGGGATTGGTCAACTGGACTACTTCACATGTTCAGAAAGGAGGTGGAGAGCATAATGGTTTTGATTAGCCATACTACAATGACAGTACTCACTTTCATTCTCTTAAAAAAAGCAGTTACAAGTATTCATTCTCCATTTAAATGGGTTTTCCCCTGTCAGTTTCACCTGGGTATCTGCCTCATGAGCTTACATGTACCCTACTCTACCCCTCTGCTGACCTGGCTTGCATGGTGATTAATTTTGGGCTGAGGGCGGCTTCTCTTTTTAAGTGTATGAGGACAATCAGAAAATCTCCATGTAAGTTCCTTTACTTAAAAGGATCTGAATCTGCAAAAATAAGGAAACCTCAATGTGAAGTGAGTGGTGCACAATATGGCCTCTTTTTGGCATGTAAAAAAATGAAAATGATTTTTTTTTTTTAGGCAAATGTTACATCATTGATTTGAGTGCTGATATTATGCATGTGGTGACTATTATCAATTATTTTTAGCATCTTTGCTCAAATTTAGTTTGAAGAAAAAGTGACTTCTGTAATATTCTTTTATCAGGATTGTAAACATTGTAATTAAGACTTATGACTCTTATTAGTCCCACAATGGGGAAATTTCACCTTCCCACCCGTACAGTAAAACACCACATACACACAAGTGAACATACACTAGGGGGCAGTGAGTGCACTTGCCTGGAGTGGCGAGCAACCTTATCCGCAGCGCCCGGGGAGCAGTTGGGGGTTAGGTGCCTTGATCAAGGGCACTTTAGTCATGTACTGTCGGCTCAGTGGATCAAACCAGCAACCATTCGGTCACAAGGCTGGCTCCTTAACCTCCAGCCCACAACTGCCCCATGACTGATATGGCATGTTTATTCACTTAAACACCTCCAACACGCAAAAAGGCAGTGCATTACAAAATCTTATTTTCTCTAGGAAATAAACAAGAAAGAAACAACTACACCTTCTTTATGTATACAGCAAAATTCGCATCGTATGGCCTTATCTATATTTACCTTATTGAAAAGGTGGCCTGTGCCATATAGACATGCAGGGCTTAAAACAGTTCAGTGTAAAAAGTAATGCAAAAACAAAAACTGACTTGACTTTGCATTAGAGCATACTTACAGCTAAGTACTTTTTCCATTCCATCATTGTTGTTAAGGAATTTAAGGAAGAGAACCCAGAGAACCCACCTTATACAAGCAAGTTGTGCAGCTCCCTCTAGTGGATGCTAAAGAATTAACCAATATTTATCTCCCTTTAGTGGACAATTCAACATCCAACTATCAACCAGCCAAACATACCATCCTCCTCTACTGCAGAATCACACATTTCAGTTGGAAATGGTCAGCAGAACTGTGCTCTGGACTATTTGTTCTGTTGAATTTCCCTTTGTTGTGTTACTCGTTTTCACACATACGTTATTTCCGGCTTTTATTAAAACAGTATAATCAGCTTCATCAATTCTACAACAAATTAAACATTTAAAGTGTTTAATTTATATGACACATTTACATGTGATGCAGAATCAGCACAAGCAAGCCTATCTGTTTACTGCCCAGTGGGCCATTTGTGAGGAAACATTATATAGGTGTTATATAGGTGTTTTTTTATATATATTTTAGCTAAATTTAAAGTTGTTTTTATGTCATTCAGTTACCTTTGCAGGTCCACTATCTATGGCTGCTGGTAGAATATAGGAAATCTCCTGTATGTCAACATCTCATGTATAAATGAATACTCAAGGATTTTGAGCATAATTTTATTTATTTATTTATCTATTAGTATATAAATCAAAAATAAAGCTGAACAACAAAAAAATATATTAGATTACTGTAGCACAATTATAACATCTCTCCACATGAGAAACTAAAGCAAAACATGAACACATAAATATAGGCTAAAATATATGGAGAATAGTTAAATAAAAATAGATAGATTAATTTATATAGTAAAGTAATGTCATGTGTCATGTTACACAATCTGTATTCATTTTCTTACACTTTCCATTTCTGTTTTCAAATCATTTCTATTGCAAATTCTTAAGATAAAATCTTCTGTGAAGATGGGGTAAAACTATTTTGAGTGGTCCTTCATAGAAAATGAATAAGGTCTTAACAGATTATCAGTTACACATCAACAACATATCAGTGAAGTAGCAGTAGTATTTGAATTCACTGATGTATTCTTGTAGATGTGCATTGATACTTACATTAAGTAGGTCTACTGTTGATATGTTACATGATGTAGACTTAATATGGTACTTCCATTAACAAAACCTAAAACCTAACGCTACCCAAACATAAACAAAACCTATCCCTCACCTTCACCCTGGCCCTAACTAACCTCAACCCAAAACCTAATCCTGACCCTCACTTTGGCCCCAATCCTAACCCTAACCTTAACCAAACCCTAATCCAGTGGAGCTCCAGGTACAGGATGTTGTCAGTGTGTCTACAACAGCTTGTTGAGGATGTTGATGGTCTGTATTAAACCTGTTACATGTTCAGTTCCTCTCAGTTAAACATCTACAGGTATGAACTTGGACTCCAAATAAAGTATAAACCAGTTGAATTCAGCAGATTATAAATAAATGTTATTCACACTGCAAATGTATTCACTGCTGCTACATCATTTATATGTTATGTTACTGAGAGTCTGTTGAGTCTGTTGACCACTCAAAATAGTGTCACCAAAGATGGTGCTTCAAGGGTTCTTTAGTAAAGAAAATGGTTCTATATAGAACCATGAACAGTAAAAGAAAACGTGGCATGATTAAAGGGTTATTTGCATCATGAAAGTGTCCTTCAGATTGATAGAGAATGTGCATGAATGTGCTATAGATCATTCTATGTAGAACCTTTTTGAAAAGGGTTCTATATAGCACCCAAAAGGGTTCTCGATTGTTGCAGCCTTGAAACTGTTAACAACGGAAGAACACATTTGGGTGCTATGTAGAACCGTTTTCAAAAAGGCTCTATATAGAACTGTCTACAGCACATTCTACTTCGGTCTGAAGAACCCTTTCATGAAGCAAATAACCCTTTAATCATGCAAAGGCTTTTTGATTGTTCATGGTTCCATTTAGAAACATTTTCTTTACTAAAGAACCACAGAAACAACGTCTTTTTAAGAGGGTAAAAGTAGTTTAAACTGAGTTTTTAAATAACCATTCAATTAGATGTTTTTAGGTATCAAAGGTGGTTCATCTGTGGTACTTTGTTCAATTTTTGCCACCTTTATTTTAAAGAGGGTTGATGTCCGATATAAAACTGTGGACTGGAACCCATAGACTGTTATATAAAATGATAATGTAGGATTACACCAGCTCACATCAGCCGTTTATGAATAAACTTGTGAAAAACCACAGCAGCAGCAGAGAAGTAAACATAGATAACATCCTAAAGGATGGTGAAAGTATGTTAATGAAACACAAGATGTTATACATACTATATCGTTTTTTCAGTTCTTATCATCACTTGAAAGTGTCTGTTTTCCTTTACACTGTGTGTAAGTTTCATGATGAACAGACCAAAAGAAACAGCCCAAAATTATTTGGAAAAATGTCTGGTTCCATTGACTTACATTAAAAGTAGAGTATGTTTTTCCTTCTCCTGCAAAGTTACCATTTTGGAGGTACAAGGTTTTCTTCTGACAACAGCGATATATATTAATATATATATATAAAGCAATGATTTTTTTTTTTTTCAAATAAAGCAGATTATGTTTAGATAATGTATAATAATGTAATCACTAAAACACTTTCCCTAATCCCAAACTCAGTTCACCATACAATGTGCCCTCACACCCAAGACTAAATATCCAAGGCTCTACAGTGTAAACAAAATAAACAAAATCTCAAACCATTAACCCTCAAATAAGCATCCAAATCGCCTAGGAATCTAGGATGTTGATATCGGGGTATCCACATTTTCTCTTGTGCATGGTTTGAAAGCAGCACGCAGATCTCGCCACCGCTTTATATAAAACTGCCTCACCTGGAAATAGAAGCAGAATGAGAAGTGAGTCTGAAGATGAAGTTCATTTCCATCTTGAAAGGTCAATGTTGTTGAGGGAAACACATGAAGGCTTAATGTTCTAGAGATCAACGTACAGGGGTGAGTTCAAGTAAAGGGGGACATCAGGTAAAGTCACACCCTCTGTTAATCATAACGTGTTCCATTCATCTTTCAAGCCACTTGAGGTTCTTATTAAAGTTTTCTTGAAAATATTGTTTATAATAACCATGTTAAATAGTTTGGATTGTGCACTATATCCTCCTACAGATATTCTCCAGATATTCAAATTGATAAACTATCTGCTGACATTCTAAGTCCTAGCGTTAGGTTAAACAATTACACAGATTTTTCTAAATTTCTCCAGAATTCAGTGGTTAAGGTAATAAACACAGTAATTCAGAGTGAATTAAAGTGATATTTTATATTAAGTGTCTCTATTAACTGTGTAGTTACATGTGAACAACATATGCAACAACAATGTAACTAGTAATGATTTAGTCACTGTTACAGATGGATTACAGTAGTAAAGCTTATGTAATTATACATGTATATCAGCTTCAGTTTTGCCTCATGTAATTACACATGCGTACCTTAATAGTTGTAACAGCCTATTCTCTCATGTAATTACACAACAGTAATAACATAAATGTAATTATATTTGTAATCAGACTGGAACAGCATTTTTTTCCAGCAGTAAAAGGAAGTTTGTAATAACTTACATTAAGGCATTACTTACACTGTATCTGCCAGCTTTCCTAACATTTAGCTAGCGTTTATGTTGGTAGTGCTGTGACACTGTAACCAGTTTCAGCTTTAAACCATTCTGTAATGTGACGGTACAGCAGACGACCTCTTATCTTATCATATAACTTTTATAACGTTAATTAAATGTGTTGCATTTCCCCCAAAGCAATGTCTATATTACCACTCCATTATTAAACAGTACCTACATAACAACTACACAGGAACTGTCCACTTATTTTAAAGTGTAACTTTAACATTGCACTACAGGAAAGTTCCTGTGTAGGAGATATGGGGCAAAACTGAAGTTGATACACATGTGTAATTACATAGGCTGTACGTCTTTAATCCATCTGTAACATTGCCTAAATTGTCAGTAGTTACAGTGTTGTTACATATGGCATTCATTGTAACTACACAGTTATTAGAGACACAATCTGAAGTGGGACCAAGATTTTCTTTACAGTGGTGTTGATAGGAATCAGACGTCCTAATATCTAAAATAGGATCCATATAGCCATTGCTAATGTCCAAAATCACCAGTGAACCTACACATGTCTTCTGAGTTTTTATATGTATTGTTGATGATGGTAGAATAATGGTCAATCTGAAAGCAAAAGAAAAAAAAACAACCTTTTTTTTGCCTTGGAACACCCTTCATGTTTACCCCCCACCCCCATCATGAATGGATTACACTTTGTTATAACTCCCATAAAGGAATGCATCAGGCAGCGTGTTCATAACCACTTCATGCTATAACTTTCTCTGAGGGTGCTTCTAGAGGCGGATGTCTGGTTCCTATCACCACCATTGTGAAGAACTCTTCTCTAGAACAAAGCATTTTACACCAAACCGCTCTGAATGATTTTGCAGATGTGTTTACAATTTCAGTCAGAAATCAGTCAGAAATTATGAAAAGTCAAAAGAGTTCCCCTTTAATGATCAGGTTAAGTGTTATGTTTATGGTTTGGGTTGAGGTTAAGGTTAGGGTTTGGGTTAGGCACAGAGTTATGGTTAGGGATGAGCAAAATTTAAGAGACATTTGATTGAACGTAATCTAAAGGTAGTTTTGCATCTACCAATCATCTTAAGCATACTATTCAAATAAAATGTAATGAGTTAATCTATTAAGGGTCATCCAATCTCAGATTGTTGGTTGGCTTCATCAGGTCTTTCTAAAGACAGCTGTAAACATTGTAATTGTGGCATTTGAGGCAGAATGTTTGGTCAGTGTGTACTACCAACATTACAACTTTTGTGTTTGTTGGGGAATGGTGGGTCAGTGAAATTAGCCCTAAGGTAGAGCAGGTGATGACTGACCTCTTGGTTGAGGGCACAGTGGATGAGGAAGATGAAGGTGCCCTGCTGGGAGTTGAAGAACAGGAAGAGCATATCCAACACCTTATTGTAGTTTGGGAAGAAACCCAGAATCCAGGAGCAGCCAACAATGTAAAACTGGACCATGGTTTTCAGGATCACACTTTTAAAGAGTCGCTGGTCACTTTTCGCCTGTCTGATTCTCAAGAGTTCACTTTTCATACTTTTCAGAGTGGAGATTACGATGAATAAGATGACGAAGAAGAGAATCATGTTTGCCTGAGATAGAGAAATAGATTTATTAATTAAAATAACACCAACAATATCACACATACTAGCTCACATATCTGGTGGGGTGCAGGATAAGCCTGCTATTTCTCAGATGCACTTAGTTCTAGAAAGCGATAAATGTGACTCTGTATCTTATACATCACTCTGGCTTTCAGGAGACATAATGAACATTATTAATGTCATTTTCTTATTTCTTTGTGTTACACAATGACAAAATAAACAGATGACTAGAAAAAAAAAGAACAGCACTTAAACAACTTAACATCTAACATACATTTATTGCTTGTGTATGTTCTTCTATTATAGAGATATGTGTAGAACATTATCAAAATAAACCAGATAATTATCAAGCTGTTTTTAAACATGCACAAATAGATGCCTTCCACCCCACTGCCCCCACCCAGCTGAAATCTGGCAACCCTACCTAGGCTACTCTGTCATCATTGGATATGTATATGATAACAGAATTTTAATATCTTCATATATTTGAGCCTTTTTGTATCAAAAACACTTTCTATGAATGTCACGTTTGTAACCATCTATAAACACCTTTATAACATGTTATAATGCATTCATAAGGCAATATAAACATGGTTATGAATATTTATAAAAATGAATTACACTCAATCACACTTTATAGCCATGTTTACTATACATTATGAATTGTTAATATAATGCATTATAAGTAGTGTTGATAACATGTTATACTGTCAGAGCCAAGGAAGTCAGTCCCAGCTTGGAGAGCGTAAAGACAAAAGTTTATTTGCGCCCTGAGATTTCCAGTATTTTATTTCCCACTGCTGGTGCTGTTAGGGCTGCATCTTCGGGGTTTCAGTCCTGAATATTCAGATGATCCAAACAAGTCTTGTAGAACATTTTTAAATAATATTTTCTATGTCTAATCAAACTCCCTACACATGTATAGACATTCATAACTACATATTTACATATATTCATATATCTCTTTAACCCCTTCCACATGAAATCCATATTATTCTTTCTTATTCTTTTTTCTCCTTTTAAGAAGGAGAATTTTATTTTATTTTTCACTGTCCCTCTCTCTCTCCAAACAAGTCTTCAAACAACTCCAAACTTGTCCAGCCAAGAATTGGTTTAATGCCTCATAAATTCCCATCTCTACTTTCTGTTTCCCCTGACGAAGATTTCGTAATCAGCGAATCAATTTAAATCTATTTTCATCGTACCTGCTGCCCTGTCTAGTGCTGCTAGAATCCGACTCGCTCACCCCCGCATGCTCTCCCTGCCTGGATGCTTCCTGCCTGACGGCTATGGTCTTGAGCTTTGGCGGCTCGCATGACTCACTACCCATGATGCGTGTACCAACTGCACCCCTGACTGAACTAACTTTTTGGTGATATGAGATTTTCTTCCAACAACAGTGATATGCTTTCAATCAAAAGCATGAAGTGGGACCCAAATTTTCTTTTTTTTTATTTTTTTATCTATTTGTTTTTATCAGTGAGGTTCTTCTTGGCAGCTGCACATCCTTTCAGGCCCATAGTGCTGAGTTGTCTTCTCACAGTGGGAGGATGGACAGAAACACCTATGTTTTTTTTAAGATCTGAGTCAAGAGTGGAGCTTGATTTGCTCTGTCAAAGATAAAAATCTGCACATGCCATGTTAAAAATGTGCCTGAGGGAGATGTCAGAGTATTATTAAGATAAGGACTCTCAAGTGTACAAAAACAGGGAATGGGGGAATTTTAAAGGCTTTGGTAAGCCTGTTAGCCTTTATAAAGGATGCCCTTACAAAGACAAAGCTCAAAATTGTTCTCCCTTTTATGCTTTGTTTACATAGCATAGTACTTACAGAGAGAATGAAACAAATGGGTCCCAGAAAACTCCACAAAAAGCCTTTGTCTGTCTTAAGCCAGCACCTAGAAAGAAACATCAACATACGCACAAACAATAATAAATCAAGTGTTTGAATATATCTATCTTGAATCATGAGATCCCCTTTCAAACTACTATGAACTAAACTCCACCCCTATTTGATGACCCCCCCACTCTCTACACTCACTCTTTACTGCCGTATCCATCTGGAAACAGTCCAACAGACACGCCCACCACAGTCAGAGGAATGACATATCCAATCGCTATCAGATATTTCCAGCTAAGCACCTCCTTCTGCTTTGATCTGATCTTTGTGAGGTTCTTCACAGCAATGAAGAGCAGCACAGCTTCAATGAACATCCACACAAAAGCAGAGAGAAAGAGGAAGTGCAGAACACCTGCCAGCACTGCACACAGCAGCTGGAGAGAGAGAGAGAGAGAGAGAGAGAGAGAGAGAGAGAGAGAGAGAGTAAAAATGAAAATGGACAGCAATAAAACACATTCAAATGTTGCCAATCTTTTTTCAACCATGTAAATGAAATTGTTACCATGTTTCACCTACACTGCAGATACATTTTTCATTCATCAAGGTACAACAATGTAAACATACCGTCAAAGTACAAGAATGGTTTTACACTCCAAATGTGCCCCTTAAATATGTTTTCCCACAGACATACCATTGAGGGTACCACACCAGTGACAACAGGGGTACCACCCCAGTGACAGTTTTGTCCTTTTTTTCCAGAGAGTGTACAGTAAATAGCAATGGGGCAGTCATGGTGTGACGGAAGGTCGCTGGTTTGATCCTCTGAGCCGAAAGCACATGACTGAAGTGTCCTTGATCAAGACACCTAACCCCCAACTGCTCCCTGGGTGCTGTGGATAGGGCTGCCCACCGCTCCAAGTGTGCTCACTGCCCCCTAATATGTGTTTTTTCACTAGTATGCATGGATGGGTCAAAATGCAGAGGTGAAATTTCCCCACTGTGGGGTCACATAGGGGTCACATAGCAATCATTCCTATGATAGTACAGTATTTGTAAAACCCCCCTATCCTGGGCGAATATATAGGTAATAAATCCCAACTGATGAATGTGCCTGTGATTTAAGATAATTATACTCACCTGCTGAGGTTGTATGTACTGCAGGAATGTCTGTGTGAGCAGAAAGAGGAGGTGAGCCAGTAAGAGGCTTATACACAGGTTTGTCAGAGCTGTGTTGGTCACTCTTGGGTTCCGCCGACAAAAGGCAAAGGTCAAAAGGGTCAAGCTCAGGAAGAAAAGTCCGACTGCCACAGCTACTGTGTTAAACAGGTCCGTCACAGGATCACTCTGGAAATAGATATTTCATCCCACTGTTTAACGTGGTGGCATAAAAAGCAGCTGAATGAAATGAATGAAACTCTCCTGGAGATCTTAAATGAGCTTGTGAAGATTGGGGTAATTTGGGAACATGTAATATTAAATGATAAGAAATATATACACTGTTAGGAAGGATTACTATTGAGACACACTCCTCTTTCCTTAACACTCTTTGCATAACTTCATAAAGTTCGCCAAAAATTGAATTTAATTGTCCTTTAATTTCCTTAAATATTCAATTCTTATAGGTAAACTAGACAGTCTTTTACAGAGAGAAGAGACAGTATTGTATTGAATTGAAAAACAATGCTGAGCTAGTTTGTGTTTAATGTAAAACCACATATTATGTATAGGGTTTAAATTTAGATTCTGATCAGCCCAAAACTGTCAGTAAAATCCATTAGAATTTTGGGTTTGGCCCTTTTTTGTGTGGGAGTGTATGCTTTTTTTATACGTGTGTCTTTTGTCACCATATGCAGTAGCTAATTCCACAAGCATGGTCTATTGATGTCTGCATCCCAGTCGGATTAGAAGTTGACACCTTACCTCCTCTAAAGCCTAGATGAATGGTAGCCTTTTGACCTCATGGCCTTTTTCTATACCATGCACATTAATTATGGAGTAGGCGGGGAATTTACTTTGGACAACTGACTTTGAGCATTTGATTTTCCTTACGTTATCTACTGTGGGTGGGTTGGTCTGCATGATGAGAGCGAAGGTTGACAGGTGATCACAGGAGCATACAGTGTGGCTGCTGTTGGTCTGGAGAAGGATACATCCATGTATAATCCATTCAGTGTTATTCCAGTACACACAAGTGAGTGTACCATTAGGGTCAATGTCCTAGACAAAAGATTGGCAGAAGTATGCTCAGTATGTTGAAAAATAAGCATGTAGTAAAAAATAAGAAAGAGGGACAGTGGAAAAATAAAATAAAATTCTCCTTCTTAAAAGGAGAAAAAAGAATAAGAAAGAATAATATGGATTTCACGTGAAAGGGGTTAAAGAGCTATATGAATATATGTAAATATGCAGTTATGAATGTCTATACATGTGTAGGGAGTTTGATTAGACATAGAAAATATTATTTAAAAATGTTCTACAAGATGGAACTGGCTAAAAGAAGAGACATCCAGGATGCAAGGGTTCATCTGTAATTTTGCCAGTCGGCTTCATCACCCTGCCATTGTAGATGCCGTAAAGCATTGGCAGACTACATCCAGTGATCCACTCCACTGTCCTGATTATGCACTGGAGACAGATTGCTGTGTAGAATGGGATCATCCGGCTCTGTGGTTGGTTGAATTTCTTCAGCTGTCTCAGGAAGAACATTCTCAGCTGTGCTTTCTTGGTGATGGAGACTGTGTTCCTCTCCCACTTCAGGTCCCTGTATGTGGTTGTGCCCAGGAACTTGTGAGACTCCACAATGGAAACCACAGAGCCATTGATCCTAAGGGGTGTAGGGAAGGTGAGTTTTGCCTGAAGTCCACCAGCATCTCTATAGTCTTGTGTCTGTTCAACAGCGGGTAGTTGGTGCTGCACCAGGAGACCAGCTGCTTGACTTCCTTTCTGTAGGCAGAGCCATCACCATTGGCTATGAGGCCAAGCACACTGGTGTCATCTGCAAACTTCAAGATCTTCACAGCTGATTCCTTGGAGATGTAGGCATTAGTGTACAGACTGAAGAAAAAAGGATGGGAGCACAGAATCTTGTGTTACTGAGGCTTCTGTTTGTCAAGAAACCTGCAATCCAGCAGCAGATGGGATCTGGCAAAGGCAGCTGGGAGAGTTTGACCTGCAGTAGCTCAGGCACTATGGCATTGAAATCATTTGACATCCACAAACAAAACTCTAGCATAGGTTCCAGTTCTGTCAAGATGCTGTAGCATGAGGGCAGGGCCAAGTTGACCACGTTGTCAACGGACCTGTTTGCTCTGAATGCGAATCCAGCAGAGGGTTTGTAATGGCCTCCAGGTGAGCTGGGACTAGGTGTTCAAAGACCTTCATGACTATAAAGGTGAGAGGTCAAATTGTATCCCTCAAACAGCATAAATTTTACAGCCTTTTACTTTCTTTGTTCCTCTCCAATCTGCAGTGTCTGTGCAACATTCTGCTCAATAAAACCAACAAGGATTTTTAACCTCATCTGTTCTCTACTTTAGAGACCTGGCTTTCTGATCTGAAAAAAAGACAGCAGGCTGCACCAGCTTCCAGCTGCCCAGAGTGGACAAAGAAACATAGCAAACCAGGAAAACTAAGGTGGGAGGAATCGGTTTCTATGTCAGTGAATGTGGGTGTAAGGACATCATAGTACTGTTAAAATCTAGGGTCACCTTTCCTCATCTACAAGCTATGCTACTCTTCTAGAGAGTTTTCTTGTTTTATGTTGGTCGTACTGCCAGAATCGTACACAAGAGATGCACAGAAGCAGTTAGCCAGTCTGACTGTTAGAGTAAACAAAGAGAATCTGGACTCACTACTCATCAGTCTTGGAGGCTTTCAGACTTTGAATGCAAATCTAATGCAGTAGAGGAAATGCAAACAAAAGAATTACAGACAACATATCACTCGCGCCACGAGAGAGAGGAAAAGTTTGGACCACTATTAAAAATGCATATTATGCTGTCACATGCAAATCTCGGGCATTCTGACCACAGTCTTGTTTACCTCATCCCAACATACAGGCAAAAACCTAAAGCCAACAAGCCTTTTGTCACAACAGTGAAGAGGTGGAACAGAGGAGATATTGAAAAGCTGAAGGGCTGTTTTGATTCCACAAACTGGACTGTTTTTAAAGAGGTGGAATAGATTAATACATGGACACCTTGATGTCGTACATCAGTTTCTGTGAGGACAGCTGCATTTCATCTACAGCACAGATGAAATACAGCAATGATAAACCATGGTTTACAGCTGAACTCAAGACAGCTTCGGAAAGAATAGGAGCAGCGTTTAGCAGGGACAGAGTTATGCTACACCTGAAACAAAAATGTGTCAAAACAAATAGAAATACACTGCCATGAAAAATGATAGTATTGATAGTATAGATAATAATAATAATAATAATAATAATAATAATAATAATAAAAATAGAATTCACAACTGAAAAACAAATAGAGATCCAAATAGAGATTAAATATATCAGAAAACTCACTGCAATGTGTTTCAGGGTGAAGTTGACCGGTTTGGTGAGCTGTGTGTTGGTGGTTTTGGGCAGTGTTGCTGACACCACATTGGACATCATGGTTTTCTCTGTTTTGTTAGTTGTGTTGAAGAAAGTGGGTTTCAGTATGCTTGATATGTTCGTGTAACTCATGAAGGCCACAGCAGCTGATCCTGAAGCACATCAACAAAAATACATCAATATAATCAGACCTAATGCAGGTTTCAAGAGAAAATTCCACCCTTTTGAGCAGTTGAACATTTGAGCAGAAGTTTATTTCACATTTCAAAGACGTTTTATTGTTAACAAATCAATAATAAGCCTTTCTGTGGTGCTGTGATTTGCACTAAATGTGTAACCAGCACAATGCATCCAACAATAAAGACAGCAGGCACAGTAGCAAAATAAAAGCTCAAATTCCACATGCTGATCCATTTTACTATGAATGAAGTGCCCAGTTACTCTGGGGAGATTTTAAAGAAGTTAAAAGAGACAAAATCATAAATTATCAGTTGATCAGCAACAATACATTAAATTTTGCATTATGTATTTTTCTTTTTTATTTAGAAGAATCACTTGATTGTTTTGAAATCGCAAACTCTGTCTCAAAATGCAGTGACAAAATGAGCTATGATCATAAATCCCTTTGTCCTTCAAATTCAGGATAAACTGACCCCAATTATGGCAGCAGAAAAGTGCAAACATTCAAAGATTGCTACTATACCGTTGTTGTTCTTTGAGATCTGGATAAGGTCAATAACCATCTGAGCATTGTTTATGCTTAGCCGAGGGATTTCTGTCAAGGAGGCTTTTGGTCCAACAGTAAAGACATGAACATCTGAGAGATATAAACCATGATCATAAATGATACTGTAGTGCAATACAGTGCTTTATATTTTAAAGTTTGGGCACCACTGGTCAAATTACAAATGTTGCTGAAAAGGTAGAGAAGAAAATAAGTAAACACAACCTCTGTAGCAAAAAAAGGGGGAGAACACTGCAATTATTCATGCAAAATAGAAACAATAACTATGGCATATGCAAATGCTTGGACATTCTACCTTTGGCAGACATCACAGCTTGCAAACTCCTTTGTAGCCAGCTGGGAGTAATTGTAATTCTTGTTTTAGGAATTTTCATTGCCACTTCTTTGCAGAACACTTCTAGTTCTGTAATATTTTTGTGGCACAGCATGTTTAATATCTGTAAGGGCAATTCCAAAAACTTCAGCTTGTATTTAAGTAGTTCATAGTGGATTTTGCGGTGTGTTTAGGATCATTGTCTTGTTATAGTAGCCAGCCTCTGTGAAGCCTCAATTTCTCAATTGTCTTTGTCACATTTCCTTCTTTTCATCTGCCTGTTTGTTTTTTTGTACCACTGGCTGCCATACAATTCTAAAGTAGAATAGATCCATCCCATGCTTAACACTTAGCAAGGTGTTCTAGTCATCAAATGCTGCTCTATGTACCTTTTTTGATTTGGCCAAAGATTTTTTACTTTGTTAATACACTGTACTTGTTTCCAAAATCCCTCTAGCTGATCTAGATGATGTTTAGCTAATGCTGACTTTTGTGATAAGATCTTTCCTTCTGGTGATTCGTCCATGCAGATCCTGTTTGTGCAAGCAATGCTGTGTCAGGAGTGGCAGTGCATCATTTATTTCCAGATTTTCAGTCAGAAACCCAGTGTTAAGAGTCAAAGAGTTTGTTACGCTGTGGAATTGTCATCAGCTGACAGTTCCTAATGACAATTTTTGACCTGCCTAGCCACTCCTAATGAGTTATTGAAGTTCTGAGACTTTACAGCTGGAGTGTCCAAACCTTTGCACAGTCCTAACCAGTCTTTTTCTATTTTGGAAGTTTATCAAATATAGAGTCTTCAAAATTCAAGAAAATGTGTAATGGGGTGCCCAAACAACTGTAAATTGAATTAAGATAATTTTCAGATATTTTTATCTGTTGAAAGTTGAGGAGTCACTAAACCATTTATTTATGTAGTCATTTACCTAAACCATTTAGAGAGATCTTAACTGAGCTGTTGGTTTCTGTTGGCATCACCAGTGTAGACACCAATATCTCAGTCTTGTTCAGCATTGTGATCCCAGCAGATACAGGTACCTGTGCATTAATTACTTCAACTTTCAGAACCTGCTCCTGTAGCATCTTCTCTACAACCTGATCAATAAAGAGATTACAGAAAATCAGATGACAGAATAGAAATTAACATAAATAATGTATGCAATAAATACACATATGCTTATCCATAATATTTTGATTGGATTTTTCTTACAGTACTTACTTGTGGTGGGAGCACTGGATTAGTGCTATTTTCAATTTGCTTAAAGATATCATCTGCACATTTTGCTGATATATTTCCCTAGAACAAGAAGTTAGACGTTTCAAAGTCTCTACACATTAGATGATTATTAATGGTAGTGGTAATTTTATATTTTTAGTGCTAATGTGTAACGTCTGCAAATGTGCTGTTATTTTATTTAGAGTGTATTTCTTTTGCCTTTGCAATGTTTACTAACTTGTGTGTAAAGCATGCTGATGTTTAATAAATTGAGTAATTCTTCTTCTTCTTCTTAATAATAATAATAATAATAATAATAATAATAATAATTTGATTAACAAACCTGACATTCCTGAGGCATTGTGATAGTCTGAACTGAAAGAGAAAAATATACATCACATATAAAATACATATGAAAATACATCATTTTCTTCACATTCATTAAATTTATTCTTCAATGTGTAACAAACATGTAGGTAATGAATTGAAAACAGTAAAGTGTAAAGTGTAAATTTTATGATGCATTCATTAATAAATTTAAATCTTTTCAGGGAGTAAACAGCCTACAGAACTAAACACACAGTGAATATGTCAGTAATGTGTTGTGTAAAACTTTAATAAATGTAAATAAAAACAGGATGCAATAGTTTGCAAATCTCATAGACCCAAATTTTATTCACAATAGAACATAGAACAAATATCAGATGTTGAAACATTGAGACATTTTACCATTTCATGAAAAATATTAATTCATTTATAACTTGATGGCAGCAACACATCTCAAAAAGTTGGGACAGGGCCGTGTCTACCATTGTGTAGAATTCCCTCTTCTTGTAACAGCAGTCTGTAAACGTCTGGGAAGTGAGGAGACCAATTGCTGGAGTTTTGGGAGAGGAATGTTGTCCCATTCTTGTCTGATGTAGGATTCTAGCTGTTTAACAGTCCTAGGGCTTCTTTGCCAGTTTTTTTGGTTCATGATGCACCAAATGTTTTCTATTGGTGAAAGGACTGCAGGCTGGCCAGTTCAGCACCCGGACTCTTCTTCTGCGAGGCCATGCTGTTGTGATGGACGCAGTATGTGGTTTAGCAGTGTCTTGCTATCTATGCAAGGTCTTCCCTATTTAGCATTGATGGTGCCTCTCCAGATGTGTATGCTGCCCACACCATAGGCAATAATGCAACCCCAGACCATCAGAGATGCAGGCTTTTTAACTGTGCACTGATAACAAGCTGGATGGTCCCTCTCCTCTTGAGTCTGCAGGACACAGTGTCTGTGGTTTCAAAAAAAGAATTTCAAATTTTGATTTGTCTGACCACAGAACAGTTTTACATTTTGGCTCGGTCCATTTTAAATGAGCTTTGGCCCAGAGAAGATGGCGGCGTTTCTGGATCATGTTGATATATGGCTTCTCCTTTGCATGATACAGCTTTAACTTGCATTTGTGGATTGTACAGCAAACTGTCTTCACAGACAATGATTTCTGGAAGTGTTCCTGAGCCCATGCAGTGACTTTTTTTCTAAAGCTGTTCCACAATTTTAGACGCAGTTTTTCACAGGTTGGTGAACCTCTGCCCATCTTTGCTTCTGAGAGACTCTGCCTCTCTAAAATGTTATTTTTATAACCAGTCATGTGAGTTAGTTGCAAATTGCTCCTCCGGCTGTTTTTTATTAGTACCACTTACTTTTCCAGCCTTGCTCCTGTCCCAACTTTTTTAGATACATTGCTGCTATCAAGTTCTAAATGAGTTAATGTCTTTCATGAAATGGTAAAATGTCTCACTTTCAACATCTGATGTATTCTATGTTCTATAATAAATAAAATAAGGCTCTATGAGATTTGCAAATCATTACATTCTGTTTTTTTTTTTTGTTGTTGTTTTTTTTTAACATTTACATTTTACACAGCATCCCAACCTTTTGGGAATTTGGGTTGTAATATTGGGCTGTGTTATCTAATATCACTTGCAATGTAGTAAAGTCCATGATTAAATGCTTTTTCAAATTATACTGTCTCAAATGGCATAAAGTGCTGGCCTATATGGAAATGTGAACAGTATACATAACTAATATTTATTAATAAAAACATATTGCAATATATATTGTTTTTATGGTTACGACAAGTAAACAACCATACACAAAAATATCTGATTAGGTTTGAACCAAGAACCACCTCTTTTCCACAGCATTAAAAACAATGCACTGGTTAAACACAATCAGTTAGCAGTAACCGTATGCACAATCTGCAGGTTTAGATATAAAATATTTTTAAATACAATGGAAATGACATTTAAATTTGAATATATTTTTATTTGGCACATCTTTTTGTATATTTAAAGTATGTTACACTATTAAACAAAGAATTAATAGGCTGTTGCCCAATCTGTGTGTGCCATCTCTCACATGATTCTGGGTCATTGTAGTTATTGTGTGTGAAAGGAGGGCAAAAAACAAAGATTTTACAAACAATATTTGAATGTAAAAATTACCTTGAATTCTGAGTAAAAGATCCAGCTTGTCGCACTTCATATAATTATAAATATAGAATTTATTTATAATGAATACTTTATATTGAATACTGATATTTATGTGTCAATTTACATTAGAATTATTATTATATAAACAGTTCAAAGTTAACATGTGTTAGCTTGGTGGATAATGCTAATTATATTAGCTTGTATGCTAGTGCCTACAGAATAAGTGTTTTTTTCTGTGTTTAAGTCTTCAAACTTTCATTAGAAAAATCTGGGATTTGCTTGACTCATCACATGATTCTGGGTGTTTGTTATGACGGCGTTTTAGGGCCACTGTTAATAAAAAGAAAAATACTAGTCTTCGAGAATAAAGTCATAATATTTAAAGAAAAAAGTAGTACTATTTTCAGAATAAAGTCATATTATTTTGAGAAAAAAAAAGTGAAAAAATTGTGTAATATTTCGAGAAAAAAGTCATACTATTTAGAGAATAAAGTAATAATATTTTGAGAAAAAGTTCACAATATGTCCACAAAAAATGTAATATTTGGAGGATAAAGTGGGCTAACTGTTTGGGGGCTGCCATAATGTGTTGAGGTCTCAGTTGCTGTACTGGCGCCGGAGCTCCACTCACTCCTGTCTCTCTGTGGATCATTTTGATCATCATTCTCACTGTCTGTGAAACTTCATGCCCTCTTTGAATGGTGTGGAGGTGTAGCCACCGATAGCCGTGTAGACGACCCTGCCTGAGATTCTCCTTCAACAAAACAGACAGTTTCCTCCGAGCCTGTCTGGCTCTTTATTCTAGATAAACACAGTTTCCTCCGAGTCCGTCTGGCTCTTTATTCTAGATAAACACAGTTTCCTCCGAGCCTGTCTGGCTCTTTATTCTAGATAAACACAGTTTCCTCCGAGCCTGTCTGGCTCTTTATTCTAGATAAACACAGTTTCCTGCTCAGCCGTTTCAGCCATTTTTTACACTAATAACAGGCTGGTGCTGATGTGCAGGAGAGACAGGGAGACTGAGTGTTTCTTTATGGGTGAATCGATATGAAAGTATAACTCCACCAACTCACCGCCCTTCATTTAACATGAGGAGTTGCTGCCTTCCTTTTGCAAAGCCTTTGGCCACAATATTGCACACTTTCCTGGTATTAATGGCACTTTAATGCCACAAATAATGACTTATTTTTCAAAATATTACGACTTTTTTTCTCGAAATAGTATGACTTTATTCTCGAAATATCATGCAGTATGACTTTTTTTCTTGAAATATTACGACTATTAACAGTGGCCCTAAAATGCTGTTACAGACTATAGACATTGGTAGGAGTATGTGCACAAAAAAATTGTTCATACAATGTTATCCAAGAAGTAAAGCTAGCTGGCCTTGCTAATGTAACAGCAGTTACTAGCCTAGCTGTTGGATATTTTTAAACACTTACATTATTTCTTTTAACATATAATCCTCAATTTCCTATAAAACACATGCACATAAAAGCAAGTTGTACAAGCAGATGTGGAAATATATTGTAGTGGTAATTCACAAGAAAACAGTTAAAATAAATAAAATTGGCACTTAAGCTCTTTGGCTTAGTGTGCAAACTGGAATGATAATCTACTGAATTGCAACACTGTGATAATTGAATGTTGACCACTGGGGTGGGCATTTCACTGCCCTAACCATGCAGAACTGGTCTCACCTCAAAGGCAAATATTAAAGTGAAAGAGTTAGCACAGGGGTTTGGGGATTGCCAGGAGGGGGTGCAATGGAGGGTGGGGTGTAGGGAAAATTTTTAAAAATGCTAAAACAAAGCTCTTCTCCATGAAGAGAAAAAAAGGATTAAATGCACTTAAAATTTTCAGTACAAGATCAAACTTGCAGGACTGTGCATAATGTTTTGCACAATTTCAAACAATTATTATTATTGGGACTACTGAGCAGGCCAGGCTAGAAGAGTGTTTCTCACTGAATTCCTAACAGGTTTCTCACTGATCCCATTATACACCTCATTAAACGAGCATTTTCAAGTATCTACCTGTGGGTCTCAGTAAGTGTAATGAAGGAATCTGTGCCCAGAAAAGCTAATTGAAACGACAGTAAATTTTAAATTTCAGCTAACTGAAATGCCAATAGTGCCGAGTGATTTTAGTTTTTGCTCACTTTGGAGAGAAAAATCTAAACTGCGCTTGACTCTATACATAGAAAATACATGTAAATTCATGTCTGTACAACCTAATGTTAGCTGGTAAGTTAATAAAGTACTTATGTATGCTAATTTCTAGTTTTAGAATAATCATTTTGTAAACTGTATGCAGTGGTAATCTGAGGTAGCTCAGTAGCTAATGCTATGGTTGTTGGTATATATTCTAAATTATGCAACAGTTGGTTCCGGCCACACAAGCTGATTGGTTGAGAAGCGTTCCATAACATCACAGCTTTTTCACAAACACTGTATCACTCCGCTGAGACGCCATTGCTAAGCAATGAGTTTGATGAGTTTGTACTTCTTGCTTTGCACACAAACAGAAAATGGATACTTTTAAGATCACATTTGACTGACAGTCGATTTGGTCAGACTCTGAAGATGAGACTACACTAAATTCCCAAACTATCCACACCACTGAGCAGCTTTTCAGTCAGCAGCTGTGACAGAAGAACAGCTAAACAACCTGGAATCAGCCAGAAATAAACCCAATACCATTAGCCAAACGTGTAGTCTGATCTTCAGAGTCTGACAAAATTGGACTGAGCCATAAAACTGGCACAATAAAAAACAAAAAAGCTGCTCAGCGGTGATGACAATTTAGTGTGAGGAGCTGGAGAACGAACTGCCGGCTGTGCAGCGAGTGAGCGGAGCTCATTTCTCTGACGCAGCAACAAGCTGCTTGTTAAGGAACTATAATTTGGTGAAGGAACTGCGAACATTAAAACATATTAAACGCTGTGTTCACGGCCCAGTTTATTAATTTATTACTGTATTTATTTAACTGTTGTATAAAAGCAATAGAACACTCGAGGTTGTGTGTTATCACATATAACAAATCACAGCCGTGATGTTACTTTGTGCTAACACACTCCTCCTAGGGTTCTATTGCTTAAATAAGTAAGAAACTTTTTTTCTGTCATATTTTTACATTATCAATAGAAAGAAAATGTTTTTATACATTAATCTGGACATTTGAAACCATTTGTGTCAACATGTGCACCTAAAAAAAAATAATTTGTCTATACAACAGGGCGTTAGCTTAGGAGTTAAGCTAGCTGCCAAGCCATTACATCAGTGATATTATGGAATAAACAGTGGCCATACTTCTTTCTCTTCTTTAAACAGTCAAAAGTAAGTCTTTTGTTCTCGTCATCACTTTTAAAACAGTTTGTAAATCTAGTGACCAATGTTCACTTTGTAATGACAAAGTGTTTGTCTTTATATCTCACACCATGCAATAGATTTCAGAAAATCCTACAGCACAAAGGTTTACTATTTCTGAAACAGTATATAGATCACATTCTCATTAATACCTACTGTATCTACAGTCAAATCAGCTATTTGATTAGACTCAGATATCATTATTGACGCAAATGAAATTAATGAAAGTTGAAAATGAAAGTGTAAATGTACCTGTTGTCTGAGGAGCAGGACTTGTAACAGTTGTCCCTAAAACAAGACAAGACAATATTTATTCTGAAGTAACAATAATTAACAATAGCTTATTATAATTATGCTAAATCGTTATTATATCTATGACATCTACATATAGTCTGTAAGTTATTTCAATTTTAAGTGGTTTAAGGTTTTGACAATCCTTCTTGTAACTTACATGAATTTGTGGTCCAGTAAGTGCTAACAGCCATTGTTGCTGTTGTTGTTGTTGTTGTCGTTGTAGAGACTGACGTGATGGTGCTCACGTCTGAAAGGAGGGCGTGAAACATAGATTAAAAAAATGTCATGTAAATACATCCTTTGTCTAAGTATGACATCAAGCTTGTATTTGTACACAAATTAGGACACAAATGCTATGACGTGACAGTAAAATTGTATAAATGGAAGCCACTGGTCTAAACAAACATTTTGTTCATTTCCTAAGTGAAAAGAAAACCAAGTCTCCATGAAACTTAAACGTGACACATTTCTGCAAATTGTACTTGACAATTATGTCATAATACTATAATAATAATATTAATAATTAATAATGTCTGTAACATCATACAGCTGACTGAGGACCCGAAACTGAAGATAACTGACGCTTACAAAACAAAAGAAGACTATAAATAAACACCCCCTGCATACAGTTTTCACTGTCCAAAATGTCATTATGAAATGGGAGTTTGTTCAGGTATGCATAGCAAAACCCCCACATCACTGCCAAGGACCTACAATTTGTCTGGCATATGAATAGTAATGCACTGGTCCACTGCGCAGACATCATCTACATGGAAGAGTTATCAAAAGATAATCTTAACTGACAAAACGTCAAGGTCTGAAGTATGCAAAACAACATCTAGAAATCCCAGAGGCACTTTAGAATCTAATTTTGTGGTCTGATAAAATAAAAATTAACTTTTGGTGACAATTAAAAGTATATTTAGAAAAAAGGAACAGCATTTTATCAAAAGCACACCTTGCTAATTGTGAAGATCTCTAACATGCTGCCATGCAAAATGAACTATGTATATTTCTGAACTATATTAATCCTGCAAGGACAAGTGAGAGAAATTCCTAAATCAAGAATAGACAGACTGTTAGTGGCTACAAAGATTTAGAGGATGCAAATTCAGCCAGAAGCATTCTTACTAAGTAAAGACTGAAAGAATACCCAAACGTATGCACATTTCACATTGTATGATGAAATCAGTGAGAGAATTTCAGATTTTTTTAATGCTGTGGGTGTTTCCTTTTCACTTAGAAAATCAACAAAATATGTAATTTAACTGGGGTACCCAAACCTTTGCATACAATTGTAACTTTACTAAAAGAGAATGATTTTTTTTCATTATAAACATTTAAATTCTTTGCCTACAGTGTTGATCTATTCAGTACTCACTTAAAAGGTTATATTGTCGAGAGTCCCTTTGATAACCTACTTGATTTTGTGCTCAGTTTAGTGCTATAACCACAGTTGTTGTGGCAGAGACTGACACACTGACTGAGAAAATTAAAGTCTGATTAAATGCTATTAAAATAACTGGAAAAATCACAGTCTAAATCTTATACCAGAGTTACAGTACCTGCACAGTAAGCTGAATTGCAGTTGACTGGCCTGACAAACTCATAGACGTAATAGTTTCCTGGACATGCTTTGACTCGAATTGGGATGGATCTGTAGTAGCAGCAGTCACTTCCTGAATTTCCACAGACTCCACGAGTGACTATTCCATCCTCTATCTGAGGGTGAGATCCATTCAGCCACAGAGTGTAATAAGTACCACATCTGGATCGATTAACACAGCTGTCTGGCATACGGACACTCATCCCGTTATACAGCAGCCGATACCAGCCAGTCCATTTGGTGTTGCTATCACAACTGGACCCTCCAGTCATATTAGTTCCTCTCCAGGGTTGATCCAGAGAAGTATAGCTATTGCAGGGATCATAACTGGGAGCCTCAAAAGACACTGTCATGAAAACAGATGAACATATAGAAATATCAAACAGTGGAAAATAACAACAAATATTTATTAACGCACCCAAAATGTTTCGGTGAAGCCCTTATGATCTGCTTTAAATTATCAGTGATATTAATGCGCAGAACAAATGTCAAGCCACAACTGACATGTGTCTAACACTGGATGATGACCACAGTGTAATGAGCATGTGCAGTGATGAGGTTAAAAAAAAAAAATAAATAAATAAATAAATAATTATGAAAAGACTCCAAAATGGCTGTACAGCAACTATCCTACAGTGCTTAGTTAGTGCTGTTTAACGGTACAAAGCACCAAATTAAAATAGGTGTGCCGGGATGGTTTGCAATTGTTTCTAATTCAGTTTCTATACATTAATTTTCATTCATTTTATATGTTTGTTTAAATTACTTAATAATTGTGCAGAGACTTTACAATTCATTCTTCATGATGATCAAGATGCTCATATGGATAGTGTGTTGCTCCCACCAGTTGTGGGTTGGTTATTTATTTATTTATTTATTTATTTATTTATTTATTTATTTATTTATTTTTAGGGTATGTCAGACCCAATCACTTGGAAAAACTGACCATCAAGGAAACCTTAACTTATACGCAAAAAACATATTTTGGGAAATGTTCAAGAAATCCAACAATGACTATTCATTCTCATCTGCCCTCGGCTTTATGGAGACCTTGCTTTCTGATCCGACAACAGACAACCTGCTGTATCTACCCAGCTTTCAACTGCATATACTGGACAGAGAGGCACAGCTAACTAGTAAAACCAAAAGGGGAGGAATATGTATGTGTGTCAATGACCAGTTGTGTAAAGACATCGTAGTACTGGTAAAATTATGCATTGATTATTTTGAGTCACTTTTCATCATTTTCAGAGTAGACTATGAAGCACTCCTGTAACTCGCACTGGATAAGAGTGTCTTTTTAATGCTACAAATGTAAATGTCAAAATTCACCTCAGAATATTTTATATATATATATATATATATATATATATATATATATATATATATATATATATATATATATATATATCATTTCAGCTATACAATTCATTATGAATGAACAATATAGGAAACAGCAGACTTTACCTGCACAGTATGTGGGCATTGGAAGTGATATAGGTGGCTTGACGAGTCTGTAGACGTAGTAATTTCCTGGGCAGGCTTTGACTTGGATGGGGTTTGATCTCAAACTTGAAATGCACTGTTTGCTGTTAGTCCTATCACTAAAAAATCCATAGATCTCTCGGGTGACGATGCCGTTCTGTGGTACAGGATGAGATCCACCAAGTAAAAGTGCAGTGCAACCACCACAGGACATGTAACTTGCACACCAATCAGATTCAGGAATCTGTGCACTTTTTCCCTGCAGATACAGCCGATACCAGCCGTTCCATTCAACAAGAGTGTCATCAAAACTACTGGAGCTGTCATAGAACAAACTGTGTTCTCTTCTCCAGTTATTATTAAGACTGCTGGAGACATTGCAGGGGTCAAAAGTAATGTTTTGTAGAGGGTCTGCTGTAGGAACAAAAGTCAACGAGATGAGATTTGTCTAAGGAACCATTGCTTCTACATAGCAAGTGCAGGATCACAGAGCACTCAAAAGACAAACATCAAAAAATGTTGCAAACAATTTATACATTTACTTATTTAGTTAGTTAGTTAGTTATTGTGGTTACTGGTTATTTCTTATCTTATGTAAGGTTACACTAGGTTGGCATGGGAAGCTAAAGTAGCATGGGGAATTAAAGGAGACAGTAAAACATTTAAAACTTAAAACCTTCTAAATCCTTGCCAGATTTTGGCTTTAAATCTTTATTGAAAATGTCAACATACTCAAACTCTAACATCCAAAGTATGGAATATAACAGGTGAAAGTCTGTTATGAGCTTTAAATATCTGTGCTTAAGCTAGACAGCTACTATAAAATGTAAATATACAATATGTTAGGTTGATACTATCATAACATTGGAATTCCCATTAGGATACCAACAAAAAAAAAATGCATTATCTTAGCAGTCACAAACAATGAGATACTAAAACTGCGACTAACATTAAGAATTAATTAGTATGTTTTTATTTTATATTTTTCACAGTTGTCTTTCAAAGAGCACAGGCAACCATGTTAAACTATGTAACTTGATACTAGTGAATCTCAATTTTTTTGGGCAAAGTGTTTATTTAGATCACAACACATTCAGAAGGTAAAATATTATAATAATTTGTACACCTACTGGTGTTTACACTTGATGCAGGAGTTCTGGTCACAGTGGTCAAGCCGATGTTTGGAGTGATGGTATTCACATCTATTGAAACAAAATATGAAAAATAATAAAAACAAACCAGTAGGCCACAAAACCGTAAACAAGACTCTTAAAGAAACACGTGGGTCAAAGTTTAATAAAGTTTTCAAAAATAATGATGTAGGTAATATATAATGTGGTGCTGCAGTACAATATTTAAAAAGATTGTGTGTATACACTTAAATCTACTTCAGGTATGTTTACTGAAATGTACTGTATTTTTCATTGGGAACCTTGAAAGATTACATAGCTTGTGGTGCTCATGTATTCAGTAATCTAAGTAAAAATGTCAGGAGTTCTCCTGCCGCTCCATTCAACGCTTATGGCCGTGGTTGTTGTGGCAGAGTTTATGTTCAAATGTGAAGAAGGAGCATAAAGCAAAAATGAAAATACTTGTAAAAACACTGGAAAGCAGTGAGATAGTCAGAGTACCTGCACAGTAAACTGCATCGCAGGAAGCTGGCCTGACAAACTCATAGACGTAATAGTTTCCTGGACAAGCTTTAACTCGAATTGGTGTGTAAGTTAAAGAACAGCAGTCACTTCCTGAACTCCCACAGACCCCACGAGTGACTATTCCATCCTCTATCTGAGGATGAGAACCATTGAGGCACAGAGCAACATTAGTTCCACACATGGATCGACCAATACAGCGCTCTGGCATACGGATGCTCATTCCATAGTACAGCAGCCGATACCAGGCATTTCCATTAAAGTTGGAGTCACAGATGTACAGTCCAGTTGCATTAGTAGCTCTCCAGGGTTGATCCAGAGAAGTGTAGTTGTTGCAGGGATCATTAACAGCAGCTGTTTATGAAAACAATAACATGTGTCAACAGTGAAGGAATTCAGAATTTATCAGCCAATTTAACTGCAATTTAACTACTCTGGCTATTTGCTCCATTTAAGCATCTATGTTATTTCCTTCAACATATAGTCCGAGACTCTTTACAAAGAATTTTAGGAAATTAAAAAAAAAAAAAAATGCTAAAACAACGCTCCATGAACAGAATGAAAGATTAAATTAAAATTCTCTAAAAATAGATCAAATTCTCAGTAAAAGATCAAACGAGGAACACTGTACGGAATTTGTGCATAATGATTCGTTTCCATACAGAACTTATTTTACTGTTATTAGTGTGACTGCTGAGCAGGCCAGGCTAGAAGAGTGAATGTTTCTCACTGAGTTCCTGACAAGTTTCTCACTGATCCTATTATACACTTAATTAAACAAGCGTTTTAACGCATCTACCTGTGGGTCTCAGTAAATGTAATGAGGACAGCAGTTACAAAAGACAGAAGGTAAAGGGAGGAGCGGTCTGAAAGGGCAAATCTGAATGAGGATAAAGAAAGAATGGAGCAATCCAGGGATAGCCTGACCCAAAGCTTGAACTTGGGCCACAGGGGTAAAAGTCCAAAAGCTTACCAATAAGTTATGACTTATTCCTGAGGTGCACCTGGCAAAGGGGTGAGTCAGAGGCTCAAGACAGCAGAGAAGAACTAGAGAGAGAAAAGATCTGAAGAAAAAGTAACTCATTTTTTTTTAACACAAGGGGTCTAGAGAGAAGGGCCTAAGGATGCCGATAGGAAACTTGAGAGGGTTCTCTAATCTTCCCAACATTGATGAATGATTAAACACCTTAAATGTTACTTCTTCTTTCCAGCAACCCAGGTCCTTTCTACGGAGCCCCTAAGGGGCTGTGGTTAAAAAAAATAAATAAAAAATAAAAAATACATTGTGTTCCTTCGCAAATGTTTCGCATTCCCTTGCAAATAAAATGCATTCCCTCGTAAATGTTTTGCAATACAATGCAACGGTTTGCATTTGCTTACAAAAGCTGTGCTTTGCTTAAGCACAGACATGAAGCAGCTCACTGAATTTGACATTGATCTTGTATTGAAATATAAAGACATGTCGCTTCTCAAAATCAACCATGATTATGCTGTTGATGAGCGCAAACTGAAATTGAGATCAAGTGTCCTCATACAGTAAAAGCTATATTTACAGACACTGCAGAGAACAATTGCTGAATAAACGCAGCACAGACTGGCGAAACTGGGAAAACAGCTTTTAATGTCAGCTGTGCTAAAAACAAAGCTCTAATGTAGGCGATGTCGTTCGGCACCTCTGGTCCTACATTTGCTTGCTGTCTGACGAGCATATATTTTGCAAGGGAACGCATTCTATGCGTTTAGGGGCTTCTTACTTTTTTTTTCCATAGCCTGATAATTAATTTAATGATGACATCGTCCCATTTTTTCCAATGCCAGAAAAATCAAGAGAACCTTCTCCAGATACTTGCCGAAGCGACAGTTGGAGGAGCATGCATGAGTGTATTCTACTCTGGAAGAATTTTTCAGGTATTTACATTGACATCACTACATGCACAGTCATAAAGAACAAACAACAGGGAGGATAAAGGGTCATGCACACAAGTGAACATTTTGACAGATGAGGTTCAACAATAGTCAACATGAAATATGATTACATTTAAGCAGATCATCTCATTTCTAACACCACTTGTACGCAGCATTAGACTAACATTAATGTTGGATAAGCAGTAGTTTTAGGTTACCTAGCTATGTTGACCTTGTATGTAATCTTGGTGTGTATATGTTCACAATGTCTGCATTGTAGCTTTGAGCAGGTGTCTATACTGACTTTGAACAGGATATTTTACAAATGAGTTGATGTGGCAAGCTAGTTTATTTGTGTTTATTTGTAGTTATGAGAGATTCTTCCACACCCACAAAGTATGGATTAATGAGGCGTGCATGTTCATGTGTTTAGCTTTGGAAAGAGGGAAGTAAGGACTGAGATTATTGTTCAAAAACTAGCTTACACTTCTCGGTTTCTACAAAATCACCTTCCTCAGCTTCAAAAACAGCTAATCACAATTGTGCTAAATTATTATGATATACAGATTGTGAAACTTTACAGTGTAAATCTATTCTGTAAGTTATTTGAAGGTTAAAATGTTGAGCAATCCCTATGGAAACCTACTTGGAGTCGTGGGCAGTGGAGTGCTAATGGCAGCTGTTGTTGTGGTAGAAATTGCTGTGGTGGTGCTCATATCTGAAGAGATGGCAAGGAACAAACATGTAAAACAACAAAACATGTAAAAACACATTTACATAAATTCAACATTCTCCATTGAAGAGCAGTGTAAAAGAGGGCTAAAAAAATATGCAGAGAAACAAGAGAAACAGATAGACCACATAGTTGTGGCAGAACTTCTGAAATCCCAAAAGGGGTCATAAAACAACTTTGAAAGTTAAAAAAATTCTAATCAAATCATTGGACATTTACAGTGTAGAGTGTACAGTAAGTTACCTGCACAATAAGCTACATAGCAGAAAACAGTTGGCCTGACAAACTCATAGACGTAGTAATTTCCTGGACATGCTTTCACTCGAATTGGGATGGATCTGTAGTAACAACAGTCACTTCCTGACATCCCACAGACTCCACGAGCGACTATTCCATTCTCTATCTGAGGGTGAGAACCATTCAGCCATAGTGTGAAATCAGCGCCACATCTGGATCGAATAACACAGCTGTCTGCCATACGGACGCTCATCCCGTTATACAGTAGCCGATACCAGCCAGCCCAGATGTTGTTTCCATCACAGTTGGACCCTCCAGTCTCATTAGTGGCTCTCCAGGGTTGATCCAGAGAGGTGTAGTTATTACAGGGATCATAACTGGGAGTGTCCAAAGCAACTGTCATGAAAACATAAAATATTAAACAGTGAGCAATGAATATACAAGGTGTATAACAGTAAATGTCTTATTTATATAATCAATAAACGTAAGAAAATATGTCAGTGAAGCCCTCATAGCCTACTATAGAATATGAGTGACATTCATGTGTGAAATTAATTTCATTTTATCAAGTTAAAGCATTGCTGACTCTCTATGATGACCACAGTGATATGAGTGATGTTTGAAAAAATCCCTAACTAAGTTAATGGGCAGGTGCCATCACTTGTATTTTGTTTTTGAACATGGAGCTGGTACTATACAGTGCAGTGTGTATTTCTGTGTTTTTATCTGCATGTCATGGCATCAGGGGTGTGTACTGCGTGGTTGTTAGGAGGTTGCTAGTTATGATAAAAATGAATGGGAGTGTATTGGAGGAACAAAGGATGAAAAAATGACACATAGAGGAGTGGGGGTCAATATGGCTGTGGGTTAGAGCTTGGGGACCTGCCCTGAGTGAGTACATGTACTTTGGTTGCTGTCCAGAAAAAGAAAGTTTAGGACTTTGTTGGGGGCGAAAATGAATTTGACCCTAGGGGAGGAGCAAAGGAAGAAAAAATGCCACATCAAAAAATGCTGGTCAGTATGGCTGTGGATTAGAGCTTGGGGACCTACACTGAGGGAGTACATGCATTTTGGTGGCAGTTGGGCAAAGAAAATAATAAGGCTTGGATGAGGGAAAAAATGAACGGGAATCTATAGGGGGAACAAGGGATGAAAAAATGCCGTGAAGAGGAGTGTGGGTCAGAGCAACATTGGATTCATGGAAAAAAAAATCAGAATTTAACAAAGATTTTACTTAAACTGCACAATGGATCAAAAAGCTGTATACAAGCACACAATTCCCAATGAGTATAAACATTCTGGTGTCAGGAATGGTGTCAGGACAGTTAACTGCGGGACAAGTTAGCAGACAAAAATCTGACTGAAAAATAAGAAAATAAAAAAAAGAAGAAGATTGCTTTGCAACGCGCAATCACTAATAATAATAATAATAATAATAATAATAATAATAATAATTGTGATTATGATGATGAAAACTCCTTGCACATCTTAAGGATAAACAGCTGGTAATGATATAAATATGAATGTAAAACAAAACATTTTGCAGCAGTCAAAATTCACCTTAAGATATTGATCATGTCAGCTGCACAATTCATTATGAATGAAAAAGGTAGCAAACAGCAGACTTTACCTGCACAGTATGTGGGCATTGGAAGTGATACAGCTGGCTTGACGAGTCTGTAGACGTAGTAATTTCCTGGACAGGCTTTGACTTGGATTGGGTTTGACCTCAAGCTTGAAATGCACTGTTTACTGTCAAACAAATTACCGTAGGATCCATAGATGTCTCGGGTAACGATGCCGTCCTGTGGTACAGGATGAGATCCTCCAAGAAAAAGTGCAGTGCAACTACCACAAGCCATGTAACTCGCACACCAATCAGATTCAGGAATCTGAGCATTTTTTCCCCGAAGATACAGCCGATACCAGCCATTCCATTCAACAAAAGTGTCATCAGAACCTCTGTAGCCATTGTACCACACACTGTCTGGTTTTCTCCAGTCATTGTCAAGAACACTGTAGACATTGCAGGGGTCAAAAGTGATGTTTGCAGTGTCTGCTGTGGAAACAGAGCTTACTGTGAGAAACCTTTACTACTACCAGAATGTACAACAACACTGAAAAACTCAATATAAAAAATAAATAAATAAATGGACATCTTTAATGTTTTACAAATTTACTATTTTCTTTTTGCACCTGTGATTTGAAGTTTTGTTTTAATAACTGATTTATTTTTCATACTACTGGTTGACCAATGATTACAGAGTACTGTTGACATAATGATATTAACACTTGGTTATTTGTAAATACTGTTGTTGTAATCTGTGACACACCAGGTGGTTTGCTCCTTGTGGTTTGCCCCATGTGGTTTAGTGGTTGTGTGGAAGGATCAAACCCTTGACTTTGTGGGACCAATGTGCTATACAGCAGGGACCCACTGAGAGCTTCTTGAAATAAAAACAAAATCCTTTTTACTATTTCACTAAGAGCTTCTTGAACAAACAGAAGGGTGTTTTTCTTCTATTACCAGAAGTGCAAGACAAGGACTGGAGGAACAAGTTGAAATTCCTTTTCTTTTATTATTTTTATTTTAAAACTTAAATGGGGCAGTACCTTAAGAAGAGGCAAAACTTGAGACCAGAGACCATGGTTACTAGTTGAGTCAGAGCAACGTGCATGTGGCGGCATGAGCTCAAGACAGAGTGGAGAGCAGCGTGTGAGCATCCCTTAATTAAGGCACGCATAGCTGTCACATCTCAGCCATAATTACCCTGTCCTGACTTTCTGGCTCTCTCTAGGCCAGAGGTGGCCTAGCAGGCTGCCTGGAGGTTACATTAATCATAATATTTATAATATTTATTTAAGATCATTAAGCAATTCTCTGTGTTTTGACATCAAAGTATCCGCACACTGAGAACAGGAATATCAAGGGCACCCCTGGAAACCTACTAGTGTTCATAGATGCAGCAACACTGGTCACAGTTGTTGGGGCAACAGTTGGAGTGACGGTGTTCACATCTGGAGAAACAAGAATAAACTTATCAAAACAAACATGTAGGTACAATTTGGCAACACACACCAAAGCTAAAACAAACAAACAAAAAAATAATGAGACTACCTGCACAGTAAGCTCCAAGGCAGGGAGTTGGTTTAAACTCATAGACATAATAGTTTCCTGGACATGCTTTAAGTTGAATTGACATGGACCAGTAACAGGAGTTACTTTCTAAACTCCCACAGAGCCCACGAGTGACTATTCCATCTGCTATCTGAGGGTGAGCACCATTAAGATACAGAGCAATTGCACTACCACATGTGTTCATCTCAACACGGCTCTCTGGCATACGGACATTCATCCCATAATACAGCAGCCGATACCAGCCATTCCAGATGAAGTAGCCATCACAGATGTACAGTCCAGTTGCATTAGTGGCTCTCCAGGGTTGATCCAGAGCAGTGTAGTTGTTACAAGGATCATTAGTGGTATCTGGTGTTGAAATCAACAAAATATGCATCAGTGGTGTTTGTTTATGAAAGATGTTTACATACAGAATTCAGGCTTCTGACTCAGCTATCTGATCTCATATGAAACTGTGTAACTAATTCACACAAATCAAGCTCTGTTTACTGTTGTCTATTAAACCAAAACCACTTATCATGCATTACAATTGAGTAACACTTCCTATGAGTCCTGTATTCATAATGCATTGTAAATATAGTTAACATTACCAATGGCTTTAAGCTAGCTAACTGATTTTTGCATATATTTATAAACTCACCTTTAAAAACACTTGCATTCAACATGGTACCCACATATATCAAAATGTTCAGAACAATCTCAGCTCTCTCTATAATGAGGCAACTTTGACCTGGAGCACCATGTAAAGAGATAAATCAGTCCTAAAACTGAAAAATTCAATTCTGATTCTAGAATTGTTTGTGAAAACACAGCTTTACTCATGTGGACAAATTGATTTGGTGCTTGAAATGGGTTTATCAAAGTCTCAGATTCACAAATGTAGTGGAATGTATGGATAAAATAGTAAATAAATGTTAATCGCATTGCTAAGTTGCAAAACCACTGCAGCACCTTAAGCACCTGCAAGCTTTTTACACATCATTTACATCATTTCACATCACAACAATGAAGTGTGTTCGACATGATTGGTCAGATAATGAGTGTCCGTTGGTCAGTTTCATGCAAAATATAGACTGACACACAAATTCCCCAATTACAGGCGAGAGGCAGATGACAGACACACGTCAACCAGTTGCACACAGTGCACACATTGTTTTCAATGGCTCATAACTCTGGATATGAGTCACATGTTCGAATGGAAAAGGTGACTCTACAGATTCAGGAACTGTTCTGTGCTGTGGTATCACAAAGATATTAATGGAAACACTGAGAAACATCTAATATGATCCACCGCAGAAGGTTAAGCCTGCATTGGCAAATGGATCAACGTAGTATATCCACATCTGATACTCAGTGTGTAAGACAGAATCCAAAAAAATATGTTTAAAAACCTCACTTCACTTCAAGCCTGCAAAGAGCACGTTATGCTCTGTAAAAGATTACGTACTGGAGTGAAGATTCTCATTTTCATTGTTCATAATTTCAGGTTTACATGCTTCAGTGTTCCAAAAACACATTTTTCTCATACTTTTTATCTCTATTCGCCCTCTGTCTTAAATTCTTCTGTCTCTCCCAGTGAGCCCCATGTGCTCTGATTGGTCAGCTCATCCACCCTGTTCTGACTGGACAAACCACCTACAAACCTCTACACTTTCCACTAGTCTTGCAGTCTGCAGACAGACCTTTCTCTGCTGAGCAGCTGTAAACACCGTTGTGGTCAGTTCTGCCATATCAGTTTGATCCAGAATAGAGAATCTGATGCTGAAAGTCAGGTCAGCGTCTTCTCCACACAGCTACAGAACTCGTCATGTAAGGATTGCAGGTAGGCGAGCAATAAGGACTGTGTTACAAGATGGTGTCATCTTTTAACAAAGGAAAAGGGCTGAAATTCAAACAAGGCATTTCAGGCAGCTGAGAAAAGTGGGTTCTGTGGGAGAGAGTTTCTCCCTCTGGATGGAACTTTGAGCTTTGTGACTTTGCAGCCTGTTTACATGCACAAAAAACAAAAAAACAAAAATGGCAACACACTACAGGAAACGGAAAAAAATGGAAAAGCATAATAGGTCTCCTTTAAAAGACAAAAAAAAACAAACAAACAAACAAAAACATGCTTCATTTAAAGCCTGTAATGGCCTGGCATAAAGTGTTATAATGCATTATATTGTACACACCATGTACAATGTTCTTATGAACAGATATTATGGTGTTATGGAAGCTGACTTTATTCATATGCTCTTGCTTTATAAAGTGTTATGTATGTAATTCTAACTATTTAAGATTAATTCTACAATTATAATAATCTAGGCCTGGTATTATAAAACAATACATAGACCATAGTTCACCTCATAAATATACTTATAATGCAATATGAATGCAGAATTCATAGGAAGTGTAAGGTTTTATGCGGGACACGTCTGATGAATATAGACAAATTTTTGTCACTTAAATCTTATTAGTAGTCTGGATACTTTATTAGTCTTTATGCTTACTGAGCTTTACTTACTTGAATTTGTAGCACTGCTGTTTGTGATTGTGGTTAGCAGGACCAGAGTGACCCCTGGGGGAAAGATGCAGTATTATTCATACAGTTTGTGTGTGCAGTATGTATGCTTATAGGGCCGTTTTGATTACTTGATGAAAAACGATGAACATTTTTTTTTCCCCATGATGATACTTTATATTTTAAATTCTCCCACTGACCCTCCTTACAGTATCAAAAACAGTCACATACCCATTTATATGTATTTTTTTTTGCTACAGTATTTTTACATATGTAAAAATCCTCTTAAATTGTTCTACTTTAAAGTTCTAGTTTCATATATAATATATATATAATATATATATATATAATATATATCGTTATAAATATATATATATATATATATATATATATATATATATATATGTATATATATATATAAATTTGATTACTTCATTAATCTGTAGATCACTCGATTGCTATTATAATCATTAGTGACAGACAGAGTCCTGAACAATATAGAAACTCTTTATGCATGCTTTCACACAGTTGACGCAAATGTATACAATGTGAAATGTACATGCATCAGAATACTGGATGAAGAATAACATTACCACTATGAAAATTAAAAAAAAAGTTACAATAAAAAAAGTTAGACAAACACAAAAACTGTTGCTTTTTATAGTGAAAACTAGCTATAAAAAGCAAAACATTTTCATTATAAACCTCCTTTTCACTGCACAGAGGACAATACACAACCTACTATGCTGCCAACATCCCATTCACTGTGGGAGTTCCTGGAATCATATGCACAACCTTCCTTTCTCCAAACATAATGAACTGAATACTGGGGCATTACACGTCTTCAAAGGATACATGAATGGAGTGATAATGGAGTGAAGAAGATTTCAACAATACAATGACTCCAAACATACAGCCAAAATTACTCAGGACTGCTTTTTCATTTTCTTTCATTCTCATTACCGGGGAACCTTGTCAGGTTACATGATATCATGGGTTATTATCATTATCATTATTATTATCATAATTAGTAGTAGTAGTAGTAGTAGTAGTACATGTTACATGTAACATGTTTCTTCCTTTACTTCTTAAATAAATAAAACGTTCATTTTAAACATGTTTTTTGTTTGTTTCATAAGGTTCTCCTTGTCTGATAACATTCTATTTAAAGATCTAAAAGCATTCATTGTGTTCATTGTGACAAATGCACGGCAATAGACTGCAACAGAAAATTACACAAAAGCCTCCAACACTAAGTAAATTATCAAATTGATATGTGCGTAATTTGTTTGCTCTTTAAAATACCCAGCTGCAATGTTATCTCTTCTATCCTTATTAGAAATTTGAGAAATAGAAAATGCAACAAACTTCTAACAGTGAAATTTGGAGGTATGGAAAATTGTCCCTTTAGATTGACAATTGCCTCAGCTGCTCCCCATTTACTGTCAATGGTTCCAACACATATAAGTGTCTCAGCCTCAGATGTACATGGAGCATCTGATATCTTTTGCATGCTAATCTAGTGATTTTGGCATTTGCATTCATATTGGCTTTCTAAATATATTAAAATATCTTATACCTTTCTGAAATGTCCCGTCCTTCAACAAGCAGTTTCTCAGCCAGTGCAGCGTGTTTTGGACTTGGTCAAAACAGTTAATTTGAGGGTTTAATAACTGACAGGAGAAATTTAGCCTTGTTGGTTCTGTGATTATATATTCTGCCTACAACTAACACAGTGTACGAAACCATGGAAGTGCTGTCAGCTCACAGCAAGTCAGCCCTGGGTTCAATTCCCTGGCCAGGTGACCAGGATCCTTTCTGTGTGGAATTCGCACATTCTCCTCGTGTCTGTGTGGGTTTCTTCCTACAGTCCAAAGACATACAGTCAGGCCAATTGGAAATACCAAACTGCCCCTAGTTGTGAGCATGTGAATGTGTGTGTCTGCTCTGTGATGCACTTGTGACCTGTCCGGGGTGTCTCCTTCCTTCCACCCAATGTCTGCTGGGACAGATAGCTTCAGCACCCACCCCTATGCGAACCTTGTGGATAAACAGCTTAGGAGATTAATAAAATGTGTTGTAATACCATGTAGGCTGGCCTGATGATTGCTAAGTGTTCAGAAAATGAAAACATGAAAATGATATGCTTTTCTGACTTTGATTTTGCACACATCAGGGTACCTATGCTGCGAGTCTCTCATCCTTCTCACACGGCCTCTTAAAACGTTACTCAATGCTCATCTATTACATAAATATTAGATGTATCAGTGAAGTTACCACAACCAGGCATTCATTTTAACCAACAACATAAAGCTAATTCGTCAGGACAACTTTACTAATTATATGTAGTAGCTAGCTTTTACATTATGCAAGTGCTGTATTGACCCAAGTACAGTATCAATTGAGTTAATTGTTAACTCGGATTTACAGAACACTGCTAACCAAAGTAGAGTAAATAGCCAAGTCAAATAACTAAAAATGTAGTAAATAACGTCCAGCAGTTGGATAAGATCAATGGTTGAAAAATGAATGATAGCTCGTGTCACTCAATATTGCATTTGTTTAGGGGTGAAAGCCCAACCCATCAATAAAAGGAGCCAATCAGCTTGCTTGTAATTTTACAATTGGGAAAAGACTCCATACCCCTTTCTTGTGGACAAATGAACATCTGCAGTAGCCAGAAGAACCTGATTTTTTGTACTTTATTGGAGCCAATAACTATTTACGTGATTTTATTTAGCCTGTGATTTCAAAGGTGTTGTTGAAATGTTAATGTTACTTGGAAATAGACAGGAAATAACTTCCCAGGGCATTTCGCCAAGATGTGCTGCAGAGTGAGCAGATTTTCTTATAAGAACTTTGTACTTGCTTTCTCCCTCCACCTCCCCTTGAGCTGTATTCATGTAGAAGCAAAATTGATACCGAAAAGTACATCAAAATATATTTGAGCGAGCATACCTGGGCGCACAGCCAAAATATAACCCATGTGTGGGAAACACTGCAATTAGCTGGTATTTATCATGTTAATTGCAATGCATTTTCTCTTGGAATTTATTGACAATAAGAAGATCTGTTACAGCCTTTTCTATTACACAGGGTCTGCCCTTATTATCATTTCTCTTTTGGCTTTCTTTACTGGCTCTCAGACAAAGACAAATCTTTACCGTTACCACCGCAATCCATGTTGCACTGAGCCACTTGGAGCACCGGGGCAGCTATGTAAGGATGCTTTTCATTGACTATAGCTCTGCGTTCAATACAATCATTCCAAGCATTCTAGCAAGTAAGCTGCTTGAGCTGGGCTTCTCCCTCCCAATTTGCACCTGGATTTATAACTTTCTCACAATATCACTCACACAGTGTTTAATTAGGCTCCCACCTCTCCTCCTCCATCTCACTAAGCATTGGTGCACAATGTTTTACTCCCTCTACACCTATGACTATTCACCAGCTCACCCATCCAACACCCTTATTTAGTTTGCTGATGACACTACCATCATCAGGCTCATCTTAGAGAGATGAGTCAGCATGCAGGGATGAGATGTACAGACTGTCAGAGTGACCACAAAGAGACCACAAAGACCAAAGAAATCATACTGGACTTCAGGAGGAAACGTGAAGCAGACCTAGTCCCTCTCTGTCTGAAGGGGGTTTGTGTAGAGAGGGTGCAGAATTTTAAATTATTGGGAGTCCTTATCTCTGAGGATTTGTCCTGGTTGGCCAACACTATAGCAACTGTCAAGAGAGCACAGCAGAGACTCCATTTTCTGAGGGTTCTCAGGAAGAACAACATGGAGAAAAAGCTGTGGGTGGCCATTTACAGAGCCACCACTGAGAGCATTTTATTATTTACTGTATCTCAGTATGGTATGCAGGCTGCTTTGCTGCAGACAAGAAGGCATTGCAGAGGGTGGTGAAAATGGCAGAGAAAATCACTGACTGCCCGCTGCCCTCCCTAGAGGATATTGCCACCTCAAGCTACCTTACCCGGGCTCCCAATATTATCAAAGTCTCCACACACCCTCCACTTCGAGCTGTTGCCCTCTGGCAGGCGCTACAGGCTGGCCAAAACACCTCCAGAATCAGATAAAGCTTCTTACCCAGGGCCTTTAAACACATTAAACACACAAAAACACTGAACTCCTATCTCCACATGACCCATGCTGCTAAATCCTACACTTTATCTAACTGTGTGCAATGCAACATTATTGTATAGGTCGTTGTATATATTTATCTTGTAGAATGTTGGGTGTTATTTTGAATGTTGTGTTGTATTGCTTAGTGGCTTCTTCTTGAATGTTTTGTGCTGTATTGAATATCCTGTACTTTTATTTTTTTTGCACCAAGATGAGTGGCACTTTTGATTTTGTCGTAAGCAGAGCTTACAATGACAATAAAGTCATTTAATTCAATAAAATTAAAATGATAGATTCAATGTCAACGATCCTTTACTCTGAATGCTCATAAATGTGCAACTTTTTCTATCAAATTGAGCTCGTTTCAAAATGTGCCATGTTGCAAAAAGGTTAGATTGCAGACATTTCTGTAGTATTTTAGTTTATGGTAAGTAACTAGTACTTAACAGGTCAATATGTAATGCTTACAAGTCATTTTCTGAAGCATATTTTGCATGTACATAGTATGTGCCAGGTATGCACAGCAGTACTTATTCTGAATTTAATGGTAAATATGTAGTATTTACTTTTGTGCTACTTTGCAATTTCAATATATATGTACACAGTAATGTGAGAAATACAAGATATTTAATGCAAGAAGTTAGTACTTTAAACTGCCTACGCTGTAGAGGAGAGTGATTCTAGAAACAGGTGACAAAAGTTTCCAAATTCGCAGGGTACCTACTACTGAGTACTCAGTAAGTACCTATAGCATGCACCCACCCCCTGAGCCCCAGTGACAGCCGAGAGAGCCAGCAGGAAGTGGGGCCCGAACTCTGAGCGGGGACGAAGCCCAGTAAGGATGGCAGGGAAAGAAGAACCATGAGTGAGTGGGGGACAGAGCAAAAGACCCGAGCCCTGCCTTCTGGGTTCCACCTCTAGTCCTGCAGCGAGGTCACTTTACCTTGCCTTACGTTCGACCCGGGCAGCTGAGCTGCGGAACAGGGTCAGTGACAAGGATGCAGATCAATGAGCTCTCGTTCCCTCTCGGAACAGAGAGAGATAGAGAGGGATGAGCAGCAGTGAAAGACTGAAGACCAAAGAGCTAAAAAGCTCAAGTGAAAAAAGGACTGAAAAGTCTAGTTTGAAGCCACTGAAAAGTGGCCAGCTTAGATTTGGCTTTGGTTGTGGTTTTGTTTTGCTTTGTTTGTGTTTGGTGAGAAAATTAAAGTAAATGGCTGCTATAACCTGGAAAACTGCTCACTTAATTTTACTGTCCCTTTACCAAGATATTACAATGAACTTACCAGTATGCAAAGAAAACTTGTTTAAACGTTGCTTTAAACGTTCATGTAGATAATCGTGTACCTTTGCTCAACATAAATGGAATATGTTACATCAGCATAATTAGTATGTGTAAGTACTTAATTAACTTAAGTTGATGTATTGTTTCATTTGAGGGGACCAATTTTACACATTTGAATCACGTACATTCAAACGTTTTTTCAGTGTTCAGCTCTTCGGCTCTTCATTACAACATCAACACATCTAAATGAGGCATTTACAGGGCTTTGGGACTTGGTTGTAAAAGACAGAATGAAACCAGCTGCATTTGGCCCACACAAGGTAATCAGACAAGCCAAATACACCATAAAAGCCTGACATCTGTGTTGATCCTTTTTTCACACTAGAAGATCTGAGCCAAATTCTACCAAATCTTTCTAATGACACATTATGTCAAAAAAATATATAAATAAATAAAAAAATAAATAGACATGACATTTAGGCTACAAATTCAACCTTATTTTATTGCATAATTTCACCGATATCGATATATGCTGTCATCGTTAATGTATGTGTGCCTCAACACGCTCCCACAGCTTGTTCACTGGATGTTGAGCAGCATTGTCAGTCTATACTAGAAAGAGATCTCAATACTGTAGAGCAAAAACTGTAACTTATAAACCATAAACCCTGCATATAGCATCATTATGCTAAAAGCCAATGTGTCACTCATACACAGTAATGATCTGATCTTAAAATTTAATTTTCTGCTACTTGAGAAGCCCATCTATTCAGCATGTGTGTGTGTGTGTGTGTATATATATATATATATATATATATATATATATATATATATATATATATATATATATATATATATATCATACCTACTAGTACACACATGTATCAATGTATGTGTACATCTATGTATTTATATAGTGATGATGCCTACAGAGTTTTTTTTTTGTTTTTTTGTTTTTTTTTTCATTACAATCATTGGTGAACAAATTCTGATTGTAATTTATCAATGCATTCAGTAAATAATCAGCAAAATTAAAATAAAAATAAAAAAATCACACAACATTGAACAATTTAGCACCTTTGATTTCTCCAACTGAGCTCTTTTGCTAAATTTGCTTAAGGCAGTAAGATGACAACATAGAAAAAGATCCAACATTTTCCACAGGTAACATTCTTGCAATTAGACAAACGAAGCACAATAACCATTCATTTTTAAAGCAAAAGCAATCATTAAGTACAACCTGACAACTGCATTAATGAGCAGATTCTGGAATGAAATTCTGAAACATTTCATTTGCACTTTTCCTCTTTCATTTTTCTACAATCGCAAAGAAAATTAAAAAAGTACTCACATGTGAAAAAGTTTATTATATCTCTATTCATTGTTAATAATCCTTTGCTCCTAAATTCTCCATCAGGTGAGAAGTATGTTGTCTAGCTTTCTCTGAAGTCTTCTCTTGATGTGCTCAATATATGTTATTCATTTGCATTTTTTGCTTCCGTTAGAGACTGGGGTTTTTCTATTTGGCTGACAGCCAATCAGCTGTTGAATAAACAAACTATGTGGTTTTGAAAATGAGATGCTGCTGGTTTGATGTGCATTTTCTACAGAGGACACTATTCTGTGATACACACGACATTCACAAATGAGGTAGCTAGGCTTGGTCTCAACTCAGAAGGTGTATTATGACTAATTTCAGCACACATTTACATAACTGTTGGGAATGGCCATTGACTTATACCATATTACAGTGCTTTTTTATGGAGTTCATGCAAAGAAGAATAGTTGTCATATTTACTATTAGCTCCCTTCCACCCTACCCTTACTATTTATGGCCACTTTATTAAATGTATGTATAATATTCCATGAATCCTGTGCACATGAGGCATTTTGCTGCTAACAATTTAGCCTACATTGCTAACTGTATATGTCTCAATATACTTAAAGCTTACTAATAAAACTTACAAGCCTTTATATTAATGTCATATGTCTACCACTATCAATCTATTCCTATAATGACAAATAAAGTCTTTGTCTGTTTAGTCGTAATGCACTCTGCAAGCTAGGACTGATTTCTTTGTCATTGATAATAAACCATGACATAATATAATATATTAGGCTAACAATTCATAATGCAGAATAAACATAAAGTATAACTGATTTTTATAAATATTTACAGCCATGTTTATCCTGCCTTACAAATGCATTAAAATGGAAAAAAACATCATATAAAGCATGTACTGGAACATGTCTTTGCAAGCCTAAAGCAAAGTAACACCATTTCTATATTGGAGACTGGGGGGAAATACCCCCTTAAGAACAGCATCCGATTACTGTTAGCCCAAACCCTATCTCTGTATGAGTTTATCATGTATATGACGATGGTGCATAAACCTATGCTACATTAGAGGAAATAAACTGCACTAGCAGTCCTTTTTTGTAGCACAAAAATACATAAATAAATATATGAATTATATCATCAGCATGTCTTAATGATAAAGCTGGCTTTACGACTGTGAACTAACATGCAGAGTCAGATGCACTTTTGTTACAGTATGATACAGCTCAATACCCAATTACTAACCATTTGCCAACTTGCCCCTTTTGGTTTTTAAAGGGCATTTGCAGATGTAATCGATGGTGATGGCTTGTGTACATTAATACGGGCCAGCAGATTCTCCCTTTCTCACATACTTAAATTTGTGGTCTGCAGTGAATGCAAGGTGTACCTTGAAGTTATGCTTTACCTCAACATCCAGTGTTAAACTGAATTGAGTATGATGACAGAAGCTGTAGTCACTTCTATTTACTTGGAAATTCATATAAAACAACATAAATTATCTCTCTATAGGCTGGCGTTTTGCAGTATTAATAATCCTTTTCCTTCTTAACCCTTGACCAAAGTTTTATTACAGACTTCTATAACTTCTATAAATTCTATAGTAAAAATAGTTCAACCAGTTTGCATTGAAGTTCCTGTAGTTACTGAATAATAAGGTATTTAGCCTGGGATTTTAAGGGGTCAGTGTTTTCAGTTCACATCGCATGTCACATAGCATTGTATTTGCATTTTGTTCTGTCAGTAGAGTCTGGGGGTTTTGCATTTGACAGCCAACCAATCAGCTTTTCTATAAACAAACAATGTGGTTTTGAAAATGTAATTTTCTGCTTGTTTGTTGTGTGTTTTATACAGAGGACTCTATTCGGTGATCTAGGAGTAGGAGTAGGAGTTCTTGCTAGGCCTTGTTTCTGTGCAGGGTGTGTCAGTGTTTTTCCCATTGTAATATAAAAGTGACCTTTCTCCTCCAGCACTGGCCCCTGTATGAGTTTTCTAGGCATGTAAAACCCTTTCTGTGAGGGAATCAGTCATCATTTCTTATTGCATCATTAAGGTTATGTTGCTTTTGCAGGAAACCCAGTCACCAGCTGTGAGTCTACTGCACTCTGTTTGTAGCACTCAATTAGTTTTAACTGGATGAGGTACCACTGTCAGCAATACCCCCTAACCTGGAGGACCAGAAGGCTGGACCTCTAACCATTGAGCTTCTTGGTATGAGAAACTTGGCTACAACTGTTACCAAACCTACCTAGCATAGCTCGATAAAACAGTGAAGTACTTAAACCTCCACACTTTTTGTTGAACTCTATCCTCCCTTAAGGATAGATTGTCTAAGTAGACTACGGAGCACTCCTGTAAATTGCTTTGGATAAGAACATCTGCTCAATGCTGTAAAGATATATGTTAAACAAAGCTTATTGCAGCAACTAAAACACACCTTAAAACAATGATTATATCAGCTTTATATTCACTATGAGTAATCAAAATAGGACATAGCAGATTTTACCTGCACAGTATTTGGGCATTGTAATTGGTAACACTTTACAATACTGTTTTATAGTTAATAAGTAACTAATCAGGCTAAGTAGGAATGAATGAGTAGTGCTGCATTAACACACAAGTAATTACTATTAACTACCAAGGACTACTAGTTAACTTGTCAGTAGGTAATAGTGAACTAATGATTAGGGTAGTTCACTATTAACTAAACACGAACTACTGAGTCTCATAGAGAATTACATAGTAACTATGGTTTCTTACAATAACTACTCATACATGTAACATTAATCGCTCAATAGCTAAAACTATTGCAATGTACTTCTAACAGTATTGAAATGCACTAAACAAAAATTATATCCTCCATTATTATTTACAGAGACAGGTTTCCTCTGAGAAGGCTCATGGCATCGCACCACACTGCACTGACTGGTGTCCCTCCTGTGCTTGTTTTGATCAGAAATCTTAAAAGACAAATATCCATCTTCATATTTGGTAGGAAGAACCAATTTGCACATCAACCTTTAAATGGGACAACTGCTAAAACTGTACAGTATTCAGTAGATCAGTCTGCTCACCTCTCATCTTTAGACAAGAAGGGCTTACAGAGATATATGGTTGTGTATATGTACTACTTTCAAATTAACTTGGTTCTAAATATTACCAAGTGATTATGTAATTACTGTTAGATGAATGAATGAATAAGGTGTTGCTGTTCATCAAAATGAGTTATAGATCTTCAGGAGTAACATTATGAAGTGAAACACATGGTTATATGGTTATAACTCATTATTAATGAACAAGGAGTTAATGATGATCTAGAACAGTATTATAAAATTAAACACTTGGTAACTCATAATTAATTAATAGGAGTCGATGATCTAGACAGTATTATAAAGTGAAACATGGAAACTCATTATCAATGAACTAGGAGTTAATAATGATCTAAAACAGTATTATAAAGTGAAACACATGGTAACTCATTATTAATGAACTAGAAGTTAATGATGATCTAGAACAGTATTATAAAGTGAAACACATGGTAACTCATTACTAATGAACTAGGAGTTAATGATGATCTAAAACAGTAAAATAAAGTGAAACACATGATAACTCATTACTAATAAACTAGGAGTTAATAATGATCTAAAATAGTATTATAAAGTGAAACACATGGTAACTCATTACTAATGAACTAGGAGTTAATTATGATCTAAAACAGTAAAATAAAGTGAAACACATGGTAACTCATTACTAATGAACTAGGAGTTAATGATGATCTAGAACAGTATTATAAAGTGAAACACATGGTAGCTCATTATTAATGAACTTCATGTGTGGCTTCCAGACCAAAAATAATAAAAATTCATTTTAATGTGATAAAAATCATTTTATTCCTTATAATCATACAGGCCTTAATCATACAGAGTTTTTTTTTGTTTGTTTGTTTGTTTGTTTGTTTGTTTGGTATGAGACCAATACATGTAAATGAGCTCTGTTCAGATTGGTTGCCAATTTTTGTGTTTCATTCAGAAAGCAGTTGGGAAGTTGGAACACTTGAAAGGTCAATGTGAATTGGCAGAGTTAAACTGCTGTAGACTGAAAGGGCACATGTATGTACCTGTAAATATTTTAGATTTTCATGATTTACATACTACATAAAAAAAACAAGCAAATGATTTTTGAAGAACTTATTTCTAGACATTTTTTGTTTGTTTTACGTAAGTTTTATTACAAGAAATTGTCTCACTATGTTGGCAAACAATTTCTCATGTTTAAAGAAATAATGCTTGAAGCAAAATTATTTGCCAATACAGTGATTTTTTTTTTTTCTTAATACAAATAACCAACTAAATAAATAACAAACAGCTATATTTACACAATATATAGAGAGGGATCCAGAAGTCTTAGACCACATTAAAAATCTAGAATTTCCTCATTTAAACCTGCAAATAACCAAATGTGTTCGTTTTGGGGAAAAAAAAAAAGTTATGGGAAGTGAAATGATGAAGAAATATTTAAGATTCTGCACTATTTGTAGGCCACAATAAATTTTGCGCTTTAAAGAGTTAATGCCAACTGATGAGATGATAATATCTTTTGTAATGAAAAACACTAAATTAGAAATGAATGTACTTTTGGACCTCACTGTTTTGTGTTTTGAAATAGTTTATATAACACCAGTGCATACAGTATATGTCATGGCGGCCCCACCTGAGTGCAAAGATCACTTTGGACCATGACAGTGGAGTTTGAATGGGGCATGTGTTGAGAGATATTATATCTTAGTAGGGAGGGTCCCTATCAGCTTGGGTCACTCTGTGTGTGTGTGTGTGTTGCTGTTGACTTGTAGTTTTGTTGTAATTTTAAAGATTTGAAAAAGGTGTTATATAAATGAAATAATTGTTATTATTATAGCCTAATGTTATTATTATGGTCCAAAACAAGTACAGTACTTGCACAAGAGTTACTGCAGTAAGGTGGACTCACAGACTCATAAGGTCAATAGATAATTAGGCATACTTTTTCAAAATAAAGGCGGATGATGGAACCCTTCTGGGCCTTCAACCTCCTTTCTTATTTGATCTTTATTCAGTTTATTATTTACAAAAGAATTGAACAAATGTCAAGAAATTGCTTTTAGAATTGCAGTTTTAGTAAAATACACATGTCAGATGTTTGCTGGCCATTTATGTTTAATTTCTATAGACTATAAATGCAAATACAAATAGACATGAACAAAAAAGTAAAGTGTGCATTAAAAAATGTTTTAACCCTTAGATTAAACAAAAACATTTAGATTGATCATTAGCCTTTGCTAACACATGTGAATTTTTTTCATAAAAGGTTTTATGGTTAGCTTAATAAAAATCAGCAAAAATAAATTGTTCCACTTACAAAGTAATATGTGTGTGTGTGTTTATTTGTTTTCTTTTTTTTATTGATTAGTTACATAAAACAAGTCAAAGGTTTTAAAAAACTGTACTTCATGTCTACATTTATATTCATTATATGTTTATTTATGTTTTTGTTATTAATATGAAGGCTTACAACCTTAAACTTTTAAATATACACAGTTAATTATATGGTAAATAAGTCAATATTGATTAAATAATCAAAACAGTGTTAGGAAAAATGTACTGCTAAATAAAAAAAAGGTATAGGCCTACAAATGTACTCTTGAAACAGAAGCGTAAATATTCAAACAAGGCACAACAAAATGGCAACAAAATTGTTCCAAACTCCAACAACAAATGTATGTATTTTTTACTGTGAATTTTAACACTGGAATAATATTTTTAATATTTTTTCTTCTTTTTTATTTGAATATTTAGGAATCTTATTGCAGTAGACTTAATTGTAGATTTGAATATGGATGGAGATGGTGATGGAGTTCTGTTCTATCTCCTCTGGCTGTATGTTTGTAGCTGCTTGCATGAATTTAAAGTGACATGCATTCATCCACTTCCTGTACTGTTGTCTGACCTGGAAGTAGATCATATATAGAGAGTGCAGGTGGTCAATGGGGCTAGAACAGAGGAACCACACTCAAACTAAACAGAACCTGAAGAACTGCAGCAAAGGCCTGGAAGAGCATCACCAGCAAGGAAACCTAGCGTCTGGTGATGTCCGTGGGTTTCAGACTTCCAGATGTCATTGACTTATTTGCAACCAAGCATTAAAATGACATTTTTATGTATGATAGTGTTGTTTATTAAATAGTGATGATGTGAAGATGATGAAGAGGTCTCCGCTGACACCATCTTGCTTGTATAAGATGTTTATTACAAAGTAAAACAGTATCATATCAAGCACTATAAAGTACCTGAGAGGGGATTCGTGCCAATTTTGAAGTGTCCCCTCCAGAACAGTATAACCAACTGCTTATATAGGGTGGTTGTTGTTGAAAAAGGAAACAGAACATATGGTCCTTTTTAAAATGATCTCATCTATCTGGAACTAAGAGAGGAAGGGAGTGGATGAGAAAGGGGCCCATTCCCTATGGGACCTTTGGACCAGGGGCCCCCTAATTTAAACATTCCAAACCTGCAAAAACAGATAACACATGGAACTCCAGATACCACAATAGTTCTTCTAATTACTTCTAAGCCCCTAAAAGGTATGAAAATGGTTGAAATTTCTACCCTGTTCACTTGATTGAAAAATAAATAATAATAATAATAATAATAATAAAAAAAAATAAAACCTCTTAGTTTGAACATGTGATATGTCATCTTGGTACTATTTTTTAATTACATGTAGGGTTTAAATGATCTGCGTATCATTGCATTCAGATTTTATTTACATTTTGCACAGCATCCCAACATTTTGGGAAAAGCATTGTACAACAGTCAATGACTGACCTCTTGGTTGAAGACACAGTGGACCAGGAAGATGGAGTTGAGAAACAGGAAGACAATCTCCAACACCTTACTGCCCTGTGTGAAGAACCCCAGGATCCAGGGACAACCGAGGATGACAAACTGCACCAGGGTTTTGAAGACAAGAATTCTACAGAGAGAGAGAGAGTGAGAGAGAGAGCGAGTTAGAGAAAGTGAAATTTGTAATTCTGTTTATGTGTGTTTGCTTTTTCTTCTATAATTTAATGTATATATTTTAACACAAGAATGTTTCAAATGTGCCAGAAAGTGACAGTAAGATGTGTGTTTGTTACTTGATTTCTTTGATTTTGGAATGTTCACTGTTCAGTCCTGCCATGGTGGTTCTCAGAGTAATGATGATGGCCATGAAAAGTATTAGGTTGAGCTGCAAATGTGGTGAGTAATTACTGAATTAAAATCTGAACTTAAATACATATTTCTTGAATAAGTAAGTGTAGTATGATATGTTTCACAAAATCACACAAATCAGAATTTTGAAAATGTGCATAAAAAAGCATAAAAAACATGCTTGGAAAAGCCAGAAATTTGAGCAAAAAAGAATAGGGTGGAAACATTTATCAATAAATAAGATATGTAAGAAATGATAATGGAAAAAAATATCTCTGAACTGTTAGAGCTACAGCCATATACAGCTGGCCAAGGGCTGTCAATACTGCTCTGCTGAGAGCTAATAAAGGTTCAAATCCCCGCATTGAATACACTGTATATGGCACAAGTACATTATGTCATTTTCAAGAGTTTACACAAAACAGTAGTTCATGAAAATTTGATGAGGTTTGTATAGTGTAGTTTGTAATACAACCTCATTTCCAAAAAAGTTGGGATGCTGTGCAAAATGTACATAAAAACAAAATTCAACGATGTTTCAAGATGACCAATTGCTGTAGTTTTGAAAGTGAAATGTTTGTTTGATGTAGGATTTCTGCTGCTCAACAGTTCAGGGTCTCCTTTGTTATATTTAATGTGCCAAATGTTGTCAATGGGCAACAGGTCTGGACTGCAGGCAGGTCAGTTTAGCACCCGGAATCTTTTAATATAGAGCAATGCTGTTGTAATACATGCAGAATGGCATTGTCTAGCTGAAATAAGCAAAGCGTTCTCTGAAAAAGACGTCATCTGGATGGCAGCATATGTTGCCAAAACATGTACATATTGTTCAGCATTAATGGTGCCTTCCCAGATGTGCCAGTCACCCATGCCATGTGCACTAATGCACCCCTATACCATCATAAATACTGGCTTTTGAACTGTGCACTGGTAACATGGTGAGTGGTCTTTAGCCCAGAGGACACAGTGTCCATGATTTCCAAAAAATTCAAATGTTGATTCATCGGACCACAGGACACTTTTCCATTTCCCCTCAGTCCATTTTAAATGAGCTTGGGCCCAGAAAAGGTGGCAGCATTCCTGAATTTCCTCTTTGCATTTTAGAGTTTTAGCTTGCATTTGTGGATGCAGTCCCAAATTGTTTTCACAGACAGTGGTTTTCAGAAGTGTTTCTGAGCCCTTGCAGTGATTTCCACAACAGAATCCCAGAGTCTGTTTTTAATGCAGTGCCGTCTGAAGGCCCAAAGATCACGGCCAGCAAAAACTGGTTTTTGGCATTGCCTCTTACATCCAGAGATTTCTCCAGATTCTCTGAATCTTTTAATGTTATTATGTACTGTAGATGATGAAAAGCAAAAGTTCTTTTCTGTTTTACATTGAAAAACTCTATTCTTGAATTGTTGCACTGTATGATCATGCAGTCTTTCACAGAGTGGTGAACCCTTCCTCATCTTTACTTCTGAAAGACTCAGCCTCTCTGAGATGCTCTTTTTATACCCAATCATGTTATTGACCTGTTGCCAATCAACCACCAGTTTTTTTAAACATTACACTACTTTACCAGCCTTTTGTTGCCCCATCCCAACTTTTCTGGAACGTGTTGCTGGCATCAAATTCAAAATGGGCAAATATTAATTCTCTGTTTCAACATTTGATATATTGTCTCTGATATGTTGTCTGTAGGATGGATATATCAGAACTTACTGTAAGAATAAAACATACAGGACCCAGAGAACTCCACATAAAGTTCCTGTCTGTCTTAATCCAGCACCTGTACAGGGAGAACATGGACTCAACACTAAAACATAAGCTTTTTTTGTTCATAAACCTTTAAACACAGATATTGTAATTAAGTACATTTCTGTGTTAACTAGATACTATTAAGAAGTTAACTAAAAGCCATCTGATGAAACTCTGCCCACTCTCCACACTCACTGTTCACTGCCATAACCATCAGGAAACAGTCCAACAGACACGCCCACCACAGTCAGAGGAATGACGTATCCAATCACTAGCAGATATTTCCAGCTAAGCACCTCCTTCTGCTTTGATCTGATCTTTGTGAGGTTCTTCACTGAGAGGAAGAGCAGCACACCTTCATTGAACATCCACACAAAAGCAGAGAGAAAGAGGAAGTGAAGAACACCTGCCAGTACTACGCAAGCCAACTGAAGAGAGAGAGAGAGAGAGAGAGAGAGAGAGAGAGAGAGAGAGAGAGAGAGATTAATTTATTCAACTTTAATGTTATCATCTTGGAATCCATTGAATGTAACTTATTAACTTATTATCATCATCAGTATGAGATCAAAGAAAATGACAACAGCTCACCTTATTAGTCTGTATGTACTCCAAGAAACTCTGTGTGAGCAGGAAGATGAAGTGAGCCAGAAGCAGGTTTAAGCTTAAGTTTATCCGAGCAGTGTTGTTTACTCTTGGGTTCCGTCGACAAAGGGCAAAGGTCAACAGAGCCAAACTCAGAAACCCCAGACCTACTGCCACGGCCACTGTGTTGAGCAGCTCCAAGGACAGGTCCCCCTGGAATTTAGTAAAGTTGTCATAATTGTTTTGACACCCCTACATATCCTAAGACTTACTTTGCAGTTTTTTAAACATTACATTTGTAATTTGTAACATTACATTGAAATTTAGATGTTCATATGTCATTATCATATAGATAGATAGATAGATAGATAAGAGTAAAACAAGACCAAAATAAACAGGAGCAAAGTATTGTCATACGCTATTTACAGATGCATAAACAGAAAGTAAAGATAAATAATAAAATATACTAAAGAAACAATAAAACTAAATGTGCAGTACAAAAATAAGAAGTAAATTGCATAAATACTATGCAGTTGACAATGCAGTGGTGCATGTCCCCTCCAGTGAATGAACTAGTGACTGTGTACTGTAAATGATAACCTATGTTATCAGTTGTGCAATATGAAATTTATGGATGCATAAACAAAGTGACAGTGCATAGTAATATGAGTGGAGAGTTGTAGTAATGTCCCAGTTGGTGCCCAGTGAGCCTGTCCTGTCAGTGGCTCATTATACACTAATGTCCCTGCTCACATGCCACTTTCTGTGCAAGGCAAATTAGCCTATGGCCAGTTCATCATGGCACTGTCTCCAACTGAGCTACACATCAACATATAGCTGGCCCAACCACATGATTTGCAACAGCCCTGGAGGAGGCACTAGGGAAAGGGTTGTTGTCAGCAGCTTTGTGGTGTGTGGATACGGTCAGTCCTACAGTTAGAGCTGTGGAAGAGTCATGTGTGTCACCACTGTTGGCATGGGTGCAGCTGATGAAGGAAATTGTCTGTAGACTGGCCATATCCACTGCCACATCACTAGGGATGTGGGGCTGCTGGTGCTGCAGTCTATTTATTTATGTCTCACTTTATTTGGATAGTCCACTATAGTTCCCTATAGATTAACTACAGATGTTTAAATTGTTAACAAACTACCTGTTGAAGCTCAGTTGATTCTAAAAAGTGGTGGGGTTAGGGTTAGGATTTGGACCAGGGTTTGGGCTTGGGTTTAGGTTTTGGGTTGAGCTTATTAAGGTTAGGGTTAGGATTAGAGCAGGTTTAAAGTTTTAAATTATGATCAATTTAGCTGATATTTAGTTGAATGTAACTTAAAAGTAAATTTAGTTTCTACAAACAATCTAAAGTGGGCTATCCAAATAAAGTGTTATCTTTATTTACAATGTATTTTAGATGAATATATGATATTGCTGTTTTATTTTTGCAGTTGCTATTTGTTCTGTCCAACATACCATTACTAAATCAAAAGAAAAATTATGAACTTTTATTGTATCTGTTGCGTCAGGAACAGGAATTGAACTCATCTAAAACAAGCTAATATTAGGAACCCATTTAACAACAGGATATCTGACATCATTAACTTTGAAATAACAGTTAATCATGTTAATTTTTTTTTTGATGAAGTGATTATGAACCTGTAACAACATTTCAACAAATTACAACTAATCTAAACCTTTACAATTTATTTAAAAGTTAAAAGAAGAATTTCATAGAATCCATATGGAAACCTACTTGGAGTGGTGGGCAATTCAGGGCTAATGGTCACCGCTGCTGTGGTGGAGATTGGCCTGATGCTCACATCTGAAAAATAGAATTATAGAATAAACTCATATAATGCTGCAGAAAACATAAACCAGAGTAAATATATACAGATTTCTTGAACATGTGACATTATCATTAAAACCTATGATATAGTGAGAGCAGCTGTTAATGTATTTTATCAGTGACTGTGTTCTGCCTAATGTAGCGTATTTGGCTATTTTTAATTTCTAAACTGATCTGAACTTTCTGGACAAAGCCGAACTTTTTTATTACTTCATGGACAAACAATTTCTCCAGGTGTCTCACCTTCTTTATGGTGTTACTGTGTGAGAGGGACGCATCTGGCCTCAAGATGACCAGATGACCCTGAGTTACAGTGTTAATGAATCACCTTGCAAAATCCCTTTTTAAACACTCTGAGGAGACTTTTGGACCTAACCAGAATAAATTCTGCACCAAACTAAAGTTTTATGCCTGGAGTCCCTCCATGAGGGTTCCTCTATCTATCTACTCCCCCTTTGTACACATCTGCAAACAGCTGTCATTCATTCTTTGGACCCTTTGCAAGAGCAAACCAAATGACTCTCCTTTCTTAATCTAACTGGGAAAGTAACTCTGTCCCTGTTGAACTGTGAATAAATACTAAGACTCCCTACAATTTGGTAATTATTTTATGATTCTTGAATTGTAACCCAGTTTCATTAATCAAGATTAGCGAGCTGATCTTTGATCATTTTTAGCTGTTTTAATTCTCCTAGAAATACCCCCATGTTACGAAATCCATATGTTTCTTTTGAATCGCAGTTCCAACCTCATATATCTGCCTTTGTTTCAGGTCTTCATGTAGTTTTTCTTTTCCTTTGGAGGTAGAGCTGACTAACATTTGTAGTTTGTGTGACTACATAGATTTAAAGCATAATAGAAGTAAATAGTGCCATCATACCTACAGAAATATTCATAATAACTAGATAATGTACTCAACATTTGTTATTATATTCTGTAACTTCATTACACTTAAGCATTGTTTAGAAATGTTAGTTTTGGTTAATACTAACTTTGGAATTATGTTCTTCTTTTAGAAAAATCATATTCTTTTTTTTCTGTTAATCATGTTTCTATTTAACAGTAGTGTGAAATTAGGATACATTTAGATGCAATTATCTGTGAGCTCAGTATGTTTTATAGTACTACTGAATCAGTAATGTTTTTATATAAGAAATTGCATGCTTATAATGTTATTTTCCTTTAGCGGGAACATCATTCAGAAGTTATTTTGTGACAAAACTTGAGCAGCCTTGCAGACAAAGAAATTGCATATTCATTAATAATTGAGTGTGAAATCCCTTTTCCCCACCTTAACTCACAAAAGTACTTTGCTTAAAAACAGTGTAACAAAGGAAATGAGAGAGAGTTTGAGTAAAGAGGAGAGACATGTGACCATGAACAACAACAAGCCCTCTCCAAAAGAAAAGCACTTTGATCTGCAGATTATTGTTGTTTCATGTCTTAGTTTGTGGCCTTTATTCAGTCAGTTTATTTATTTTTTTTTCATTTACTCTGTAATCTTGAAGTGATTTGGTATGTAGGTTAAAAAGTTCTTCTGGAGACCTACTGAGAGCAGTAGTCAGTTCAGTGCTTACGGTCACCGGTGTAGTGGTAGTGATTGACGTAACGGTGCTCACATCTGGAAAGAATAAATGAGTAAATAAAAATTAACAACAAACATTGAAAAAAAATATCTCTAGCTACAATAAAGGTTTTCAGATTATTTTTTGTTTCGTGTCTTAGTTTGTGGTCTTTGTTCGGTTAGTTTTTTTTTTTTCATTAACACTGTAATCTTGAAGTGTTGGCATCTGCTAGACTGTGTTGACACATTAAACAGTCACATTTAGCTGTGGTTGTTTTCAGGTCTCATTGATTCATTTTGAAAGTCTGAATGGCAATGATAGGTCATCGCAAACTCTGCGGACATAGCTTAAGAATTACAGACAGAGATAAACCAGTGCTGACTGCAAGTCATCCAGTTACAGAAGTTACTTCTGCAGCTTGGCTGGAGACCGAACCTGACATCACCAACCACTGATGAGAGCAGAACTAGAAGAGACCGCGAGACAATGAAAGCCAGCCAAGGTTCACTGTGCTCATCCATTCAGACTGGTCTTGTGGTGTTCGAGGGTAACAGCCCAGTGACTCCACTGTGACCCGTGGACGCTTTCAGTGCCATCCGTACAGCTCAGACTCTTCTCAAGTCCCAAGGCTGTAAGACACTCTGTTACTCTGTCATCCAATTTTTAATCTAAACTTAGGTCAGTTGTTACGTTATCATTTGTATGCTGTTCTGTGCACTGCTCAAAAACCACTAAATAACCATTTCGAGTCTTTGATAATTACAGTGCGTTTATACAGTGAATCTCATTTCCCTAGTTTATCTGCCTACATTCCTCTAGTGACCTATCATTTACTGTTTATATACCTTTATCAATAAATGACAGTTTATTAAAGTCATCACTGTGGTTCTGGGTGTGTAACTATCACAATTCAATTGATAGGTCCCAAACCCTAACCTGAGATTACCTTAAGTAGCTGTGGTTTTATGGCACGTGGAAAAATAGCTGGTTTAAGTGGCCTTGTCCACTAATATATCATTATTGAAACAATAAAAATGATATAACCCAAGAAGAAAAAACATGATTTTGAAATAAAATTAACAACAGCTAATTCAAATATTCTAAATTATTATCATTATTATTATTATTATTATTATGTAGTGAGTTTGAACTTGTAACAAAAATAAAAAATGTTGTGGTGTTTTGGTCTGTAGATTAAAATGTTCTTCTGGAGACCTACTGAGAGCAGTAGTCAGTTCAGTGCTTATGGCCACTGGTGTAGTGGTAGTGATTGATGTAACAGTGCTCACATCTGGAAAAAATAAATAAGTAAAAAAAAATTATAAAAAACATTGAAAAAGAAAATGTTTAGCTACAATAAATGTTAATTTTTTTCTTGTATTGTAAGACTGTAGCACTCTATCTAACTTACTCTTACTTTTACTATTTATTATTTTTGCATTTTGGAGAAAAAATGTCTTTTTTACACTTTATTTGTAAGAATTTTGGTGGGAACTCTCATCTAAAATTACAGGAAAAGACTCATTGGTCTTTGTTTTTAAAGGGGTTTTACCCAAAGTACTAATTGCAGGGGTGCCAGCAACTGTGATGTGGAAAAAAGGTTTTGTTTTTTTTTTTGTTTGTTTCATTTCCTTAGGCAAAATTTACTTTAATCAAAAATTAAAGTTATATTATATTGTAATGGAGGAAGTTCTCAGAAGAAACTGATAGCTCTACTCTAGGAAGCTTGCTACAGCCACATACACAAAATCAAAATCCCTGAAAAAGAACCCCAGTGAATAAATGATAAGAGCAAAATTAGTTAAAATTTATTAACTAAACAGAACCAGCCATACTGATGCCACAACATTTTCAGCGAGTTTGATTGATTACAAATACAAGATAAGCCTAAAACACACTAGTGAAATTCAATGGAAATGTATAGAACAGTCGGAGTACCTGCACAGTAAGCTGTATCACAAAAAGCTGGCCTGACAAACTCATAGACGTAATAGTTTCCTGGACATGCTTTCACTCGAATAGGGGTGGATCTGTAGTAACAGCAGTCCCATCCAAAACTCCCACAGACTTTATGAGTGACTATTCCATCCTCTATCTGAGGGTGAGATCCATTCAGCCACAGAGTGATATCAGTACCACATCTGTACATATCAACACAGCTCTCTGGCATACGGACACTCATCCCATAATACAGCAGCCGATACCAGCCATTCCAGTTGAAGTTTCTGTCACAGATCCACGGTCTAGTTTCATTAGTGGCTCTCCAGGGTTGATCCAGAGATGTGTAGTTGTTGCAGGGATCATAACTGAGAGTGTTGAATGCAACTGTCATAAAAACAGATGCAAATATAAAAATGTTAGTGTTTTGAAACATTTTGGAAATAGTGAATGTCATTTTGTAACTTAGTTTGGATGTTTCCCTGCTCAAACACACCCACTTAACCTTGCAATTAACAGGTGTGCTGGAGCAGGTAAATCACCAAACTCTGCCAGACCGGAGTTGTGCACCCCTGTGCTAAATGCTGTGTGTATATATATAGATTAGGGTTGTCAATCAATAAAAAAAACAACTAATTATTTGCACAATTTGCTGTGATTAATCGTGATTAATCACATTTTCCCTTCTTAACCCTGAAGCTTTTAATAACGGATATTTAAATGTAAAATAAAAGAATCAATGTATTATCAACACAATGGAACTATATTTTATGTTCAAATATGTTTAATTGTATCTTTTTAACTTTGAACACAGATTGTCCTTTGTGAACTATGTCCATGTACCAGTTGAACGTCAGTCAGCAATATCAATGCAAAATTCAAAAAAGGAACAAGGAAAGATTCTTCTTAAGGTTCAGATTGTTGAATCCTATTCTCTCTGTAGTAAGGGTTCAGCTTATTCCTCCTTTACATTCAGCCAGTTACTGAGTCAGACCAGTAGTGGACTGTAGTGGACACCCCTCCATATCCATTTTGGGCTCTGCTTTGTAGTGGTCCAGATATTGTTCTATGGACTCTTCCTCTTCATCTGTATCCGTATCAGAAGAACCCAGCAAGAAGACAGACATCCACCTCTTCTTTGAAGGCTGTGTTTCTGTTACCTCTGCAGATGGTTGTTGTGCAGGCATCTCTGCCATCATCAAGTTGTGTAATGAAGCCCATACTTCACTCCTTTCATCTTTGGGAAGACACTGCAGATCCAGTGCAGTAGCGTAGTGCAGTAGTGATCTTCAGCCATGTGAGGTTGGTGGTGTCTTTCCGTTTAGCTAGGTCTGTGGTAAAGACTGTCTTGAACCTCACTACATAGACTGGATCATCGTCTGAGGGCTCCATAACTCTGAACAAGTGTCATAAGGCTGGCAACACCACTCAGCAAGAGACATACTGCTCTCCTCCGAGTAGTTCCATCACATATCTGCAATGGAAAGCACAAGACATTTTAAACATGTTAGTAAATTTATATTAATTACAGAGAGAAAGACACTCACTACTTTGTTGTCTGTAGGCTGCACATGCCTGCATGCACATAGAGGATCCAGAGGGAGAGTGAGCGAGAAGATACACAGGGAGAGGCTTCAGACACACACATGCATAAGTAGATAAAGAGAGAAAGAACAGAAACACAGGAAACACAGGCAGAGAGCATATACACCCAGGAAACACAGGCAGAGAGCATATACACCCAGGAAACACAGGCAGAGAGCACATACACCTAGAAAACAAAAGCAAAGAGAAAGAACATACACATACACAGGGAGAGAGAGATACAGACACGGCGAGTGAGAGCAGAAAGAAATATTAACTTACCTGCAAGGTTCAAGTAGTTCCCCTAGCTTTTGCAGTTTGGCAGCTCCTGTCCACTCAACATGGCAATGTTGCTGTTCTGCAGAGCCAGTGTAGTGGTCAGTGGAAATTTATTTCACAGGATTTGCTTCACCATCTCTAGCAATGTCCTGAATGAGTGATTCTTGTTCCCGTCAAAGTTCAACTTCCTTTGTGCCCTCTCGCTTTCATACAAAGTGTGTATTCTTGAAACGGTGGTTCCTCTCAAGGGATTATAAGAGGTGTCTCCTGATGCAATTTGAATGATTTCTCTCAGTTCGTCATCTTCTACTATGTTAATTGGGCGGCAGATTTTAGCTATCCAGTTAACCAAAGCAGTAGTTACCTTCTCACTCACAGGTTTCGTTATTCATCCACTAGTACCACACTCCTGCAATGTTAACTGATGAGGACCCGAAGAGGTAGTTTTGACAGGGTGTTTTGCTTTGAGGTGGTTTGTCAAAGACAAATTACTTCTGTGGTAAATTAACTTTGGCTTTGCAAATAGTACAGATTATTTTCGTTTTCTCCAAAGTTCCATCAGGCATCCACCTAAAACTCCATCCTTCCTTATCCAACTTTTAGCCAGGATGGTTCGGTTTGGCCGCACACCTCGTCATAGGTCAGCCACCACAGGGAGTAAACACCCAGCTGCGTTAAATGCATAAATATTTTTTAACCCGTTAAATATTTCAAATTAATCACAAAAATTAAGATGTTAATTTTGACAGCACTAATATATAATTATATAAATATAACGTTGTATAAAAATACAAATATAATGTTAAATAATGCTTTTTGCATCAAAAATAATTCACCTTAAGAAGTCATATCACCTGTTGATTCATTATGAATAAACAACATAAGAAACTGCAGACTTTACCCTGCACACTAAAACCACACTATCCCACAGCATAATGAAACAATCAACACACAAACACATATTAATACTGCTTGTGTGCATTGCCCACGAACATCAGGTATCCATTTACTAGCAACTGGCACTGGTGCTGCATGTTCAGGTCCTTCTATACCAGCAGCTTCACCCACAAAAAGCTGTGGTGCCCTCAGCCTGACACACAGCTTCACTCATATCCTCTCCAGACTCAACATTTCCTTATTGAGGTCATGCATGGCCCAAGTCACCGCCAGGAAATCCAAGCCCCATGATGACCATGAGTCATTTTTATCCCCCTCGTGTTGACTTGGCTGTCAGAGACAGACTTGAGATGGTCAATTTTCACCTCCCATCCATCAATTGTGCTCACCTGGTTGCAGCAAAGACACTGATGAGCCTGTGTCAATGACAGTGATCAGCTGGTTCCCATGTTACACTCAGTCCGAAGCCCCCTGCAGAGCCGATCTTCCTAGTGGAGCCATCAATGCCAAGGGTTGTTCTGTCCAGGTATTGCTCGACCCACAGTGGGCAGCCCTGCTCCCATTTCATGCAGGCTTAGGCTTGCAGTATTGGCTGGAGCGATGTCTCCTATTTACACACTGTCAGCACCTCAGTCACTCTGCTCAGTGGCCGCTCTGCATGTCACCTGTTCCTTGTGCTCTTCCGCCATGCACTGTGTTACTCGCCTCAGTGTCTTTTTGTTTAGGATGCGTTCTGCCCTCTCTGCCTGAGTTTGCCCTCTCTGAGTTTAGCCAGAGTTTTTGTGGTGATGGTTGTAGGTCCAGTCTTTATGCTGGGTGACTCCTCGCAGCTGTGTGGAGTATGGCTCCCAGGTGGCTTCGCTGTTGTAGCGCGGTAAGCAGATGTGTGTAGTGTCTTTCACTGGGCTCCAGCTGGGCTTCACCATGTTGCCTCTTTTGCTGCCTTCTCTGTTGCCATCTTTCCTAGTCAGCCATCTTGCACTCAGCTGGATGGACCTGTCTGGGAGAGGGCAACTGCAATGCTTGGTAACCCCTTCTGCTGGGTTCTGTCTTCTTCTTTGTCCACTGTCGAGGTAATTGACCTGCTCAGTGGAAAACCCAACTTCTGACAAAAATGTAGCATCAGGTAGATCAAAGAACTAAAGAATGCTCTTTTATTGAGCAAAGCACAAAAGGCCACAGAATCACAATGAAAATAGCAGGATAGGTCACCTCAAGCCATGCTACATCCATTGACGGACAACACTAAAACCACACTAATTAACCCATAGCAGAAAACAATAAAACATAGCTAACATGTACGTACATTTTAAACTGTCAAACAATATTAACATCAATAATAACAACAACAAAAATCTCTTTTAATGGAGGCCATGGTGCCAGAAAGCTCAAGTTTCTGGGTGTCCCTCTGTCTTGAACTCTACCTTCTATTCAGGATGTCTTCTAAAAAGACAGTGACTATTAAACACTCATATGGTGTATGTTTCTTTGGATAAGAGCAACTGCTCAGTACTGCAAATATATATGTTGAAAAAATATTTTTGCCACAACTACAATAATCTTTAAGATACTGATCATATCAACTGTAGATTCATTATGAATGGATAGTATAGGAAACAGCAGACTTTACCTGTACAGTATGTGGGCATTGGAATTTATACTGCTGGCTTGACGAGTCTATAGACGTAGTAATTTCCTGGACAGGCTTTGACTTGGATTGAGTTTGATCTGTAGGAATTACATTGTCTGCTATCAACTGAGGTTCCATAGATGTCTTGGGTGATGATGCCGTCCTGTGGTCGAGGATGAGATCCACCAAGCAACAGTGCTGTGTAACCACCACAGGTCATATAACTCCAACACCAATCAGATTCAGGAATCTGAGCACTTTTTCCCTGAAGATACAGACGATACCAGCCACTCCATTCAACAAGAGTGTCATCAAAGCCACTGTAGCTGGTGTAGAACTCACTGTCTGTTCTTCACCAGTCATCACCAAGAACACTGTAAACACTGCAGGGGTCAAACCTCATGTTGTTTGTAGTGTCTGTTATGGAAACAGAATCATTAAAAGCAATTATTGTCTGCAGAATTCTCACTGGTTTATACCCAAAATCTTAATTAATAGCTGAACATCAAAAAATACAGACAGATTTTTGATCATAATTTTTAATACATTTTTCACCTTGTTTGTTTTAATAACTGTTTTGCATTGATACTGTGGCGTCACCAAGGAAGAAAAAATGGGCCTAATTTACTAACCATTGTTAATAAGAAATTCCTTCTTAAAACCCACACAGATTTCATATTGATTCTGATATTCACCAGTGTATTCTTATTTGGGATTTTTCCTTTTTGTTCTTAGGTGGGAAGAGAATCTACACACACTCAAGAGCACAAAGATGGGTAGATGTTCTTAATCTATGGTTTAAGAACATGTCATGAATCTGATGTAGACTTTTTTTTGGACTTTTTTGAACTTACCAAAGATATCGGTGAATAAGGGGGCCCATTTTGTTAAAAAGGCTAATGATCTTTTATTGAACAGGCAGCAAGGAAGATCTGCTGTTCAGCAAAGTTCTTAGTTAATAGGTCTACTAACTCACATTGTTTAATACTGCAGCAAAAATTAGCTATACATATATAGCTTACCTTAGTTACAGTATTTATTTTTTTTTGGTATTTCTCCACCTGATAGGACTCCTTCCATCAGACAATAACACCACGTATTATCAGTTTAGGAAGCTGTGGGTATAACTCCTGCTCTAATCAGTTATACTATTTGGAAAGCCTATGAAGTTGTTCAAAAAACAAAACAAAAAAACAAATAAACAAACAAAAAAAATAGCACTAGGGTTGCATGTAGGCTAAAATAGCACAGTAAGCATTTAACCTTCAATTATTATGATTTAAAGCAAATTATAGGCTGCAGAAGTGGGATTTTACTATACCAAAGACAGTTAAAACAAAGTTAGCTTAGAAAGTTAGCAAGTTTTTGACAAGAAGCACATGCGTCGTTATTATCTCCAGGGTAAGCAGGTTCACTATGGTGTTACCACATTACTGGCTGTGCTAAAATGCTGTGAATCTCAACTAAGGGAATCCTCAGTCTGTAGACTATTAGCAGCCTTTCAGGGAAAATCTGTGGCATTATTCTGTTCTTCATGCTGAAAAGGCACTCAGACAGTTTGTTACTGACTGGAATTAACTGTATTCAGGGATGGAAAGAGTTCTGAATATCCATACTTAAGTAAGACTGCTGTTACTGTAGTGATGTACAACTAGGTAAAGAAAATGACTCAAGTAAGAGTAAATAAGTAGGTTATTGGAAAACTACTTGAGGAACTGAGTTTTGCTTTTGTATATCTGCAATTGCCACCTGAAAATATTTCTCTTATTAATATACGCAAATTTATATTACTTAAATCATATTAGTTGTCTGGGTGGCTTTAGGCTTTACTTACTGGAATTCGCAGGCTGATTGTGGTGATAATTAGCAGGACCACAGTGACCCCTGGTGGAAAGATAAAAGTATTACCGAATACTCACAGATACAGCTGTAGATAAAAGGTTGGTTTCAGCTAACAGCAACAATTATAACTGTCCTTCAAAACTTCAAAATCTTACCATAGTCCATCTGTGACCATGCAGTAAGAATGCTCAATAGGGCTGTCAGGATTACTCATAGTCCCAAGAAACATAGTGTAAAATTTTCAAAATGTTTGTGTGATTCTAAAATTCATTGTTATTTTAAGCATCCAGCAAAGTTTGAATTAAAAGAAAAAAAATAATAATTTTAGAAATGGCTTAAAAATAGTTGATCAGACAGGCAAACTGTCTTGGCATGGTCCTAATATTCTAAATGAGCATGTGTGACTGACAGCCCTCAGTCCAACATTCCCATCCTAAGTTGTATTGACTCCATACACCCCGTCTCAACTCCAGGCTTTTACTGGTCTGTTTTAAAACAATACGTTTTGAAAATGTACAAACCTGTATTTTTCTTTCGAAAAACTTATCTAAGGTTAACAAATGGACCTTAAAACCACTGTTGTACTTTTAAGGGTACATTTACATTGTTTGTACCTTAATGAACGAAAATTGTACCTGTATAGTACCTTTATTTCTAACAGTGTAGAGATGTACTTCCACATAAGGAAATTTATTTTCTGTTTATTTCAGTCACATAAAACAGGTGTATCCAAACCTGGTCCTGGAGATCTTCCACCCTGGAGATTTCAAATTCAATACTCCTGAACCTAATATTCAGAAACCCTGAAGGCCTTCATGACTTGGATCAGGTGTATTTGATTAGGGTTGGAGCTAAACTCTGCAGGGTGGTAGACTCTCCAGGACCAGTGTTAGCCCCTGACATAAAGGAGGACAAAGATGTCCATTTTAGGGGTCATTTGTTAAATTATATCACTGTTTTCTATTAACTTCATTTAAATGTGGACTGGATGGCCAAATATGATAGAAACAGCTAAACTTTTCACAGCATGTAGTTACTTCTTCACAAGGCTGTATAAAGTAGCAGAAAGTACTGTGCAAAGGTCAGAGACAGATTTTCCCATCAAAACAGCCATTAAGCACTAGTCATGTACTTAGTAAATGTAGTGACACACAAAGACAATATAATCAAACATTTTTTTTTGTCTTATTTATTTAAAGAGCAAAATGATCCAATAATTACAATTTAGTAATTGCCCCCAGTTACTTAAGCAACAACTTTAATTGATAATGACATTCAAGTGGTTGAACACAGCCAGGCTTAAATACAGCCAGCCTTTCTATCTGCTTATTGAATGTAAACTTCACTTATGTCACAAACTAACCCCTTCTAGGCCCGTGTGGTAGTACACATGACTTGGCCATGTGCTTGTTTTTTCTCTTTTCCAGCTCCACCATGGCTCCACACACTGCTCCATTACACACACCTGCACATTGTTCTCAGGGCTAATTAGAAAACTACATATACCTCTGTGTTTGTTAACCTGCATTCCTAGCTGTTGGTCCCCCTTTTTTTGACCCTTGCTTGCCTTTTTTTTAAGTATAGTTCTGCCTCTTATTTTGCTTGCCTGTGTTTTAACCCTTGCCTGTTGTGACTATGAGTATTGGTCTGCCCCTAATAAAGCCACTTTGCCCTTGCAAACTGCTTCAACCCTTACGTTAAATCTCATATTAAAAGTTTACCATTAGAGTGATGTCACGATATTTTTTTCACAAGCACACTAATCCATGATCAAATGAAAATCCAGAAGCGATTCCCGGAAAATGCTGTTGAAATATCTGCCTGGAAAATGATACAAAGCAATTTCTAGTATTCTAGGTCATCCCTGATCTACGCTGAGAGTGATTAGCCACAAACTGAGAATTCTAGGAACACTGGTGAATCCTCCCAGGAGTGGCCAGCCTGCTAATGGAATAAAATAAAAAAAAGTTTCTAATATAATAATCAAACATCATGATTAAAGAGAACATCATTAATAAAAGTTATATACACAGGGTATTGGAAGGTACACATAAGACAGCAAAGCCCCTGAGACTGTCAGTGTGTTGGAAAATACCAGAGGTTTTCTAAGCAGCAGAGGACTTAAATTGCCTTTTTCTCCAACTGAACCCGGCGTCTGAAGCCTTCTTTGAAACCTTGAGATAGAATACTTGCTAAACGTAAGTGATATGTGAGACTTATAGGTAAAATAATTTGTTTAACAACTAGTCTGGAGTTGAAGAATTGTCTTGTCAAAGTCCTGATTTAAACCCCAAAAATAGTAAATATTAGATGCATCAGTATTGTAATCTTTTTAATCAGGGCTTTGCTAGTTGTGTGTAGTAGCTAGACAACATTATATAAGTGCTGTATTGCCGAAGGTTCAGTATCTGTCAAAGTAATTGTTGTTGGTTCTGGTAGTTGAAACGTACTCAGCAACCAAACCTGAAAAAATAACCAAAGCAAATAACCTCAAACTGATTAAATAAAGTCCAACAATTGGACAAATTCCCTTGTAAAATAAATAAATAAATAAATAAATAAATAAATAAATAAATAAATAAATAACAAAATTGCTTGTAATGCTTATAATGTGACAGTTGTTTTTGGGAGAAAGTCACAAACTTCAATAAAAAGAGCCAATCAGCTTGCTGGTAAAGGCAAACAGGAAAAGTGTTGTTGTGAAGGGCATCTTCATAGTAGCCAGAACAACCAATTTTTTGTGCTATATTTGGGCCAAACACCACATATTATTTATGCAGCTTATAATTTTATCTGCTATTTCTACTTTTACAATTATGGTATTTGGAATATTTTAGGTTTTGGATTTGTTTCAAAATGCATATGTACATGTCATCCAAACTTTATACAGTTATCATACTTCCACTAAAACAGCCTTACAAATAGCACAGGGCTGCTGGCAAAGCTACCCCTTATTGCCATTTTTCTTTGAATTTTCTACGATAAGAGGACCTACGATAAAGTGAAACTATGTTTACAATAACAATACAAGTTTTTTTTAAACATTTTTATCAAAAACATTTATCATCACAATCACAGACAAAATAATTGCTTATATTAATATTGTACGTTTAATGACAGGGTACTATTTGATAGCATATTTGTTATTTTTTATTCAAAATTGATAGTATGAGCTATGCTCAAATTATATAAATTAGTATGCATACTACTTATACTACTACTACTACTACTACTAATAATAATAATAATAATAATAATAATAATAATAATAATGATGATCATAACTAATTATGTAACATCTTTCAAATATAAAAAGGCAGCTCAGCGAAATCAAATCAAACATCAAAATCATGTATGTAAAACAGTAAATGGCAAAATAAAAACAATTAGCAAAATAAAAATAATTTGACTCAAATGTTTGTTTCTATAAAAATAGTAATAATAAATAAGAAGAAATATGAACAAGTAAACATTTAAAGAGAATAGAATTAAATATACAAGGAGAATGAAAAATAATAAATTGAAGTGAATAAGATTTAAAATAAAAAAGGAACAGTATAGAGCAGAAACCTAGCGGAATTCTAAGCTAAATAAAAACACTTTCTGCTGCTTTTTTTTAAACTAGCAACTGATGATGCCTAATGAATATTAATTAGTAAAGAGTTCCAGGTTTTTTGCATATAAAAACAGAACAGCTTCTTCACCATCTTTTTTGTGCTTCATCCAGTGAACATTCAATAAAGCAGCACTTAATCTTAAAGCAAGATTTGGAACATATTCTGTCAGGCATACGTCACAGATGTATGCAGATGATAATCCATTAAGAGATATTTATAAGACAGTTAAATAATTTTAAAATCAATTAGAAAAGAGACAGGCAGCCAATGTAATCAAGCTAAAACAGGTGTTATGTATTCAGGTTTTTTATTTGTTTATTTATTGTTTGTATGAATTAGTGCTCTAGCTGCAATATTCTTGACAAGCTGTAGTCTGTCAGTTGTGGTTTTAGGATACCCAGTGAATAACACTTTACAGTAGTCATGACTGCTGTTTGTGTAGCATTATCAATGAGTTATTTAAGTTTGAGCCTAAAATTATGCCAAGATGTCTAATTTCATCTTTCGATTGTTAAAAGTTCCTGATTTAAACCTTTCTGTTCTCTCTGCTTCATTGCCAATTATGAGAATTTCTGCTTTTTCTTCATTAAATAAAAAAAAAAAAATACTAATCATCTAGTGAATGATACTGGTCAAAGAAGTTGTTAGTTTATTTAAAGAAATTGTATCATTTGGCTTTACAGAAATATAACTGTGTATCATTGGCATAGCTGTGATAACTGACTCCATGTTTTTTAATAATGTGACCTGACAGAAGCATGTAAAAATTAAATTGCATCCTACGGTTCATAAGGACATCATGGTCTACAGTATTAAACACTGCACTGCAGTGAAAAAGTACAAGGACAAAAACCCTATTTTCATCAGCGTTGACTCTGAGATTGTTAACTATCTTTAGCAATGCTGTTTCAGTAGTATGACCTGATCTATAGTATGTATATAGTAGTATGACATCATTTTTCAAGAACATTAGCACTTTCAGGCATTTTTTTCTTATATATTTCTGGAAAGACTTTTCCCCAATGATTTACTTCAAAAATGGAAGTTTGAAATTGGTCTAAATTTACTTACAATTGGTGAATCGCAATTTTGCTTCTCAGCTACCCTGAGAGCAACTGTGAAAATGAGTGTTTCTAAGGAACAGTTTATACTGTCTAAAATACTTAAAATTAGGATAAAATTTAATCTAAAATTTGTTTAAAAAGTTGTTACTGGATCTAAAATACAGGCGCAGTTACTTAGCTGAGAAATTATCTTGCAGAGATCTGTGTCAGATTTCTTTCTAAAATCATGCATAGTAGATTGTTGTGGAAAAAAAATATACATAACCTCAGGTCTTGAGTTTCTCAGGCTTGATCAAATATTGGTGAATTTATCATTAAAAATTTTGCAAACAATTCACATTTTCATGTAAATGTTTCACATAACCAGTCATTCACTGTAGTGGAATCTAAAAGGTGGCCAATCGACAAAAATTAAAGTTTTGACTTGCAATTATTTTCATTTATTATCTTTGAGAAGTGTGATTTCCTCTGTATTCACTTTGTATTATTATAAGTGACAATGCCTTGCAGTATTTTCTTTTGAGCTGCACTTGCTTAATTTTCCACATTTGAGGTTGATGCATTGAAATGTTTTTTTTTTATTTTTTTATTTAAGCTTAGTTATGGGTGGGGTTTGTAACGTGCTGGTTACATTTTTTTTCTCAGCCACTGCCCATATACATATTTATTTTGTATTGATTCACTACATAAGGAACTAGTCAGTGAATCGAGACACAGTTCAGGTTTAGCAGCTTGGTGAGTCTGCAGGACTCCAATCTGAAGACTCTAAGTGGTTTCACAGAAGCAATACAGCTATATTGACACTCATATGCTAGTCACTCTCTCTTCCAGCGATTCATCTCCCCACACAGACCAAGAATAAAGACCCTAAATGTAATGTTCCAGCCTTGTGCTAGGCCACCTCCAGCCACTAGGGAGAGACAAGGCACCACAAAGTTGTAATTAGGGCGGAATGGCAGCAGCTGTGGGCACCCTATTTAAGGGGTACTCACATGCCATCCTGTACTCAGTCTTGAGTTCATGCTGCTACATGCGTGTGGCTCTTGGCCAAGCCAGTAATTTTTGGGTATCTCTTACTTTCTTGAGTTAGTGACTTGGGACCTCGGTCCTTCTCGGTCCTCCCAGCGTAAAACAAAAACAAACAAACAAAAAAATTCTACTGCCTTTTCTGTTGGTTCTTTTCTCCTGTAGTTTTTAGAAACCCTCTTTTGCTTGAAGATGCTGTTCTGGTGTTTCTCTTGTTTGACCTTCATCCTCTCCCCTCTCCTTCCTGGTTCACTTCTTGCTTGGTGAGTCTTTGTTTTTCCTCTATCACTGCATTCCCTTGAGCCTCTACTCTTCTGCACTTGAGTCCTACCCTCTCATTTCAGACTACTGGCGCACCCTTAGCACTTCTATATACTATCCAGGAGATTGCTGGTTCAATCCCCATGTGGGGTGAGTCACTTGTCACAACACACTAAAGACCAGCTATAACATTTGTCAGTTTCTTTCCTCAGATCATAATGCACCTAAATAAGGATCCGTCCCACATCCCTCTGCTGTGATCAGATGAACATTAAAAGAAGGCCTCAGTGTGTCAGACATGATTTATATTTGATGTTTGCTAGTTTAGTTTACACTTGAGACATGAGGGCATAAAAAGCATGTCACTCAACAAAATCCATTGCTTGTTAGCTACATTAGCATCATGGATACAGAATGTCTGGCTGACCTTTATTTATGGTAAGGGTGAAATTGTGAAAAACAGTTTCACTGAACTATTCTTTTCACATCATAGAACATTGATGTCTATAATGTTAACGTATGGTAATGTATCTTTAACTGTACGCAGATAACTGCATATATGAACACATATGTACACTTTATAACTGCATATGCCACTGGTATTTATAAGGTGAGTGCACACATTATTCCATGCACATACTTATTATAATGCAATTGTACATATTACTCGCATCTACTTGTACATAGACGTATCTACACTACAACTACATATACTATTCACTGCATGTCTATTTTATTTCTTTTTAGAGGAAAATTTTCTATTGAATTTTTTTTTACACCATCATAAAACAAAACAAAAAACACAACATTCATCAGACAACACAGCTAACATTAAAATCTACTATTTCTGTTAATAAATACAGGAAAGGAGCTCAATAAACTCTTATTATTGAATGGACATTGAATGGACCATTCATCTTTAAAGCAAAAGCAACTATTAAACACAACCTGACAGCTGCATTTGTGAGCAGATTGTTGCATGAAATTCTGCAACACTTCATTTACACTTTACACTACCTCTCTCATTTTTTTTCCATTAGTGCAAGAAAATTAAACAGTACTCACATGTGAAAAGGTTTATTATATTTCTGGTCATTGTTAATAATCCTTTTCCTTCTTAACTGTCCATCAGGTGAGACGTATACCGTCTGCCTTTCTCTGCATTTAAAGTTGTTTGTTGTTTGTTTTTTTTTGTTTTTTTGTTTTTTCCTGTTAATATAAAATGTGACTTATTTGCATTTCATTTTCCATTAAAGGTTAGGGGTTTTACACTTGACAGGCAGACAGTCAGCTTTTCCATAAATAAATAACTTCTCCCTGTTTTGATGTGTTTTCTACAGAGAACTACAGAGAACAATGATGGGACTGTTGAAACTGGCCATAGAATCACATTACAGTGCTTTCCTGTAGAGAGGGCAATCCCTGCATTGGTCAGCTAAGATATCTTTACAGTTTATGTTCTACATATATTCAAGTTAGGATAAAGTGACTCATGTTAGCTTTTACTGGCCTTATTTATTAGGAATCATCACACCACAAAATGGCAGACATTACAGTAAGATTTGGTTAAGAAATAGAAATGTCCATATTGTGGTATTGATTCAAAAATGCTAAATGCTAAAATAAGTCTTATCTAAAATACAACTAGTACAGCAACAGTTCTAGCATTTAACACAGAGGATAAAACAGGAGACCTGATTTACCTGCAGTGATGCTTGAAAGTTTGTGAATTCTTTTGAATTTTCTATATTTCTGCATAAATTTGACCTAAAAATTTAATATTGGATCATTTTCCTCAATAAGTAAATGACTTAGTCTAATATTTTGGTCTTATTTGTTTCATTTGGTTCTCTTTATCTACTATTAGGACGTATGTGAAAATCTGGTGAAGTTTTAGGTCAAATTCAGTTTGATTCTGGGAACATCTTTATTATCTCTTTGAATATTTGTCTTAAGCATTTGGTTTTACAGTGAAATTAAATAATGAGAATGATGTACCACATTTATTTAAACTTGAGTGCAGATTTAAAAAAAAGAAAAATAGTTGACATTCTAAAAATGTGTAAATAAGATGTGTGAGTGTGAAGTTTAAAGAACTTCCACATAATGCAGAGGCACTAAAACTTTAACATTTAAGTCTCATCATTTAAACCACTTCAGGAGCAGCTCCAAAAAGGGTTCTTCTATTGTTACAATGTCAAGCTTGTTACAGTAGAAGAACACCTTTTTTTTTTCCAAAAATGTTCTATATATGCATATATGATGCAAAGAACCCTTTAATCATGCAAGAGTTCTTTGAGTGTTCATGATTCTATATAGAACCATTTTCTTTACTAAAGAACCCTTGAAGAACTGTCATTTTTAAGTGTGCATTTTTACATAGTTATATGATTTGTAAACGAATCCATCACCCAATGGAGCAACGTTCAACAACCAAAACTCTGCCAAGCACTGTGACTCCACTCTTTACTGCTCTGCTTATGGGATAGACCATAATAATACCACCATTATGTATTATTGATGTAGCTACAAAATTTTAAATGACAGTAGAAGTTTTATAAAATACAGTTTAATTTCGTTAGTAGTTTGAGGATCATTTTAGCATTATGCAAACATCAGATGCCAGGTATTTATGTTTAGGATCATATATATATACAAAAAAGGCAGAAGTATGCAAAAAGATTATTTTACACATTTTACACATGAAATTGCATGAAAATTATATTTAATAACATGCTTTATAGATAAATAGAAGTAACAAAATAGTTATTTTAAAAACAAGTTTTATTTATTAAATTATTTTTAAAAGCAACATAGAAAATTATAAATCTATAAATTTTAAATGCAATTATCTTCTTATTGTTCTATAATACACCGAAAAATTGTATGATAAAATCAGAGAATTTCTTTTTAAAAAATGTAGAAAAAAAAACTACAGTGAAGACACAAACAGCAGTTAAATATACAGCTAACAGTGCAAAATATAAAAGCCTAATAATCCAAATAGGACACAACAAAAATGTCAACAAAACAAAATTGTGTGAAACATTCAAAAATAAATCATTTTATGAATGTTATGAATGGTTTGGATGTGCTAACCCAGTCCTTTCCAACCTTGTACTAAGCTTAATCTTGGTCTGCAACAGTGCTACTTTATATTGTATGGCGTAATTTATTATTATTATTTTTTTTTAAGGATCTTATTCTGTAGCTTTAATTTAAACGTGAATGTGATGGAGATCCACTCTGCCTTGTCTGGGTGCTTGTTATAGCCACTTTTTTGAAGAAAAAGCGAGATGCATTCATCCACTTCCTGTATTGCTGTCTGACCTGGAAGCATAACATAATGAGAGTACAGGTTGACTGGACATCAAGACTAGAACAGAGGGGCAGTACTCAAATTGAACAACATTAACCCTAATTAACTGACTTTCTTCCAGACAATCAAATGTTCATTAACAGTGCAATAATGTTCTTCCATCAAATGTTCAATAACAGTGCAACAGGTCTCCAGACAACTGGTTGCACTTTGATCTCAATGTCAACAACATCTGGCCAAAATTGAACATGGATATAAACAGAAATGGGAATGGTTGGTGATGACTGTTGAAGTAATAATGCAAAATTGCAAAAGTGGTTTGGTTTAAAATGACAACTTAATGTAGGTACACCTAGACTCTAGTTAATTCTTGTAACCATTAAAATGGAGTTCGTCCATCCTTGGAAGCTATAACAGCTTCCACTCTTCTGGGAAGCTTTCTACAAGATGTTGGAGAGAGTCTGTGGGGAATTTTGTTCACTCATCCAGAAGATCATTTGTGAGGTCAGACACTGATGCAGGCTCACAATCTCCATTCTAGTTCATACCAAAGGTGTTTGATGGGGTTGAGGTCAGGGCTCTGTGAGGGACAGTGAAGTTCTTCCACACCAAATTCACCCTGTCATGCCTTTATAGACCATGCTCTGTGCACTGGGGCTCAGTCATGCTGGAACAGAAAAGGTTCTTCCCTAAACTGTTCCCACAACGTTGGAAGCATACAAATGTCCAAAATGTCTTGGTCTGCTGAAGCATTAAGATTTCCCTTCACTGGAACTAAGGGGTCATGGCCAACCCCTAAAAACAACCCCATATCATTATCCCCCCTCCTCCAAACTTTACAGTTGGCACAATGCAGTCAGGCAGGTAACGTTTTCCCAGACTCGTCCATAAGACTGACAGATAGAGAAGCGTGATTCGTCACTCCACAAAGCTAATTATTCTAAACAGTCTTCCTGAACACATCAGTAGAAGGAAATTAATAACAAATGAATGCAAATGTATGATTTTTTCAAAGTGGCAACCATCCTTTGAATAAAAAAGGAAACACATGACATATCAATTGATTTCTCATTGGTTGTTGTATTTGAGCTAATCATACAGCACTCAGATTCCACTCCGATTTACTGGACGTGCTTTTGATTAACAAATGAAAAAGCATGCACTTAAAATTCTGTAGTCCAGATACTAGTCAACAAAGTAAGTCTTTCAGTCAAACAGGTCAGATATTGCTCAGTAAAATAAATTTTCTTTGACTCTCAGGTGCAACAGGTGATGACTGACCTCTTGGTTGAAGACACAGTGGACCAGGAAGATAAAGGTGCCCTGCTGGGAGTTGAGGAACAGGAAGACAATCATCAACATCTTGCTACCATCTATGAAGAACCCCAGAATCCAGGGACAACCGAGGATGACAATCTGAATCAAAGTTTTAAAGACAAGAACTCTAGAGAGAGAGAGAGAGAGAGAGAAAGAGAGTTGCCTTTAGTGTTACAATTGTAACACAAGAACCTATTTAAGTGTCAAATAGGGTGTTTGTTACCTCATTTGTTTGATTTGGGAATGTTCACTGTTCCGTCCTGCCAGGGCAGATCTGAGAGTGATGATGATGACGATAAAGAGGATCAGGTTGACCTGCAAATAGGGTGAATATTCAGTGAATAAAAATAATCTAAACCTAAGTGTTATTCAGTAAGTCATCATGGTGCCCTGTTAAGTCATGTCTTCATATTTCATGTTTTGTGATCAACATTTTGACCAACTCTGAGCCAGTAAAATGTGATAGAATTACAACAACCTAATTCTATATAACAGTATTAGTGACTGTGTAAATATTCTGAATGCATTTTTTTCTTAATGCACTACACTGTAAACCCGCATTTTGTTTTAACTCAAATAAATTAAGTCAGTTGTACATAAAACTCAGTATATCCCACACATTGCTCAACAATTTTAAGTTAAGGGAACATTTTTGATGATTTTGTACACCCAAATGGCATTTTTGAGTTGAATTAACTTTTTGCTGTTTAGTTTAGTCTGTTGCTATGGCAACTTTGAAACCCCATATTCAAAAAATGATGACATTTCTGTTGGTTTTAATTGTTTCTTTCTCATTAAAGTTGCTGAACAAATGTGTGAAACTGAGTGAAGCTAATTAAGCTGTAAAATACAGTTACATGTTTGTTTTGTTAACACAATTTTATCAGATAAAACACATATTTCTTTCCCATTGGCTCCTGGCTCCATCTATTTGCATATTGAGTGTTCGTCAGTGTGCTTTCATTCCACCCAGGCTGCCTTTCCTCAGGCGAATGTTTTGTATATATGCTTTACTCAGCTGCCTTACATTGTGTTGTTGGCTAAGAGTAAAGGTTATCATTCTCTTTGCTGATGAGTGGGCATTTGTGTTAGTCAGTGACCATGTTCACAGTAAAGGTTAACCCAAAAATTATAGTTATTCTAACTCAAGTTTTCATTACACATTACTTGATTTTTTTTTAAGGCAACCGGTTTCCCAATTTTTTTTAAGTAAATTCAACTTATCCAGGCTTAGTGTACTAGAACATACTGTAGGATGGATATATCAGAACTTACTGTAAGAATTAAACATACAGGACCCAGAAAACTCCACACAAAGTCCCTGTCTGTCTTAATCCAGCACCTGCACAGAGGAAAGCAACATAACACTAGAACATAAGCTTTAAACAGGCATATTCTAATCTAATGAAACCCTGACTGCTCTCCACACTCACTGTTCACTGCCGTATCCATTTGGAAACAGTCCAACAGACACGCCCACCACAGTCAGAGGAATGACGTATCCAATCACTAGCAGATATTTCCAGCTAAGCACCTCCTTCTGCTTTGATCTGATCTTTTTGAGGTTCTTCACGGAAACGAAGAGCAGCACAGCTTCAATGAACATCCACACAAAAGCAGAGAGAAAGAGGAAGTGCAGAACACCTGCCAGCACTGCACATACCAACTGTGGAGAGAGAGAGAGAGAGAGAGAGAGAGAGAGAGAGTGTGTGTAAAATACAAAAAACACTCTTGTTGGCATTCAAGTTCTACTTCATCATCCATGGAATGTAATTTATGAACTTATCCTTAATTATAATCTTATCATCATTAATATATTTTTTTTCTTGAGATGAGGAGATTAAACAGAATGAAAACAGTTATTTTCACCTTATTAGTCCGAATGTACTGCAAGAAACTCTGTGTGAGCAGGAACAGAAAGTGAGCCAGAAACAGGCTGATGCACAAGTTGATCCGAGCATCGTTATTCACTCTCAGGATTCGTCGACAAAGGGCAAAAGTCAAGAGGGCCAAACTCAGGAACACCAGACCTACTACCACGGCCACTGTGTTGAACAGCTCCAAGGAAGAGTCATCCTGGAAATCAATGAACCATCAGAAATGTTCTTTTCCTAATTGCTTTGACATGCCTACAAGTTCCAAAATGTACTATGAAGTTTTTTGTTAAGACAAAGTGTTTTAGACATTTGTAGTAACTTGTAGAAGCATATACGATAAGTGACATTCTCCAGAACTAAAGCAGAATTACCAGTAACGAAAGTACTGTTTGCCCCCTAATCTCAGGATTCTGTTCTGTTGATTTACTAGAAAGTAGAACTATAGAATTTGCCAAATCTATCTGATACATCAACACAAGTTCGGGTGCAGACTTCAAACTTTGCTTGAGGCACAGATAGGGGAACCCGGAGAAGCCTAGACTGGAGTTCTGGTTGGTTTCTGCTGTGTACTGGAAGCTGGATTCCCGTCACTCAGGAACTGAGAGCAGGTGGAAACAAAGAGGATGACATGAAGATGAGAGCCTACTTTATTTTGCTTTTTTCCTTGGTCTTCTTCCCAAATTTTAATTATTTAATGACTTCATTTTGTAAGTTCAGACCACAGCTCATACTGAGCTATAGGCAGGAAAGGTGGAACTGGAGATCTGGCTTTATTCTGTGGTGCACTGGAAGGCAGACCCCAATGTAATCCAATATTAACGGATGTGAGCTTCTTCTGAGCTTGCTGAAGGTCTTGTATTTGTGTAGAATGTAGTCTTGGAATGCTTCGGAAGATCAGGATCAAAGAGGTTGGTGTAGTCAGGAAGTCCTTGTTGAGATACCATTTCAGCACCAATTCTGAAAGAATGGCCAGTTCAGGTGCCTGAAGTTATTCCAGCAATAAAATTTCGTTGATCATGGAAGCCTTCTTATCTGGTAAAATGCTACAAACATTAAACTTTTTCAGACAATGACCAATACTCTGGGAATGTCTGGGCTAAGGTTTGAATCCATAAGATACCCAGCCCAACAAGTTGCCAGAAAGAGTGTCTTTTGGTTCCATCCATTAAATGGAACAACAAAGACAAGATGGAACAGCTGTTACCTACCTGGCACACCTATGGACTCCGCTACTTAAGGCTGTGGCAAACAGCAGCCCTTTGTCACACCTTTGTGGAGGGGTGACCAGTATGGTACTTAGCCCAGGTGGGTATTTAAACAAAAAGGAAAGGAAAAAGAAAAGAAAAGGAAAGACGGCTGAGAAAAGTAAAGAGAGAAATTGCTCCAAAACTACTTAAAAACCAAAAGATAAATGACTCCAAGCCATACAAAAGGTGTTTGCTCCTCAAAGTCAAACAGGTGAAACATAAAGTCGACCTTCCTCTCATAATTACAGAGGAAGTGTTTTTTTTTGTTTGTTTTCTGATTATCTTTTATTTCACTTTTCTATTTCAACCTTTGTTTGAGTGCGCTGCATTCAACGTCCCCTTTGTTTGCCTTTTTCCCGCCTTTTTTTATTTTCCATTCATTGAGGTGTTTTTCCCATCTTTGCCTGTGCAAAGTTCAAGCCTGACTCTGAGCCACCTCAACTCCAATGTGCACAATCACCAAATTCACACTCCATCACCTCAATAAATTCATTTAAGACCCTTTCTCACAGGTTTTCCTCTCTGCACTTGAGTCTGCCTCCCTGCCACCCAGTAACACTAAAGCTTGGTTTGTCCAGCAGAAATTACTCCTAGTCCCACACTACACAGCATTCTGAAAGGAAATTCTCTACTGAAATAATGTATAGCCTGGAAATCTAGAACAGGTAGTCCACGAATGGGATCAATCAATCATACAGTGTAATATATATCTCTCCTTGGACTTTCTCTCTCCTACCTTGGGTGGTTTAGTCTGCATGATGAGGGCGAAGGTTGACAGGTGAACACAGGAGCACACAGAGTGGCTGCTGTTGGACTGGAGGAGGTAACAGCCATCTACAGTCCATTTGGTGTTACTCCAGTACACACAGGAGAGATTAGCATCAGGTTTAATCTCCTAGTCAAAGGGAAAAAAATTGAGCTATGGTTTTTATTTCATCTATAATCTTTGGTAGCACTTCACATATCAATAATAAGTGGGTAACTATATGATAATATCAGGGCAATATATTGTACTAACCTAAAAATTACTGTACATGCTCATTTTCAGGCTGTTCCTGGATAATAACTTAACTGTTACAGTAACAAGTGAAGTAAATAATTGTAATTGAAGTTGAACAAACCAAAAAAATTTTAAATAATTTTCTAGCTATTAAGAAATAATACATTGAATTAAGAAAGATAGACATGTGATATAAATATATGTGCTGTGAACCAATTTAATTAACTGAACTGATTTCTATGCCTGTAGGTGGGCCTACATATAAAGTTAATAGAACAACCATGTGTGATTATAATGCAGTAAAGGAGTCATTTTACAGCACTGATAACAAATTCAGCAGATCTACATCAATGTTTATGGGATGAAAAGCCTAATATTATAAAACCCTATAATGACTTGAAAGAACTGGGAGAGTCTGTTTTTAAGCAGATATTATGCTGTGAGAGCTGGAAAAATCTGTAAAACAGCTATAAAGACTGATTAATTGTTTATTAGTATTTTACATTAATAATTACCAATTAATTATTTTTCATCAACTGGAAAAATCACATTTATTATGGTTAATTTTTAAAATCTGTTACCTTTATTACACCATTATTATTTTATGGCCAACTAGTTACCACATCAATAACTAACTTATTATTTAACAACACTGAAAACATCAGCATGTAATATTTAGGTTACACACTTAAAAAGATGGTTTTTCAATGGTTCTTTAGTAAAGAAAGTGGTTCTATGTAGCACCATGAACACTCAAGCAACCTCAAGCAAAAAAGGTTCTTTGCATCATGAAATGGTTCTTCAGTTTGATGGAGATGGTGTTGTGGGTGGTTTTGTATAGAACCTTTTTCAAAATGGCTCTATATTGCACCAAAAAAGTGTTCTTCTATTGCTACAAGCTTGACATCACAATACCAGAACTTTTTTTTGTCTTGTATAGAACCCCATATAGAACCATAATGAGCACATTCTATCAAGCTGAAGAATGTTTTCATGAAGCAAAGACACCTTTAGTCATGCAAAGGGTTGCTTGAGTGTTTAAGGTTCTAGATAGAACCACATTCTTCACTAAAGAACCCTTGAAGAACCATCTTTTTTAAAATAGCAGTACAATTTGTAACCATAATGTTACCATTTCTTGGCATTTCACATGATGTATGTGTGTCATGTGGATCCCCAAGACTGTGAAGACGGTGACTTACTGCTTGTTACGTCATGCAATTCTCAAAACAGCCTTTGTGATTGAACTTTTAGCTTTTATTAGAAATTCAGTAACTCACTCCAGTGTGTTTCAGGGTGAAGTTGACCGGTGTGTCGAGCTGTGTGTTGTTGGTTTTCATCAGAGTGGCAGACACCACAGTGGACATCATGGTTTTCTGAGTGTTTTCAGCTGTTGGGAATAAGTTGGCATCCAGCATGTTTGTAACATTGGTGTAGCTCATGAAGGCCACAGCAGCTGATCCTGAAGCCCAAAGCAATAAACAAAAGGCTTAAGCATGGCGAATTATAGATAATGGTCAATGGTCAGGCCCCAGCACCAATACAGAGCAGGTATTATTTGGTGGTGGATCATTCTCAGCACTACAGTGACACTGACCTGGTGGTGTGTTAGTGTGTGTTGTGCTGGTACGAGTGGATCAGACACAGCAGTGCTGCTGGAGTTTTTAATCACTGTGTCCACTCACTGTCCACTCTATTAGACACTCCTACCTTGTCGGTCCACCTTGTAGATGTAAAGTCAGAGACGATAGCTCATCTGCTGCTGCACAGTTTGTGTTGCTCATCCTCTAGTCCTTCATCAGTGGTCACAGGACGCTGCCCACAGGACTCTGTTGGCTGGATATTTTTGGTTGGTGGACTAGTCTCAGTTCAGCAGTGACACTGAGGTGTTTTAAAAACTCCAGCAGCACTGCTGTGTCTGATCTGCTCGCACCAGCGCAACACACACTTACACGCCAGCACGTCAGTGTTACTGCAGTGCTGAGAATGAGCCATCACCAAAATAGTACCTACTCTGTGGTGGTCCCATTGGGGGCCCTGACCATTGAAGAACAGGAAATAATATAACAAAAATATTTTTGCACATACACAAGATTTGACTATACCTTTGTTCTTCTTTGCAATCTCAATGAGATCAATATCCAAGTAAGCTGTACTTGTGTTGAGTGGAGGGATTTTTGTCAAGGAGGCGTTAGGTCCGACCATGAATATCTGAACCTCTGACAGATTGAAAATGAAATAAATGAATAAATAAATAAATACATATACAAAAATGAAATTAGAAAATCAGACGAGTCAGACTAATTCAATGGTTCAAATGTGTTACATTCGAGGATGAGGTAACTCCTCAGTGAGGTCTGCAGAGCAATATAGCAAACAATGTATTACCAATGACTTTTATAGTTTTGTATTTATTTACCTAAATTTGGGAGAGTTATGGGTGTGATGTTGTAGGTTGCTGTATACGTCACCAGTGCAGACACCAGTTTCTCAGTGGCAGCCAATATAGAATTAACATGCTCCACATTGTTTTGGTTAGGTGCTCCATTTATCACACTATCATTCATCACTTTTGTCAAAATGTCAACCACAACCTGCCAATTACAAAAGAGAGATTAACATGACTAGATATCTAAACAAGCAGCCACGTTGTCAATCAAAGCACTATGTATTTAGGAAATCAATGAAGCAAGAGCTCCTCACATATTTTGGCAATACTGTGAAGGTACTGTTGAGAATCTCTGTCAGAAGATCCCCCCCAGAGTTTGCTGTAAAATAAACCTAGAGAAAAACACAAGGTGACTTTATTGATTCACACATTAAAAAATCGGTAACACTTTACTTGAAGGGTCTACACAACACATTCATAACATCTTGAATAAACACTTCATAACATGTTCATGAATGTTTAAATCAACATTTCTAAAGTACAAATGTTTTACATGATACTAATGTGGACTACTATGTCATTTCACTGAGAGATATTTTTCAAAATAAAAGTTTTCATTTTTTGTTTTTAAAAAGTATTATTTTCAGTGAAACACCTCTTTTCTGGACAGTCAGCATAAAAAATAACTTTGTTTTACCTCTTTGGTTGTAAACACAGAAAACACAGAAAAAAACAAATAGTTAAAAAGAAGTTAGTAGTGTACATGAAACAACTGTCAATGCAGTTAATGTCCAAAGAGATACATCAAGGGCATTTTTATTTTGGCTGTCTAGAAATGAAGCATTTTACTGAAAGTTTATCATTTTATTATGAAAAAAGTTTATTATTTTATTATGAAAAAAGTTTATTATTTTATTATGAAAGTTTATTAAAATATTATTTCAAATTAAAAAATGAGTGTGTTAAATGGCATAGTAGTCCATATAAATATCACGTAAAACATGTATACTTAAATGTATACTATAAATGTTAAATTGAACAGTCATGAATATGTTATGAAGTGTTTATGTAGAATGTTATAAATGTGTTATATATTCAAGTAAATTGTTACCAAAAATCTGTTTTCACTTAAGTCTTTCTGTCCCTTCAAAAAGGATTGATTGATGCCATATCACATTTGTTTATCTAAACTAAACTTTTGATGGTTATTTCATTCTGTGTATTTATTTGAGTTGAATTAAATTAAATTGCTTATTGTCACATTATCTTTTTTTTGAGGTTCAAATGACAAACTTTTTTTTTATCTCATGTTGTAGTCAAATGTTGACCTTCTTGCTCAACTGAACATGAAAAACTTGATGAAAAATGTCAGCTGTCTTTTGCATGGTATTTATATCATTTCTATTCTTCTATCCATATAGAAGAATGTATGTATCTGTTAGACACTGAAAAGGGGAAGGAACTTTTAGTAATATTATTAAGCCAATTTATATGCACTTAATGTAATAAAATTCTGTTTGTGCCGAGAACGTAATTATATTTAGTTAGATGAAGTGAAATGACTAGCAGAAATAGGTTTAATCGGGTTGAGTTTAGACCTTCCAATGGAAAATTCGGAGGAGGAATGATAGAAAATCCAAATGTAAAATTTCCTTAGCACATAATAAAACAGCCACATTAACTGAATATCATTCAACATTTTGCATATAGTTTCTATATTGATATTCACCTTTTTGCCACATTTTGGTGCTATGGTCTTAATTTTCAGTAATATGTTGGTGGTGTATCTGGCATCTCCACAGAATTATTTAAATAGGCTATGCGTTTGATGAGCCAACTGTGACTTGCTAGTCAGGCAGAAGGTTAGTTAGCTGAAAGTGTTGGCTGCATATTTACAGAACTATACATAACTATTGGGTTTGTTATGTGCAAATTGGATTTATTATCATGTAAACAGATGCAATTGTTCTGTCCTGCAATCTTCACATCAAGTCTGGGGAAAATGCGTGAAGAAGGTAGAAGAGGAAGAAGAAAATTGTTCTTCAAGAGTAGCAATGATTAATTTAACATTTAACTTAATAAATGTACATACACTGGTTATTCGGTCTCCGCTGAAACCATTGAAAATAGTTCAGCAAACTGGAGAATAGAGCAGGTTGTTGCTGGACTACTGTTACATCATGTGATCGACCATCCAAGCTATTTTGAGATTTCATACACAGCTGTCGTTTGTTTGTTTGTTTGTTTGTTAGTTGGTTGGTGGTTGGTTTATTTATTTATTTTTTGTTCAAATTTATGTGTGACTAGAATGTGTTTCAAGGGATTTCATGACAAGGGATAATGGATTTTGCAAGGCATTATGAATCTTTACTGTTAGCTGATGTTATGTTGTGTTTACCACTAATATGGATGTGAACAAGGTGTGAAGGTTGAAGACTACATACGTGAGAAATGTCCCCTGAACCTTTAGCTTAGTTTGAGTTACAGATGTGACTTGCAGTGCTACGACTATGAACACACCTCAAAGCCCTAAGGCCAAATTTCAGTGTGATGAATTTCTGAATTTCGAGTGAGATGAGCTCACTCTTAGTTTGCTATATTTTTTCCCTACCAAACTTTTAAAATTTAGTTTTAAATTTAGTTTTTAGTTTTGTTCTTTTAAATATTCTCTTCTTAAACCTTTATCTACGCTGAGACTGTCAGAGACTTGAATGTTGAATAAAGACTGTGACGCATTTCTGACAATACCTTTTGCATATGATTGAGGTCTGCATGGGCTTGATTATTAAACGCCCACATCCACCCACTTCGACCACAAAACTTCATGTGACATTAGTCAATAGACACGCGAGCAGCACCATAGCCAAAAACAAACAAACAAACAAACAAACAAACAAACAAACAAACCACACCAGCACCAGTGAAGCAGCTTGGCTTTGCTACTTTATATCTGTGCCAGCATTATACACTCTGAGAAATAAAGGTACTAAACTGTCACTGGGGTGGGATCCTCAAGGGTTCATCTCAGTACCTTTAGTCAGGGAACATAACTGAACAATAATCCATTGAAATGATATTTTCTAAGCTGTTCTGTATTAAAACATTAGGTTATGAAAAGATACAAATACGTACTTTTCACCTGGAAAAAAAAAAACGTACTTAAATACACAATTGGACCTTAAACCCGCTGTTGTACCTTTGAGGGAATATTTACATTGTTTGTACCTTGATGAACGAAAATTGTATCTGCACAGAACCTTTGTTTCTAACAGTGTATAAGCTAATCACACTACAAGATATCTACACATCAGCTGAAATTAAATTAAGCACATAATCAGTTAACATAATAACTAATACTTAATGAAAACTTAATAAATGTATAAATAATGAGTAATTAGTGACCTACTAATGTTAAGAGTTATTAGTGAATAGTATGCTGTGCCGATTACTTGCAATAGCCTTGTTTGCCCTTTGAAAGAGAAAAAGACAGCAAAGTGTAACAAGTTCAAAATTCAAATTTTACATGATTTGCAATGGAAATATTATTCGGATTATTTCTATTGGAAGCACGTTTACAGATCACACAGATTGCACACTGGTTGGCATAGGGATCACACGTAGGCATCTGCCTATCAAATACAGCTGCATGCTACTGTCTTAGTTTAGTTCAGTGAGGAATGTAAGCTTTAGATCCCAACTTGATTTTAAAAAATCTTATGACAATCCAATTTATAAGACCCATCCCATTACATGCTGTCTGCGAAGTATTGCCCATGTGTCTGTATACTGAGCCTTGTATCTCCTCATTTACTGGATTTATGGTTTATTTAGAGTTGTATCTGAACTCTTGGACTTTGCACCCTTTTGGATTCCCTTTGGTACTTTTGCTAGGTGGACTGGATTTGACTCCGTTTCTGTTTTTCTGTAGTTTTTAGTGTTTTTAGTTAACATCATTGTAGCACTCTCAGAAAAAATGGGGTGACACTTTATTTTGAGTAGTCCTTTAAGGTGAAACAAACAGTCAACAGACTCAGGAACATATCAAAAACATGAGGATTAAGATTAGGTTTTGGGTTTAGGTTACGGTTAGGGCTGGGATTAGGGCCAGGGTTAGGGTTAAGTGTTGGGTAAGGTTAGGTTTTGCATAATGGAAACAACATAGTAACAATACATCTACTTAATGTAAGTAATGTATCAAGAGAACATCTACAAGATTGAAGTATCTGAATACACTCTATTGCTACTACGCTGATATGTTGTTGTTGTGTTACTGATAATCTGTTAACAGTTTATTAATCATCTACAATGGACCACTCAAATAAAGTGTTACCAAAAATGGTACTAAACTCTCCCTGGAGCACTCTCTTGTCACTGGGGTGGTACCCTCAAGGGTACATCTCAGTACCTTTAGTCAGGGAACATAACTGTACCATAATCCACTGAAATTATATTTTCTAAATTGTATTGACTCCACACACCCCGTCTCGTCTCCAGGCTTTTTATTTTACTGTTCTGTCTTAAAACATTCGGTCATGAAAAGGTACAAATACGAACTTTTCACCTGGAAAAACTTATTTAAGGAACACAATTGGACCTAAAAACCATTATAATACCTTTGATCCTACATTTATATTGTTTGTACCTTGATGAGTGAAAAATGTACCTACACAGAACCTTTATTTTTAACAGTGTAGTTAGGGAATATCATTGTACCATAATCCATTATATAAAATAGTATTGACTCCACTTACTCTGTCTTTTTTTTAACTGTAAAGAGCTCATTGTTCATCTCCCTTCAGCAAAGCCACACAAGGTATCTGCTGGTAAGATAACTGGTGCTGGTGTTAACTATCATTCATAGTTATTCTAATGCATTTTTCAGCTTAATACATGCTTGAGTTTAATAATGTAGGCTAGATGTCTAGTGAGGTAAATGCACACACTTAAAAAATATGGTTCTTCAAGGGTTCTATAGGAAAGAAAATCGTTCTATTTAGAACCATAAACACTCAAAGAACCCTTTGTGTGATTAAAGGGTTCTTAGCATTGTTAAATGGTTCTTCAGAGTGATGGAGAAGGTGTTTTTCTATGCAGAATCATATAACATTTTGAAAAGGGTTCTACATAGAACCAAAAGGCTTGACATCATAACAATGGAAGGACGCTTTCAGGTGCTATATATAAAACCCTTTTCAAAAAGGTTTTATGTATAACCTTCAACAGCACATTCTTCATCAGTCTGATAAACTATTTAATGATACAAAGAACTCTTTAATCAAAAAAAGGGTTCATTGAATATTCATGGTTCTATGTATAACCATTTTGTTTACTAAATAACCCTTTCAGAACCATCATTTTTAAAAGTGCAGGGTATGGGTGAAGGTAGTTGTTCTCCCACAGTAATTAGTTTTGTCTACCTGATCCTTTCAAAAAGGTTTTCACAACAGGTTGGAAATGTGTGTCAATCTTTTTCATGTCGAAATCCTGTTTCATAAATCCTTACTTAAAAGTGAATTTTCATGCACACCCATTTTAAGGTAAAATCTATGCCTACAAATCTTATATAACTGAGGCCCAAGACGTTCTGTTATACTATGCACCACATATCTTTTTTGGCATCCTTACTTTTCTGGTTTCCATGATGAGACTGAAGGTTGACAGGTGAACACAGGAGCACACAGTGTAGGTCCCATTGGGGATAATTTGAGAAGTCTGACAGCCGTCTACAACCCATTCGGTGTCCTTCCAATACACGCAGGAGAGGTTTCCATTAGGCTTAAGCTCCTAAAATACATAAATAAATAAATAAATATTTACAGCTTTGAACAGAAGTCAGTCTTAAATTCAGTAGGATGTAGTTATTGGCAATGAATCACACTATTTTGTATGATAATGGTTCATTTTGTAATTCATTCCTCTGTCCAATGGAAACCAGGAATTGGACTTGAGTTGTAGTTCAAGTGCCTATTCCAGGCAGCATCATATTGCACAAATAACCCCACATCCTGCCCATCTGAGCAGTATGCTTTCACTTTTGATTGCATTCAAACAGTACTGAAATGCCTGTATATGCATGTTCTAGATATTTTATGTAAAAGAAAAAAAAAGATGTAATTGTTACAAATAGATCAGGGTTCGCAACCCAAATGTTAAGAATAGCCATTTTGTCCTTCCAGCAAAAACAAACCACCTTGGGAGCCACAACCTTTTATGTCTATTTTACCACCTTGGCTGTAAATATCTCAGCATGTGCTAATGTGCTAATATAGGCTAAAAAAATATATTTAAATGCAGACATTCTGCTATAAGCTTTAGCTCAGCTATAGCTGGTTTTCTCACATCTCTGGCAGGAAACTTTTCCAAAAGTGGAATAGTTTCTTGTCAAATGTCTTCTAATATTAATTTTTTTACGAGGCTGAAGTCAGCTTCTAATTCGCCAGCTTACTGTCCGAATTGTCTTGTTCCACATCTTAGTGTCTTTTTAGTGTTTGGCAGCTTCTCGTTGCAGATTAAACTTATCAGAAAACCAGCTGGAGGGATTATAAATGCAAATAAGTCAGTTCGTCTTCAAATTATCGATGTTCATCTTAAATCTTTCTCTTTGCCTTTTCATTAGCTACTGGCTAGGCAAGATTGTTGTCTGTTTTGCTATGGTGACCAGCAGTCTGCGTGCAAGCCTTCAAGGTTGAATTAGCAGTTATATATTATACTCCATCGTTTAAGACCATTTATTGTTAAAACTGTGTTAGAATGAGCAGCAGAGCTTTATTGTACTGCAAAGGAGGATTTTATTGTTACCTAAAAAAGTGAATTACGCTACGGAGCTACAACAGGGCAGTGAAGAAGCCACATGCGGCTCCAGAGCTGCATGTTGCCGACCTTTGATATAGACAAATACTTTTGTAACTCACTGCAGTGTGTTTCAGGGTGAAGTTGACTGGTTTGGTGAGCTGTGTGTTGATGGTTTTGAGCAGTGTTGCTGACACCACAGAGGACATCATGGTTTTCTCTGTGTCCTGCTTTGAATTGAACAGGCTGGGGCTCAGCATGCCGGACAAGTTGCTGTAGCTTATGAAAGCCACAGCGGCTGATCCTGAAACACAAAAACATTCATCACTAAAACAAATACAAATGTGGATATGATAAAACAAAACAAAACACAAGCATGCAAAGATTTCCATTATACCATTATTGTTCTTTGAAATCTCAGTGAGATCAATATCCAAGGAAGCGTTGTTTATGATAAGTTGTGGAGTAGTTTTGATGGAAGCCTTAGGTCCAATCACAAGTACTTGAACCTCTGATAAGCATAAATTGCAAATGAGTAATTTATTATAAAGTAATTTATTTAAACACAGTACATTTCCACACAATGCAGAACAAAACTATACAGAAATTTACATATGTTGATTATAGAAAACATTAATGTGAGTCATTTCACACCAACTCACTCATGGCATGTCCAGTCACATCATGGATTTCACTCATGGCATGCCCAGTCACATCATGAATTTCCAGGAAAAAATGGTAGCACTTTATAATATCAGGCCTGCCCAAATTGCAACTTAATCACTATTTAACAGTTTGTTAATGATGGCTAATGAGTATATAAATGAGTATGTGCTGCTATTTTAATAACTAACTGTTTACTTGACAGTTAATTGACATACAAATAATTTAAGCAATATCAACACTTTTTAAGCATACTAAGTAAATTATTTGGGTGGTGGATCATTCTCAGCACTGCACTGACACTGACATGGTGGTGGTGTGTTAGTGTGTGTTGTGCTGGTCTGAGTGGATCAGACCCAGCAGTGCTGCTGGAGTTTTTAAACCCCTCAGTGTCACTGCTGGACTGAGAACCAAAAACATCCAGCCAGCAGTGTCCTGAGGGCAGTGTCCTGTGACCACTGATGAAGGACTGACTAGAAGATGACCAGCATCTCTGACTTTCTACATCTACAAGGTGGACCAACAAGATAGGAATGTCTAATAGAGTGGACAGACAGTGGACACAGTGTTTAACTCCAGCAGCACTGCTGTGTCTGATCCATGCACCAGCACAACACACACTAACACACCACCATGTCATTGCAGTGCTGAGAATGATCCACCACCAAATAGTACCTGCTCTGTGGTGGTCCTGTGGGGGTCCTGACCACTGAAGAACAGGGTAAAATGGGCAAAGCATGCATGTAGAGAAACAGATGGACTACAGTCTGTAACTGTAGAACTATGAAGTGCACCTATATAGTAAGTGGAGCTGATAAAATGGACTGCGTGTAGAAACAAAGATGCGAAGTGGCTGATTTGGTACATACCACGCAAACTATTAATAATGATTAACTTAGCATTAGGGAAAAGTCTCAAAGTAGAAAGACTGCAAATACGTTTTAAACAACTGAATCATAAATATTACGAATTGATTAATTGTAACTAGTAACTAGTAACAAGTAAATGCTTTTAATATTTCAAGTTTTACAATTTAAGAGTTATGAGTATGAAGTTAAATATTGAGTTTAACTGTTTGAAAATGAGCTGAGCTGAAATATTAACTGGTATAAACCTATCATGGAGAATAATATTTTGCTGTAATGAACTGTTTTCATGTCAGAAATGTAAGTCATGTTAATGAATAAAAAGAGGATCATATAAAACTTTGCACTCATCTTTGAAATGTAAAAGTGTGTTCATTTTCAAAATCATTTTTGCAAAATTTAAGGTTTTATGATGTTTTCTATATTTCTAAATTTGAAGCTACATCATGTTCAAAATGGCTTCACAGGTACAAATTTTGTAGGATTATATGGCACTGTATTTTCAAAAGTAACTAACATCTGGAAAATTACAGATGTGAGTCGATGTGGAATGACCTTTCCCTTTCTTCCAGTGATGGACATGTAATGGTATGCAGTTCACCCATACATTTCATGGTGTGTTTGTACCTAAAGTCTCCAGAGACATGTTGGTGAGGGAGTAATCTGCTGGTGTGTTCATCACTAGCATGGACAGCAGTTTTTCAGTGGCATTAAGCACAGATTTCCCATAAGACACCAGCTTAGTTTGGTCAGTAGTTGCAATTTTCAGGATATTTGTAGAGGTCTGCACCTTTTTCAGATACTCTACTACAACCTAAACAAGAAAGACACAATTGATTGATGAACTCATTCAAATGATGAGTCACGTCATTTAATGAACAATGCACGTTAATGCACAATAATGAAATGAATGCAGAAAGTGTTCCTCACATTCTCTGAAATCACTGTAGCCGTGCTGTTCTGAAACTGTTTCAGGACGTCCTCTGCACAGCCTGCATTAAACTGTGTCTAAAGCAAATAAAAAACAAACAAATAAATAAACAAATAACATCATAGGCTGGGGGATATTTCACAAAGCAGAATTTCTCAGTAAGCTGGATAACTTAAGTTTTGCATAAGTTATCAGGCTAGCCAAGAAATCCTGCTTTGTGAAATACACCCCAGGACTAATATTAATAATAATAATAATAATAATAATACTTTAAATTATAGCAATTAAAAGACTTTAACACTTTTTTGAATATTTAATAGACTGTCCCAAATCCTTCATGCTTACCTTACATTCATCACTTTGTTTGATAATAAGTTCTGGAAAAGAGTTATGCATATTTAATTCTGAATGCCTGAACATAGAGAAACAACCATTTCTGGAATACAAAAACTTTACTAATAAATTCTGATGCTAGCACAAGATGAGTAAAATCATTTACCACTGATTTTGGTGGGAGAAAAGTTAGTGTGGAGTGTCATGTCACAGTGAGAATTTATGAATGTCAATGAAAAACCTGTGTATATACAATATTATGTCATTTTTGACATAATATGCTCATTACATTTTGTCAAATCCTGTCCTGCCCTTGTCTTTCCTTGGTTCTGTTTGTGCCTGCCTTTGCTCACCTTCCACTGTGTGTTCTTGCCATGTGCTTTTCTTATTGTTTTGCTCTTTGTCTCCTCCCTTTGTCCTTCCTCCTTATCATCTGTAACACCTGTGTGTAGTTTATAGCCCCACTCTCTCATTAGCTCCATATATACAAATAACATATACCCCTAGTTGCATACTTCTTGTTTTGGTTTGTCTGCCCCTGTGTTGTTATCTCCTGTTTGTTTTCTTATTTACTTTATTCCTTTTTTTGTTTTCTTTCTGTTTAAGTATTTTTTGTGTATTAGCATTCTTTGTTTAGTCACCTTAATGGATTTGTTTTCTTTCGTATTTTCAATAAATACAAGGACTTGCACATGAGTCCGGCCTCTTCGTTTGTCCTAACGTGACACATGTACTACAGGGATATAGTTTGAGTTTCCTATTTCCACCTGTCACAGTGAAAGCATGTTCTTTCAGTTAGTAGCAATGTATAAGATGGGCTATAAATTGGATTTTTCTAAAAGCTGTTTCCCCATAGTGGAGTAAAGCATAAACATCTTTACTTGTTTGATAGACCAACCATGTTAATTTCATTTTAACATTAGGTATATTCACTGACATGGTATAATGGTATGTAAATTGATTGGGAATGCCCGCACTTGTTTAAGTTGTGAGGTGTTATCTTGTGAGTGAGGTTGAACACTAGCTAACATGTTCATGGCAAGGTGACATGAATTATCGCAGTTCGAATGAGATATGATACTGGGTGCCGGATGGATGGGAAATTCCATTTCTGAATTTAACATTCCACGATCCACATTGTCACATGTGAACTGGGAATACGTAATGGAAGGCATTACCACCCATAGCGGACAGTGTAGTGGCCACCAAGGAGGGGTTAATGATCGTGACTGGCGGTGTCTGGCTAGAATTGTTTTTGTGAACAGACAAGTGACTCTGGCAGAAATCACATCCACATTTAATGCAGGAGGCCCCACATGCATACCCCGCAGGTCAGTGCAGCGTTCTTTGTTTCCATGGGATATGGGAGCAGAAGACCCACCAGAGTGCCTCTGTTAACACAAAGAGACTAGACACCGCGCCTCCCCTGAGCTTACAAGGTTGCTAACTGGACCCTAGAGGACTGGCAACATGTGATGTGGTCTAATGAGTCAAATTACCAATAGTTTCAGGCTGATGGTAGGCTTTGTGTATGATGCAGACCCCATGAAGCCATGGGCTCCAGTTGTCAACAAGGCACTGTGCAGGCTGGTGGTGGTTCCATACTGGTGTTGGTTGTGTTCTCATGGCATGGGTTGGGTCCACTTGTCTGCCTAAACAATGACCATTTCACTGCATGGTGGCCATTTGCAGCCCTTCATGGACTTCATGTACTCCTACAATGATGAGATACTCCAGCAGGATAATGCACTGTGCCATCAGGCCCAAGTTGTCCAGAACTGGTTTGAGGAACATTCTGGAGAGTTCTAATGAATGATGTGGCCAGCACGTTTACCCCAATTGAGCATTTATGGGATGTGGTGGAGAGGTCCATTCACACCAGAGATCCTGTACATACAGGAGGTAGGCATATCCAGACAGCATGGCTCAGCATCCCTCCAGATGTCTTCCGTCCACTTGTCTAATCAATGACATGTGGAGTTTACCAGGGTAGAGGGGATTCTACACCATACTAGTTCCTGTCCCATGACTTTTGGCATGTCAGTGTATTGGAAAATCATAATTGACAACCATTAAACTGTTAATTCAACTCAGGGTTTTAAAAGTATGAATCAAACTCTGCTTTAAGACAACAACACAGGATAAATCATTAGCGAGTTAACCAGATTAGGTTTTACCTAACTTTAAACTAAGTTACAGAGAGATATCTTCACCATGAGTATCTCTACTGAGTCGGCAAAAGCAAAAAAAAAAAAGTGTTTTATTTGGGCCTAAAATGTTAAGATAAAACATTTATCTATGTGTAATGTTGTAACGTTAGCGAGATATCTCCTGCTCCTGTCTACGCAGTTCACCTCTCTACAGTTTACCAGCTTGTAGAGCTACATAATGTGACCATACATTGGCAATAATACACTGTTACCATTTGAACAGAAAAAAAAGGCATCACGGTTGAACAGCATTTAGGCTCGCAAGCCAGATTTTCCACCTATCATGAGAGATATGTTATGCCTCAATTACCTTCATTTGAGGCTGAAACAAGATGCTGCATCTGAATAGTTACATTAAACCTCCTTTCCAACTTGTTTTCTTTGGTTTTGCCCGATCTGCAATCCATGGCCTCACTAAATATGCTTGCATGGCTGGCTAGCATTAAATTGGTAAATCAATCAAAATTGTCCAGAAGGCCTTTTCTTGCAACAGCCCCTGTATATTAAGCTATATTAGACAATCTTATTTGAAGCATGTTTAGTAAAGCATAGAATATGAAGTAAAAATAACCAGCACCTGTACATCCATATGAGTCTTCTGTGGGCAGGTAGCCTTCAGGTATGGAGAGTCCAGACTTACACACACAGCTGCCATAAGGGAGACCACACTTTGCGTACTCACCACAGGATGAATTACTGCAGGATGAATGGCCTGTGGAGAAATTAAACGAACACACCAAACAAATGTTACTGAGCTTACCTTACATTGTCCACCATCTCACACCATCCTACACTAACACTATAGATTCTGAATGATAAGTGTACTGAATTTGAAGTGTCTGTTAGATGCATTCACCTTTTGTTCGATGTATGATTCCCATGTGCATTAATGGCCACATGATGCTGCTTTAAATAATAAAGTGGTGACACTTTATTTTGATAGGTCCTTCTTAAATGAAACAAACTCTCAACGGACTCTCAGTAACATGTCAAAAATTTATGAGGGTTAGGATTAGGTTTTGGGTTGAGGTTAAGATTAGGATTAGGGCCAGGATTAGGATTAGGTTTTGGGCTGAGGTTAAGGAGAGGGTTAGGTTTTAGGTAAGCCTGGGTAAGGTTAGGTTTTGCATAATGGACATAATATATTAACAACACATCTACTTAATTTAAGTAACATTTCAACAGTACATCTACAAGGTATCTGCTTCAATGTATTCAGATGCTTTGCTACTGCTACCTCACTGATATGTTGTTCATGTGTTACTGATAATCTGTTGAGAGTTTATTAATCATCTGCAAATGACCACTTAAAATAAAGTGTCACCAACAAAGTTACTTCCATGGTTCTGGGTAGCAAATAGTGTGCTATAATGTTTGATATGTACAGTCCAAAAGTGTTTTTATTTCTATTAGATTGACATACTGTGATTGGTTTTCAGTTTTAGTAATATTATTAGTGAAATATGTGATAGATTATTACTATTATCGACAATTTTTTTCTGGAAGTCATGACACCCAGGACTTAAGTGTTTACTGAAAGACCTGATGCCTTTCTGGTTGTTCAGAAATAGAGGTTTAAAAATTGTGAAAAATTGCAGAAATGTATGTAAATGTAAATTCTGTATGGTTAAAGTTTGCCATCATTTTAAATAAAGAAAACAGTAAAAAAGTCAAATTGCCACAATATGTTTAACTTATTTTCTCTTGTTTTATGTAAACATCACTGAGTCATTTAAAAAGCAGTCTATACATAAAATGTACTCTTATTCTTTCTACTCTTATATCAAAACAAGCTTTGTCAGGATTGCTTCTTTTAGCATAGAGTATCAGTACTCAGGAGACACGGGCTCATTTACCCTTCACTTGGCCAGGACTTGGCAAATCATCCAGATATCTACCACACATTCTTATAATTTAAGAAATATTGACTCAGCTGGGTTTTTATGCATTGGTTTCCATTTAGTTACTGAATAATAAGCCTTATTATGGTGTAATAAGCCTAGAATTGTAAGGGGTTAAGTTTATTATTGCAAACTTATCAATTGCTACTTTAAATTTTAAAATGTATGTCATGATTTACTCATGGAAAGTGGGACATCTGCTAACAAGAGACTTAGGAATGGAAAGTAAATGGATTGGCATATCCCAAAGTATCAATATATGCATATTTCCATTAGTTTCAATTACTGCTTGATAACCAAACTGTGTTGATGCCTGAGAGGTTTAATTGTTTTTGCAGTCACCACGCTGTAGTCACCATGCTGCACCAGGCCATATTTCTCCTGACAGCAAGAAGCAAGTACTGCAGTAGTGGTCAGTCTATGGTGCCAATATTGGGGTCTGTTTTAACATGGCCCTAATAGAGTTACTTGGTATAATCTACTGGTGTGTGTACAGGTCTTCTCCAAGTCTACTTTTTTAAAAACAGTACCTCAGGATTGTAAAGGTACTTACGTGAGGCATACAATCCATTGGTTGGGACAAGATAGTAGAGGATTAGCCCTCCGCCACAGTCCAGAGAGGTAATGCTCTGCTGAGCACATTTGACACCAGTACTCCAGTAAAGTACATCACATGTATACAGTTGAAATTGTGTTGAACTGCTGCTATTGGAAAAGAGGGAGGAAAGTGTTGGGGTAGAGTTGGTATTGGGGCAAGAGTAGACCATACGATCTCCTCCAATACCAGTGAATCTGTACCACCCCTCCTTCAGGTCAAGATCATTCTTTGGTCCCCCAGGGAAAGAAGTGGTGCTAAAGCCAATATTACGCCATGGATCACTCAGCACGTAGTGGCTCAGGCAAACATCTGAGAATAAGACAAAATTAATGATGTCACAATTATACACTTTATATAATTCAATATGCAAATAAATTACAATACAATTTAAAATGTTATTTATAAGAAAAGGTGGTAGACGTTACCATAATCAAGGCATTCTCCCCACTGTCTATCTCTGGTATAGTTAGCAGTCGTGCTGCACCATGGTTTAGGGTCATAAAAACTAACACAAGTATTGTAATAATTTCCTTTATAAAAGAAGGGAAATACACATCGAGTCCCGTTAACCGTGACATTGTCTAAGGATATACAAACAATACGTTCATATTAGAAGCATGCAAAAAGAAGCTTATACACACAAAGAGAGCAATAATAAAAAAATTCTGCTATTTGTTAACTCTCTTAAACCTTTATTTAACTGACAAAAGTACAAAAAAATTCCAATGTTTCCACTGACCAACTTAATTATATTTTATAAATCTAAAGAAATTTAGAATTTGAAGCATGTGACACGTACAAAAATCCTTTTCTTTTAATTATCCTTTTCAATCTTTTGGGAACTGTTGTCGTTTGCAGTGAAAGTGAAAATTTTGCCCATTTCTGCTTAAAACAAGACTTCAGCTGCTCATCAGTCTGTGGTCATTGTTGTCTGATTTTCCTCTTCATAATGCACCAAACATTTTCAATAGGAGACAGATCTGGACTGCAGGCAGGCCAGTAAAGCACATGCACTCTGGGTTTTCAAAGTCATGCTGTTATAACAAATGCAGAAATGCCTGGCATTGTCTTGCTGAAAAAAGCCAGGACATCTTAGGAAAAGATGTCATCTTAATGGCAGCATATGTCTCTCTAAAATCCCAAGATATGCCTGTGCAACAATGGTATCTTTAATATATCTGCAAGTCATCCATTCCATGGTCACTGATGTACCCCGATACCATGACAGATTTTCACTGAAAAATTCTGGATGGTTTCTTTGTCACAGAGGACTCAACATCCGTTTTTCCCAAAAACAAGCCAAAATATTGACTTATCTGACCAAAGCACATATTTACACTGTCTTTGAGACCATCTGAGACCATCTGAGATTAGCTTGGACCCAGAGAACTCAATGGCATTTCTGCTTCAAGTTACATTTCTTAAAGAAGCAGCAGCATTTGTTATGTAATTTTGGTTTTCTAAAGTATTCCTGAGCTGAAAATTTTGTATGTAAATATAATTTCTGTATGGTTAAAATTTGCCATAATTTTAAATAAAAGAAAACAATAAAAAAGTCAAATTGCCACAATATGTTTAACTTATTTTCTCTTGTTTTATGCAAACATCACTGAGTCATTTAAAAAGCAGTCTATGAATAAAATGTACTCTTATTCTTTCTACTATTATATCAAAACAAGCTTTGTCAGGATTGCTTCTTTTAGCATAGAGTATTAGTACTCAGGAGACATGGGCTCATTTACCCTTCACTTGGCCAGGACTTGGCAAATCATCCAAATATCTACCACACATTCTTATAATTTAAGAAATATTGACTCAGCTGGGTTTGTATGCATTGGTTTCCTTTTAGTTACTGAATAATAAGCCTTATTATAGTGTAATAAGCCTAGAATTGTAAGGGGTTAAGTTTATTATTGATGTGGCTATATTTAACACAGTAGCTGTAATGTGGTAACATACTTCGAAGTGGATTTGAACTCAGGCCCTTTGGTTAGAGGACAAGTGTTCACTTGAGCGAGCTACCTATTAGAGATGAGTGAAGTTGAACCCAAGTGCAGAACATTTTGAAAATAAATGAAAACAAAGAGACCATGTGCAGGGATCAAACAAGTCACAAGTTTGAGGAGAATGCAATGTCACTGCATTAACACAGCAGAGGTGACGAGAGCTGAGTAGAGGGGTTTTAAAACCCCCTCTTTTTACCAATTCACCTCCTTAGTGTAGAATCCCTCAAAACGGTGTGAATGGAATATTCTATACATTTTGGCCCTGTCACAACTTTTTTAAGTGTGTTGCAGGCATCCTAATCAAAATTCGATTAGATTTACAAAATTCCATTAAGTTGGTCAGCCAAGAAAAGAGAATTAATTCTTAAGAGAATTAAAAAATCACAGATTCTTGTTATTGTTGCATTTTACAAAATGTCCCAACTTTTCTGCAAATGGAGTTTATAAAACTAGCTAGTTAGCAGTAAGCTTATAAAGGTCAATAGTGTAGGACCTTATCACGGCTTGTTATATGAATGTTGGAAGTAATAATTATATCATAAATTCAAATAACAATATTATTTTCATAATATTACAATGCCTTATAGTATACTACTATACATAAGTTTATATCGGTGTTTCTTTTTTGCTCAATAATTTTTGCCCAGATTTGGTGCTTCAATCATGGAGTATATGGAAAAATGGTGGGTGTTCATGGAGTGTGGACAGATACACACATTTTGGAGTAGGGGGCCCTGAGAAGGCACAGTATACCCACTTATCTAGACACCACTACATTACTGCATGTAGGTCATGTGTGTGTATTCACCATTCCAATGTACATCAGTGTAGGATTTATCAGTAATATATGTCAGTTTCAGTGCAGTACACTAAACAATGTGCCTTCTTTAGAAAGTCAAAACTAAAACATTAAAGCAGCGCTTTACATTTGGACAACCCCTTATTCACAGACAAATTCAAACACACTGCAAAATGTAATAGATGTGTAATATGTGTAATAGATATGTAATAAAATGTAAAAGATATGTAATATAGGAGCATTTTTGATATTTAGTTCTCTTTATCTACTTTTAGCACTTGTGTGAAAATTTTATGATGTCAAAATTATGCAGAAATACAGAAGATTCTAAAGAGTTCACAAACTTTCAAGCACCATTGTATGTCTTATTTTAACTTTGAAAAGCTGCATGTTCACATGTCATACAATGTCTAGTAATTCCTCCCAACATCAGGAGACTGTGAGTTTGAAGCCCAGCAAAGCCACAGCTGACCATGACTGGAAGCACAATAGGAGAGTTTGATTTGTTTGATTTGATTGCATAATGGAAAGAATGTCAGCTGATGAGGAAACTGGGTAAAAAATGCAAATTGAGTTTTGTTTATCTAATGATTTTATTTCTAAAGAAGTTGGGAGAACTTTTGACTCAATTCAGATGATATCAGTTACCTTAGAATTTTAAGTTGAGCTGACTTTCATTTTTAACAGTGCACGAGAACCAAGGATATTTGTACTTTTACTTAAGTATTGCATATGCATACTTTGTCCACCACTGTTTCATAGCCAGTACATTGATTTGTAGTTTACTTACAGTAAAGTTCAGCAGCACCATTTGTGATTGTAGTTAGTAGGAATGCAATGATGCCTGGTGAAGAAACACAGGTATTAATAGTTATTAATCTACACAAGCATATATTAAGGTCAGATATTAACTTACCACATCTGACAAGTGACTAGCTCAATGGGCCGAGTAATGTAGAATGCATGTATGACTGCAAAACAATAGCTTCTAGCGGGTACAACAAAACATCATCATCAACCACAAAACTGTAGATTTGATCACTAGATATGTCATGTTTTAAGATCATGTTTCTTAGCAACAAGTTACATATTTATAGTATTTTTTGCATGGAACTTTGCATATTGATGGAGTTGATAACAGTTCAGAAGCACGCATCTTTGTTCACTGATTTTGCATCTAATTTTCACTCCGTGCCAGACAAAACATCATCATTCATTATACACTTTCATTATAGTCAATGCAACAAGATTTTATAAGTCATTTTGGACCATTTCTATTGGTCAATTTATCATAAAATTTCGACAAGGTATTAACAGCATCCAGTATTTTCAAAGTATTAAAAAATGAAAAATGAACAAAAATGGAGATACAATGTTTTCTTGCAACAGCAATGATATAGCAATGAACTGAACGGTCAATCACAGCATATGTGATGAAATGGTAAAAGGTAAAAATCTGAAAATTTTGAAAAGAGTAAAAATGGCAGAACTATGCCATGTAACACTGTGCCAGAAATATTACCAATTATCAATTAGCATGTGAATTATAAACAATACTTGTATGAGTTCAGTTAAATGACACGAAGCATAAAAGTGTTATATTTCTTGAGAAAATGATGAGATTAGCTCAGAGAAAAAGTACTCACAGGGCAGAAAGGAGCTCATCTCTCTTCAGTGTGGTCTAAACAGAAGAATGTGGCAGTGAAGAAGCATCCAGCTGAGTGCACTAGAACACTTCTCATGACATCATCCACACTAGGACCAATGAGGGAGCAACAGCGTCTGTATATAAAATATGTACACTCTGCTTAAAACTATGGGAGTGAGCCTGATTTTAAGGACAAGCCACAGAATACAACTTTATTCTCAGTAACTCAAGGCTGAACTAGAATGAGGTGAGCAGAGTCAGTTCATTGATTTGTTGTTTGTTTATTTATTTGTTTCTTTCTTTAGTAATGAAGTCATTGTTTAATGTCTACAGATTATTGAATAAATAGTCATCTACAGAAAACAGCTGGGGAAGAACATATAAACCACAGTGTAACAGTAAAGAAGTCATGAAAATATGAAAGGCATGGTATGTATCCACTGCACATGAATGTGTTAGCTAAAATCTTACTCCTCACTTATTTTCAACAGGGAGTGGCAGCAAAAATGTTGAGCGGCTGTGAGAAAGGCTGAACTGGTTTCATATTGCATCAAATTTCAAGTGAGATAGAACTGATCCGCTGACCAAAGGCATCTTTCCATAGAAAACCAAAGTTGTACATCATTTTGTAGTCAGCGCCATGCCCAAATAAGGAATAAGGAAATGTGTCTAAAGCTGGTTTTTACTACAGGAAAACCACCACCATCATGCTTTGTGGTGAACAAAAATGTTCCAAAGCTGGTATGTTTTGTCCTACATTTTCCCCCAAATATCACTAGATCTTCTGAACTATGGAGTCATTAACAAATTCGAAATATGATTATTGCCTCATTCATGCTGGCAAAGCTTGTTTATTTTATTGGGGTACCTTGGTGAGGCTGTCAATTCAATGCACAGGAGTTGGCTTTTGTGTAGCAATATTTGTTTCCTTAAAAACCCATATTTCAGAGAATCCAGTAAGTTTAGGGTGGGGGAATGGATGTACAAGACAACAAGTACCTGCTTTAGAACTTTAGTGAAGATCAACACTGTCCATGTTTCTCATAGAGAAAATTACTTAGATTCAGAGTTTTTTATTTGGGTATGCCACAAAAAAGTCTATCCCACTTTTTTAAAATAATTTAATTAAAATGTAAGCAGACTGGCCTTCTAGTGACAAGGCATTGGCAAAGTGAGTGGTGCAATGGATTTTTAAAATGAATAGTTAGGCTTAATTATCTGACCAGTGGAGTCACATTTGAAGCTTTTGTATAATACTCCATAGGCTTATACATACACAGTGCGTTTGTACCAGAACAGAAAAGGTATGTTGATAAAAATATAGTATATGTAGTTCACGTGTGATTTTTTTTTTCTTATTTTATTGTTATTTGTTATTTTATTGTTCTGTTTTAAAACATTAGGTTATGACAAGGTACAAATATATACTTTTCACCTGGAAAAAAAAGAAAAACAAAACCTTATTTAAGGTAAACAATTGGGTCCTAAAACCTTGATTATACCTTGATGAATGAAAAATAGACCTGAACAGTACCTTTATTCCTGTTGCCTTTGCCTTTATTGCACACCCCTAACACATCTTCATCTTCTCAGTTTAAACTAGATAAAATACTTGCTCACTTTGTCCATTAGTGTCAAACTCTTAGCAGCTTAAAATCTGGACTGGATTGGACAGGACGGTTGCTTTTTGTTAGGTCAGTGAGTAATAAGATGCCCCTTTATTAATGTATGATTGATATTAAAAATGTATAATGTGTGAAAATATATGATTAATATTGAAATAATGTACATAGGGTTTATTTATTATTTAATTGAATTTCAATCCCTGCCTTGCCCACTACTTGAGACCTTCCTGCAGTGTGTACCATTCATGCCCCTCCCCTATGGTAATAACATTAGCTATTGGACTACTGCACTACTGGATGGACTACTGCCAAAAGCCATTACAAAGGCCTGCCTCACAAAGTATGTTTGACTTTGACATGTTCATGACTAATTTTCAGCTTTACAAAGCCTCAAAAAATGTGGTTAATTCATTTAAGACAACAGTTATAACTTTCTCAGTTAACCAGTTGTCATTAGTCCTGGTGTGCATGCAAGGATAGCATGGTGTTTATGAAAACACCCAGTGATTCATCAGAAGCTTCTCCCTGATTCGTTCAAGAGATGTTTATGAGCCTAAATCCCAAACTTACTCTGCCCCAGGTCAGATTAGCTCTTTAATTTAAGTTGCCATGTTAATAAAAAGTGTAAAATCTACCATCATGAGATGGAAAATGCCAGGTTGGATCACAATAAGCTTAAAGTTAGCTGGAAATCCTGCTTTGTGAGCCAGACCTCAGGCCACCAAATTCAACAATAACTTCAGTAAAATTGAGAATTCCCTCCTTTCATCTCATAAGAATGGAAGGTAATTCTCCAGCAGGCCTGTTTTTCAAGGTATGCAGTCTCATTAACCTGCCAATATTTTTGGGAAGAGCCTAGAGTCAAAAGAGGTCAGTTAAATGTTGTGGTCTTAGTTTCTAACAATGTGAGTGTTTGTTACAGCCTCTCCTGCTCTGTTAGTGTTGACTGATGACAGAAGCTCTTTGTTTCTTAACTGAGAATTTTGCCCGAGGCAGCAAAATAGAGCAGATAAAAAGAGGATGGATGTCTGTACACTCCAGCTACAGCGAAAGGGATATATAGAGTGGTCAGAGCTAGATAGAATGCTTTGGAAAATTAGTGACAGCTGAACAATGAATGTACTGTCCTAAATGTGAAAAGTATATTATTTTCAGTAAAACACTTAATTTGTGAACAGCCAAAATAAAAATGACCTCACTTTATCCTTCATAAAGTGCTTTTACACTGAAGCACATTTCACACACTTGTGACTCCTTTTCTCAATTTGTTTTTTTTTTTTCCTGAAGCATTTGTTCCTTTGCCTGCCACTTTGCTATGCAGACAATACACTTCATTAATTTAACTAAATCTTAGTGTGGTGGTGGGACCATTGCATTTTACAGGGCCATAACAGTCATCAATTTCCTGTAGATGCTGGATAGCTACATGAATGTAAGTAGACTACTTTACATTGCAATTTAAAGATCCACAAAACATGCATTTCAGCCTGGTTAACTTCCATCACTTTTGAGGTAAAGATTAAACAGATTTTATCAATCCTTGGGAAAACAGTCCAACATTTAGCCTCAAAGAGTGTCAATCAAATGAGATAACAAATTCACAATTATACTTGTGCCTTCTCCAATACTAAAAGCAAGGCGGAAAGTCAGTAACAGTGCTAACATTAAACCCCAAGAGAGTTACACTTTAATTATGTTTTCCTCAACAATGTACAGACTCTTCAATTAATCTTTTGGCTCAATGAAATTTAAAGAAGAGAGTAAAAAGCATGTATACATGTAGTTCTGCAATGATCGCTGGGACAGGCTCCAGCTCCCCCCATGATATATGTACATACATGAGAACAAGTAATACAGTAATATATATATATATATATATATATATATATATATATGTCTTTTAAACTGTAAGTCAATGAGACCATGTGGTGAAACTCCATGAGCCAAACTGCATCTCATCGCTGCCCTTTTCAAGAGTAAATCTTCTTGTAGCAACCAATCACAGCATGCATTGTAATCAGCTGAGTAGTTCAGCTGACACCAGTAGCTCCACCTAGGAAAGAAGAAAACAAGACCAGCAGAGAGCAGCAGTGGGCAGCACCAGACCGCTGATAAACATCTTGGATGTAACAACATATAATGAGAGTGACACATAAGTACTAGTTAGCTCTTGTTACTTTCTTAATTGTTGTTACTTCTCATCACTTACAACAATAAGGAGGCAACAACAATCTCTCCCTCATAGTAAACAAAACCAAATAGATGATTGTTGATTTCAGAAAGGAGAGCAGAGTGCAAACACCTCTGAGCATTGAAGGAACCATTGAGGACCTCACCTTGTCACTCAATACATCCCATCAGAAAAGCACAACAATGCCTTCATTTCACCAGGAGGCTGAGGAGAGTCAAACTGACTTCTACAGGTCCACAGTGGAGTGCATTCTGAAGAGCTGCATCACAATCTGGTATGGCAGCTCCACTGATGGAGAAAGGAAGACCCTGCAAAAGGTGGTGAAAACTGCCCAGTCCATCACTACTGTTGCCCTCACACCCATACAGACATTCACAATCAAAGATGTCTAAGGAAAACCAGCAGTCTGCAGCTGGACTCTGGATTTCCCCTGTACACCAACCTGCATCACCTAGCACAACTCCAACACCATCATGAAGTTTGCTGACAATACAACAGTAGTGGACCTCATTAATAATAACATGGAGGAGTAGAGTGAGGAGGTGAAACTTCTCACAGAGTGGTGCACCAACAATAGTCTCTCCCTCGATGTGAGCAAAACCAAATAGATGCTTGTTGATTTCAGAAAGGGGAGCATGACCATTAAGGATCTCACCTGGTGACTCAAAGCATCACATCACATCAGAAAAGCTGAACAACGCCTTTTTTAAATACTTGCACAATGTCATCTGACCGCCAATGGGGCAGCCTGTGTGCTGTCTGATAAACAAAATGATTAATAAATTCATGAAATATATATATTTTTTTTTAATCTAGTATAATGTTAACTTATATATAGTAACATTGAATCTGTTTATCCAATATACATATATTGTGTATGTTAAAACAAAGGTTGTGATGTGTTGTGATGTGGGTGTTTTACGTATGTAGAGTGGTTATGAAACATGATAAGAAAAAAGAAACATAACAAATCATAGGGGAAATATGTCATTTGATCTTAAGTCAACTGTCGAATGTATATTCTGACTCTTGGAGCTGTGCCAAATATTTTAAGTGTCTTTTTGAGCTATGTAACCTTTGTGACATGTTTTCCCACTGCAAATGGAGAATGACTGGGTCAGCTTTACCTCCTCAGAGGTGGCTTTCACTTACTTACAGACCATCCAAGTTTGAAATCCAATATCCATAACCTCTGTGACTTCCTTTGATAATTTCAAGTTAAACTGGACAATTCTATTCCTTTAGCTTTTAATATTGTTATCGTGAATGAATAGTTGTAACTTTAGGATGACTTAGTGAAAATCGAGTAAGAACAGGCTTAGTCAGAATAGAGTTTTATTTTTATGTTTATTACAACCAGAAAACCACAGAAATAACAGAATCATGTTATGTTGGTTATGTTACAGTTTTAACTGTCTGAAATATGAAGTAGGAAATTATGGAAAATGTATGGAAAACATTTGTAAAGATTATTTTAAAATAGCACACTAGAAATAATACCATTATTTTTCACTTTTTCTTGCCAAAAATGACAAAACGTTAAACTTCTAATGGCCTTCATTAGTCAGAAATAGCAAGAACTAAACAATTAGATGCAGTAAATTAGAGTGGGAGTGCTTTTCCCTTTGAATTATTTAAATGTTAAAGTTTTGTGTGGAAACTTGCAGGACAACTTTTACAGAAAAAAGAGTCAGTACTGTTCCATTCAGCATTAATGGCTTCAAACAGCTGAAAAACATTGCCAAGCTAGTTTGTGTTTATTCTCTATAGGGTTTAAATCTGAACTTTGACCAGGCCAAAACCATCAGTGAAAACCATTAGTAATTTGGTCTTGACCATTTTTTTGCACAGGAGTGTAGTGGTGGTGCTCCAGCCTTCATCTTCTGGATGGCTTAGGAGCAGTTTTGGTCAAGATGCAAGAACTAGACAGAAACTTCTTGTACTGCTGCCTGATCTGAAAGCATAAATAAATAAATAAGATTAGAATAGGTAAAACAATGAAACACTGTTGCAGAAATTGTAGAACCAGTTTCATTTCTGTTGAAAATCTAATTATATGATGCAAGAATTTTGTCTATGAAATTAAAAAACAAAAAAAAAAAGAAAATGAAGAAATTTAACCCCTTATATTAGGGGAGCTCAATCCTGGTCCTGGAGATCCACCACCCTGTAGAGTTTAGCTCCAACTCTAATCAAATACACCTGATCCAAGTAATGAAGGGCTTCAGGAGCATCTGACAATTAGAGCCAGTTGTGTTGGATCTGAACTATCCAGAGTGGTAGATCTCCAAGGCCAGGATTGAGCACCTCTGCCTTACATGACCATGGGCAGACCGGCAGGCCCAGAGTTTTATTACACACTTTGTTAACCTAAGAGTAGCTCAACCAGTCTGCACCAAAGTCGCTATAGTTCCTAAATAATAAGTCTTAGCATGTAATTAGTCTGGCATTTTAAACAGTTAATATGTAAATATAAAGGATTTGGCCAAATGCAAATTTAAATAAAGCAACTTAGAGTGTCACAAGCCATCTAAAAGGCTGAAGACCCAAACAGAAGACAGGACATTCTGGAGAAACTCTGTCCATATAGTCGCCAAGATCAGGATTCAGAATAATGGTAAAGAAATAAAGCAAGAGATCTCTCACCTCATGGTTGAAGACGCAGTGGATAAAGAAGATGAAGGTGCCCTGCTGGGAGTTGAAGATTATGAAGAGAATATTTATCACTTCATTGTTCTCTGTGAAGAAGCCCAGGATCCAGGAACAACCAATGATAACAAACTGGAGCAGGACTTTAAGCATCACTCTTTTAATAAGATCATTATCACTTCTTGTGAGTTTTGTCTGCAGGACCTCATTGTTCAGCTTTCTCAGAGTGGAGACCATCAAGACGCCAATGCTGATGAAGAGGATCAGGTTTGACTGCAAAAGGAGAGAAAATAGTCATGATAAACAAAATTATTGTTATAGCTGAACAACTCATCTCCACCAGGCAACAAGGAGTTAACCCTCTGAGGTCTACAAACATGCCGACATGTCAAATTACATCTTTCTCTGTGTCTCAATGCATGTCTTTGTAATAATACTGCACAGAAATACAATTCAAACAGTTCCTGAATCTGTAGAGTCGCCCTTTCCATCTTGACATGAGAACATATGTGACTCACATTCGGAGATATGAGCATATGAAGACACACGCTGTCTGTCTCTCACTGTGTGTAAATAAATTCCTCTACTTTTGTGAACCTAAGACTTTGCTAAACCCATTTCAAGCCCTAAAATAAATCATCCACATGACAAATCATCTCAAGATATTAACAATTTCTAAAACCAGATTTCATTTTTTCAGCTTTCAGGCCCAATTATCTCCTTAGACAGTGCTAAAAGGCCTCATTGTAGAGAGAGATGAGATTATTCTGAACATTTGATATATAATATGTGGGTATCATGTCGTATACAAGAGCCTTTAAAGGCGAATTTAAGACTACATGCAAAAAATCAAGAAAATGCCCTGAGACCCCAGAAGGTCAAGGCAAGGTTTAGATATTACCCATTCCAGATTAAAGTTTTGATTCTAGCCTTTATAAAATCATAAAAAAAATAAAGTGAATAAGCCTGATTATAAGAAAAGAAATTAAGCCATTACAGTAGCATTATAGTGTCAAAAAATACCTTAGTACATAGTCATTATGAAATAGATTGTAATATATTTTGAGTAATATTTTGCCATGAATGTGGCAACCATGAGAAAGTACCTAGTTATTATTAGGTAACGGAATGATAGGCCAGCTATCTTGTTTGATTTAGTGGCTCAGTGCCTTAAATTTGGCTTTTTTTTTTCTTCTTTTCTTGGGTTATTCTATGCAGAGAATTTAATATCTCTGAGATATCTAAGTATTTATACAGATATAAAAATTTGACTTTTTACACATCGCTTATTGCCCCTTGTGAGGAACTGGTCTTGTTGGTCTTGTTGGTCTTAACTGGTCAAAAGCAAAAGGATGACATTCAAGAAAAAATCTTAGGAAAATATTGGTGAGTGAGGCCCATTCTTTGTAAATGAAATGTGTGTGTATATAAAGAATATTTTCAAACTTAAAAGAATCTTCACATAATGTAAAGATTCTACATAAATAGTTTTGCCTAGAACCATATATCCAAGCCAAAAATGATTTATTCTTTAAGAGTGTAAATTAAAATTATGACATGTTGCCTTTAAAACATATCATAATAATGCATTAATGTTTTATGTTGCTTGACAGTAATGCACCACTGTATGTATACCTATTGGAGTAGGTGATTTTAAAATCATAAACTGTACATACTGCAAGAATGACACAAACAGGTCCCAGAAAACTCCAGCGGAAGCCTTTGTTAATCTTAAGCCAGCATCTACAAAGAGAACAATGCATACGTCATTAAATAAATTACCATTTGCTAACACTTTACCTGAGCCCTGATACATAACAGTGACATATCCATGCCATGATCATGTGTTTCCATGTCAAATTATGTCCAGTAATATAAGTGCCATGCTACCATTACTGTTAGTCATCACATCATATACTTTGAATTCATGAGGGCTAACAAGAGTACACATTAACATGTGACATAAACTGTCATGACCTTAAACATGATGGCATCTTTCATTACAATAGCCATGAATGGTGATATGACACTGCACCAAAATCTGTCTTACTCTTGACAGCATATAATTTTTGTAATAATACATTTATAACATAGTTATGTCACTGTTGTGAAGTAAAGTTTGTGTTTCTAATCATTTCAGGTTTGACAGTACAATGAAATATAAGTGTTTGTCTAAGCATTTTGATTCAGATTAATTAAACTGAATGCATTTACATGCACTCAATAATCCAATCATGATCAAACTTCTGCAGTGGTCTGATTATTCAAATGGTCATGTAAACAACACACTTCGATTTCTTAGACAGGAGTAAGGTCTAGAAATCCGAATAAGACATCTGATAAATAGAGCTAGATTTTAGCTCAGTAATCAGATTTCTCAGTGCAAGTATACCCTTACTCTGATTTCTTTCTGATTTCTCAGCCCTTGCATGTGCGAAAACAGACTGTGGTACCGGAAATAAGCAGCGTTGCTGGAAGATGCAGCAAAACACTTTTGGAGTGACACTGAAACCAAATACGTGCCTGACAAAATTAAGGGTTTAAATATTCTTCATCTTCTACATGATGTATGTTCATATTTTCAGTGAAAGTGGCACAATGTTTTTAAAAAAAAAGCTGCAGCATGAAGATTGAAATCTACATTACGTTTACGTCACGTCTTCTTCTTTGAGTTTACTGGCGCAAAGCAGAAATCTGAATACTGCCTGAGTCATGTAGACCTGGAGTTTCCCCATTATCTGATTACCCAAGTGCATGTAAATGTTGATTACTGACAAAATCTGATTTTTTTGCAGTTATCAGGTTATTAAGTGCATGTAAACGCACTTACTGTTCACTGCCGTATCCTTCAGGAACCAGTCCAACAGATACGCCCACCATAGTCAGAGGAATGACATATCCAATCACAGTTAAACATTTCCAGCTAAGCATCTCCATCTGCTTTGGTCTGATCTGTGTCAGGTTCTTTACAAAGATGAAGAGCAGCACAGCTTCAATGAACATCCACACAAAGGCACAGAGAAAGAGGAAGTGCAGAACACCTGCCATCACTGCACATAACAACTGGAGAGAGAGCGAGAGAGACAGCGAGAGAGAGAGAGAGAGAGAGAGAGAGAGAGAGAGAGAATGAAATGAATCACAGGCATAGTACTGCTCTTGGCGTTCCTGTTTATTGGAAGACAGGAGTGAAGACATATCTGGCAAAAATGTACAGAGGTAAATGCACTCACCTGATCAGAGGCTATGTCAAGCAGAAATTTCTGTGTGAGCAGGAAAAGGAGGTGAGCCAGAAACAGGCTTATACACAGGTTGATCAGAGCCGCGTTGATCACTTTCGGGTTCCGCCGACAAACAGCAAAGGTCAACAGAGCCAAGAACAGGAAGAAAAGTCCCACTGACACGGCCACTGTATTCAGCATGTTCAAGCTACGAGTATTCTAAAAAAAATACACATTTGAGAAGCTTGAGAACACAGTGAGTGATCTCGTCGAACCACATTCTCATGTCTGCATGTCAAGGATACTCTTCTGAAGATTTTTGCAAGTGCTAAGTAAAAAATAAGCCTTAGATATGTCCCTTTTTAGCCCTTGATACATCTCACCTGGTCTCTTACCTTAGAAAAACCACTAGCTTGCATAATGAGAGCGAAGGTTCCTGGGTGTACACAAAAGCATTTAGAGTGGCTGCTGTTGATCGGGATATATTTACAACTGTCTTCCACCCATTCAACATCTCTCCAGTTCACACAGTATAGCTCGCTTCCAGGTTCAATCGTCTAGCCAGGACATAGAAGAATATTTAAAAGAAGAAAGCAAATCGCACTTAATTAATTTACTGTACTTGTGTTTTTTTTAGTGATAACATTTTAAAAATGAATACAAAAATTTGAAACATGGTGTGAAATGGTAACATTTTCCATACATTTCACAAATCTGCCTTGCATCATTTTCAGAAGTTTACCTTACGTCCTAAATTGATCCAGACATAGTACTGGGGTAATGTGTTATGAAGTAACATGTATTAGTACTGAAATTACTTGTTTGAGCTTACACACTTATTTAAAATATAAAATATTAGATATAAAAGTAGATGTAAAAGTAAATCTTAATAACAAACACTCATGCTGTGACAAAGAAAGAGCTAACAATTCCTCTAAGGCTACGTTCACACAGCAGATAAAAGTGTGAAACATGCACCGATCAGGCATAACATTCTGACCACTGAAGAACAGGGTAAAAGGGGGCTAACAAAGTATGCAGAGAAACAGATGGACTACAGTCTGTAATTGTAGAACTACAAAGTGCACCTGTATAGTAAGTGGAGCTGATAAAATGGACAATGAGTGTAGAAGCAAGGATAATGTTACGCGTGATCGGTGTATACGACATTAATCTGAACAGATCATGCTCCTAAACTAACATTTTGAGTCAATGACCACTGACTCTGTAACTAGGATGATAGCTTACTAAGTCAGTATCCTATGAGAGTTAGAGGTAAAATATGACTGCATGCCACCAGTTAGAGCTTTTTTTTTGTGCTGAATATCTATATACAAAGACAAGACATAAAAGAAAATTTTTGAAATGGAAAGCAACTGATCCACTGAGACAAGCACAGGAGGAAGAAATGCCACACCATGTGTCCCTGAAATCCACAAAAACCTCTGCTAGACATTGTCCACCTGCCTCTCCTCAAAACCCCCAATGTCTCTGACAATAAGAAAATACGTTTCAAAGAGTTGAATGTGACCGTCACTGTGATGTATTGGGCAAAAACATCCACGGTAGTAGCCGCCACATATTTACACATACCAACCTACTCTTTTCCACCCCACTCTATGCCTTTAAATGTGCTGATGTCACTTGTTCTACAGGAATGTATACATTTAACAAGAACATAACAATTACTCCACAAAATGTATAGAACAGATGCAACTTAGGAACTTACTGCAGAATGTTCCACGGTAACATTAAAAGATTCACTGTCTTCAGATTGCTTTTGTCTGGGCATTTGTTGGTTGCTATTATAGAGAAATTTGACGGTCAGTACTGTAGACATCATAGTTTTCAGCTTCGTCGGAAGATTTGTTGAAGAAAGTAGGTTTCAAAAAGCTTGACATGCCAGTGTAGCTCATGAAGATCACAGCGTCTATTCCTAAAGCACAGAACATGAACAACATGTAATCAATTTTAAAAAATCTGTAATTCCTTAAGTTATTTTATGCATTAAACATGGGATCTTGAATGAGCATTTGGTTCTAAAAGTGCTAATCTGGGCTATAAGAAGGCAGACAGTACATTCTATTATGCTTCTAAAGAAGAATAAAAACAATGGGCCTCATTCACTAACCATTCTTAAGAAGAAATTTGGTTTTAAAACCCACTTTCACAGTTTTCATGAAGATTCTGACATTCACCAATGTTTTCTTAATTGGGATTTGTTCTTAGGTAAGATCTATAGACTTATAGAATCTATAGACTTTTTCTTAGGACCTTTCTCAAGAACACATAAAAAAAAATAAAAATAAGTAAATATTGGTGAATGAGGCCCAATGTATCAAACAATTTAAATGTATCAATGCTGTACCCTTGTTCTCCTTTGAAAGCTTATTGAAGTCAATATCCAAGTAAGCACTGCTTGTGTTGAGTGATGGAATGTCCGAGATAGAAGCATTTGGGCCAAAAACAAACACTGCCGCCTCTGAAAAAATACAAATCAGACACAATAATATTGCAAAATGTTTAATATAGTTTCTGTCCCTACAATATTTGGTTACATGAGATTAAGAAGATCTACTATGATTGTTCACTTGTTGTTACTCTTTAAACTGTTAGCCATAAGCTAAACTTCAATCCTATCAAAATCATGAGAACACTTTATCTCAAGGAACACATCGAAGGTATATTCAGGTCGTTCTTTTTCACAGCATACTGAAAATTATACACAAGTTTTTTTTCCAATATGCATTAAGCTTTTTTATCATGACCTGTCTTAGTACACAATTGGAGACAGTGTGAAAATTACCCACTGGTATTCGAGGGGTTCCAGTGTTGGCTGGCTGCTAACTCACTCACCATAGTGGTGCTGATGCTACACTGGCAGCCAAATGTGTAGTTTCATTTTTTTCTTTTTTTTTGGAAAAGCTTCGCTTGTCCACACATTAAGGTTTACACATCTCCTCTTTTGTCTTTAGTTTGAGAAATGTTTAACAATTCACTCTTACCACCAATCTCTTGGAAAGTTAGGAAAATTTTCAGATTTACAAATATGCTACAGCATATTGTACAGTATTTCAAAGGAATCCTGGTTAACCAATTTGCTACAGCGCCATCCTGAGTCAGACCAGTGGTGCATATCTACTTGGTTAAGAAAGACAAACCTAATGGTTTCCTTCACAGGCATTAACGGTTCGTTGGACCTCAGTGACTGCCTGAATTCTGGAGCCAATAGAAATGACCAGACACTAGGTTTGGCAGCTATACATGCCCACACCATAACACTACCTCCACCATGCTTGACGGATGAGGGGATATGCTTTGGATCATTAGCAGTTATTTCCCTTCTCCATATTGTTCTCTTCCCATCATTCTGGTACAAGTTGAGCATTGTCTCATCTGTCCATAAGATGGTGTTGCAGAACTGTACATATTTTTTTTTTTAGATATTTTTTTGCCAAACTAATCTGTTCTTCCTGTTTTTGAGGCTTACCAATTGTTCACAGGTTAGGGTAAACCCTCTGTATTTTCTCTAAAGTCTTCCCTTGATTGCTGACTTTGACATAGATACCCCTACCTGCTGGGGTGTTCTTGATCTCACTAACTGTTGTGAATGGAAAGGATTCTTCTGTGATCCACCACAGTTGTTTTCCTTCTGGGTCTCTTAATGTTTCTGAGTTCACCAGAGATCATTTTAAGAATGATTTAAATAGTTTTAAATAGTAATTTGGCCACATCAAATGTTTTTGCTATCTTTCCGATATGTTTGGTTTGATTTTAAGCCTACTGATGGCTTGTTTCTCTGGCAGTCACATCACAGATCAACTTCATATTGATAGTAAACAGCAACAGATTCCAAATGCAAATACAACACTAGAAACCAACTCAGAATAACACACTCTGTCAACATTCAGATATTTGTGGATATGACTGAATGTGTTCCTTAAAATAAAGTATTATCAAAATCCCCATAGGGAAGTCTGACTTGTTGTTATGTTACTAGGCTTTTGAACTATATGGAGAAAGGAAAATGTGGTACAATTAAAAGCTGTTATCATATATATATATATATATATATATATATATATATATATATATATATATATATATATATATATATATATTATCCACTTACGTATTGATGGAAGAGAGATGTTTGTGTAGTAAGAGGTGTTTGTTTTTACCACCAGTGCAGATACCAGCTTCTCAGTTGCATTAAGTACAGAGTTTCCATAGAATACCAGTACGTTGTTGTCAGTTGATGCATTTTTCAGAATCATTGTCGAATTCATTAACATATCCAAAGTATACCTGATCACCTAACCAAGCACAAAAAAAATGTAAGTATGGTATCCGAATGCAAAATACATAAAATAAATGACTGAACTAAAGGTTTCTCACAACTGTGGGTATCACTGTGCTGTTCTGAATCTGACCCAAGAGGATCTCTACACACTTCACTGTGTAGTCAGCCTAGAAGAAAAATCAACTTTAAAAAATGCTTTTAGTTTTGCAGTATAGAATGACTATCGGTCATTTCGACAAGGTGTCATTTCCTACATTGTTTCGTATTCAGCTTTTCATACGTACCTGGCATTCGGCAGACTTTTTTATGGGGAGATCTGAAAATAGTAAATAATAAATGTAGATGCATGCACACACACACACAAAATACTACTACTACTACTACTACTAATACTACTAATAATAATAATATAAATAAATAAATAAATAAATAAATAAATAAATAAATACATAAATAAATAAATGGGTCCATTGCCAAACTGAAATATGCTGACCTTTTAATTTTATGGTCATACATGCCGACTCCTTTTGATCGAATGAGGATATGTGACATTTTTCATTCAATTAGGTATTTCTATATGTATGTATGAATATATGCAGTGTCTTGCAAGGACTTTGGAGCTGAGGTATTTTGAAAGGGCACTGTTTCAGTATGCCAACGTACCATTTTAGACGTAATTTTCTAAAGTTATTCCAATATTGTAGCATTCTTATTGCAGATCTGATTTTAATTACAAAAATGCAACATATCTAAGTGATTTTTTTTTTCTTGTTTTAAAAGCAGAGAAGACCTTATTATAATAAATGTCCATTTAGTAAAGCTGAATCAATTATAAAGACAAATAAAGACAAAAATTATCCGATGAATTTGTCTTCGTACTGAAAGTGAAGGCCATCCAACCATTTCATAAAGTTCACAGTGACAGATATTGAACTCATCACTGTGAACCTTATGAAATGGTTGGATGGCCTTCACTTTCAGTGCGAAGACAAATTCATCGGATAATTTTTGTCTATAAAGCAATAATTGGTCAGCTTCCTTCATATTTGTCTGCTTTCATATCAACAAATAAGTCTCGAGTTTACTTTCTAGTAGTTCTATTCAGCCGGATGTTCTGATAGTACAGTCTGAAAACGGAAAGGCAGCTTTTAGTTACAGGGCTCCATCGGCATGGAATGATCTGCAAAATCATTTGATATTGGAGCAGTTTATTAATTTTAAAATGACTGTCAAAGAACTGTATCATTCAGTTTGTTCTTGTTTTAAATTTGGTTTTGAACCTGGTTTGATTCTGTTGGTTGTGGTTGTGCTGTTTCTTTGTTGATTGTTTTGTGTGCTGCCTTCTAGGCCCACTTGTAAAAGAGACTTTCAATCTCAATGTGACTACCCTGGTTAAATAGAAGTCAGAAAGAAAGAAAGAAAAAAAGTCTCATGCAGAAGTTAGCTAGCCAGGAAAGCTGTTGCAAAACTTGGATATCACAATCATTTAAAATGCCATGAAGTGTTAGCAGTTTTTTGATATACTAACTCTCAAAGCATGTCATCTTGATATTAATGCCAAACTACTTTGCTTTTATAATGTAAACGTGTCATTGTGAGATCTCTTTATAGCCATATAAAGAGTCACAAACTGTACAGTGTAGCAGATATCAGATATATTTATATCTTGAGAGCAATTGAGGGGTGTAACCAACAAAAGTGTTTTAATTTTATCCATTTGATTGAACACTTTTAAACAGTGCAACTAATACTGTCAAACCAACTGTAGTATCTTAACATTTTCATGAGACAACATTTTAAAGCTCTCTTCATGTGAGTTAAAGAAGCAAAGCCTGCACCTGTACATCCATAGGTGCCTTCTGTGGACAGGACGCCAGCAGGTACGGAGAGTCCAGGGTTACACTCACAACTACCAAACAGAAAACCGCACTGTGCGTGCTCACCACAGGACGAATTACTGCAGGATGAATGACCTGTAGAGAAATGGATAGTGTCAAAAACACAAACACATTTTAGTCAGTTTACTCTTAAGCCCTGCTGGTGACATCCTGTATGAATAAAAGTAACGTGTGGCCACACTGTATTGATGAGTGGAAACAAGATCCTAATGCGTGGCCACAACTTAGTAAGGCGTGGGAACGAGATCATAAGCTGTGGCTCAGGCTTAATTATCTCATTCCCCTGCTTTACTAAGTCATGGCCACACATTATTATTACTTATACTGTATGCTTTGTCCCCAACAGGCTCCATAGTTTACCTTGACACATTTTTAGAATATATGGCTTGTGACAGCTGTTCTCTGCAGAATCCAGACCACATTTTCCTATTTGGACCAGTGATTTTCTTTGTCTACAAATCACAGACCTGTATCTGATGCTATACTCTGTGATCACAGTGTTGTGGTCTCTAAAAAATTGCACCGAAAGATAGAAATCACCATGGTGTTCTTCTTCTTCTTCTTCTTCTTCTTCTTCTTCTTCCTCATATTATTGTGACTAATATCATTATTCTATTATTATATCATTATTTTTATTTGTTTTTGTTCACCTAGAAGTATCATATTCTTCCTCATACCACACAGCAAGTGCTGGACAGCTGGTCTGTTTGTGATTAGTGCGGTCTGTCTTTTGGTGTGGACAGGCTTCCCAAACCAAATTTTTGGACAGTCCTTAAGTGCATGTTAGGTTCAAAAAGCTAGGCAAATTTGATAAACAAACCTCAGGACTTAGAAAATACTCACGCGAGGCATACAATCCACTGATTGGAGAAAGATTGTAGAGGATCACCCCTCCACCACAGTCTATGGTGCTAATGTTCTCTTGAGCACAATCGATGCCGGTGCTCCCGTAGAGAGCATCGCATGTATATAGCTGAAATTGTGTGGAACTGCTGTTATTGTTGAGGTATATAGGGGTTGTAGAAGAATTCCTGGGACAGTAGTGCACTAGGCGATCTCCTCCAATACCAGTGAAGCGGTACCACCCCTGCTTCAGGTTAAGATCTTTCGTTGTTCCTCCAAAGACGGAGTTAAAGCCAATATTACGCCATGGATCACTCAGTGTGTTATAATTCTGGCAAATATCTGAGAAGATAAGTTGAATAAAAATAAATGAATTAGGGGTCATGTAACAGTAGTTCCATATACTCTTAAAAAAAATGTGCTACAGAGTTCTTTGCATGATACCTTGAAAGAACTAGTTCCAGTAGTTGGTCATTCAGAGAACAATTTTGGTAAATAGGTTTCAAAAACCTTTTAAAGTTTAAATACATTGTAAAAGTGGTTCAATCTACATAATTCATGTGTACATCGGTTCCATGCAAATGAAATATGTTACATTATTACAATATTAAATAAGCTAATTAAGTACTTACACAATAGGTTGATGTAACATATTTCATTTATGTGAAGCCAATGTACATATTTGAATCAAGTACACTTACACTGTAAACTTGGCTTGTCAGTTCAACCTAAACATTTACTTCCTGTGGTAACAAGTAAATTAAATCGTTTTATTCAACCTACGTAAATATTTTGAATGACAGATTCTTTCAAAGTAATTTTTTGAGTTGAATAAAACCAGTTCAGTCGCTTGTTACTACATGAAGTAATTTTTTTTAGGTTGATCTGAGGTGACATTTTTTACAGCGTAAAGCAACTTTTAAAGAACGTTTTTTTTTTTTCCATTGTAACCTCTGAATTATGCAAGGGTGTCTAATCTTATTTTTTCAAATAGGACAAGCTCAGACCATGCCCAAATACCTGATGGCCAAAATATTATCCACAAACAATTCAAAATATGAAGTTTTGTGTAGAATGCCACCATGTAAATCACACTGTAAAATGGCTCATCAGATCAACCTAAAAATGACATCATGCAGTAACAAGCAATAGAACTAGTATTTTCTATTTTGTATTGCATATGTATTTAATTGGGTGTAAAAAAAATAGTTAATTTACTTGTTACCATATGAAGTAATTTTTTTAGGTTGATCTGACGAGCGATTTTTTACAGTGCAGTTAATCAAGCCGAGCATCTTGCTGGTGTTCCATTCTGTAAATTTGGTGATGACCTTTTAAATGCATATGAATCTGCTGCCAACAGAGTTATGGAACGTGCATGTCAATACTGGTCAGAATGAAACACATCAGCGTAAGGAATCAGAGCTTTCAGTGAGCTACCGTGTTTCCTATCACTGTACAAGATAACAATTTTATTGTTAGATTGCTCATTCAGAGCAATTTGGATCAATAAGCGCTTTTAAAAACAATTTATTGATTTGTTAAATTAGAGGAATGTCACGACTCCCTTCGACTCTGAGGTCTCCTTGGACTCCATCTCCGAGAACCCCCTGGGGATCACAAGACTCCTGCCTCAGTTTCATGCTCCAACCAGCGCTTTAACTCTCCAGAGTACTGATCAGTTTCACCTGTTGTTCTTTGATTAGTTTACTATAAAGCCCGGGCTTGTAGGATAGGTGAGATATTGCTTCTTTCCCAAAAGCTACTGAGCGTTCATATCTATTTTGTTTATATCTGGTGCTAACTATTTTGCCCTGTTTTTGACTTGCCTTTTGCCTGACCCCATTTTGGATTGTTTGCTTGATTATGTTTGTCCTTCTTTGTTTTTTGCCCTTTTTGTATCTGACCTATGCCTGTTTGTTGACTTCGATTTTGGATTGTGGTTTCATCAGTAAAGCCTCTCATTCTACTTATACCCACAAGCATCTGCGTCATTCTGTCATGTTACAAGTAGCAACAAATCACAACTAATGCATTAAGTAAATTCCTTTTTCCAGTATTTACTTTTAGAAAAATATCATTTTAATTAAATAAAGCATCACTTTATTAAAAGATTAGAGCTCATTGAACAGCATAAAAAAACATGATTTTGTTCAACCTTAAGAGGTTAATATTTACTGAACTACTGAATTTGCCATGATAAGAGGTTGGTACTGTGAGACCTGGGTAGATTGCAGTTGCTTTAGTTTCTCTGCCATCCCCTGAAAATGTATTTTAATGTCCAGGCTTTATTTAATGTCTATTGATATTGAATTTATTACAGTCATTTACAATTTATTACAGTCCTTTGCTGTCAAAACAAACCTTGTGTCTGCATTTTTATTGTTTTCAGTTTTTGACATGATTTGAAAATGCCTGTGTGGATGGACTAAAAGAAACGGCCTAAAATCACCCAGAAAAAAAAGTCTGGCTCCATTGACTCACATTAAATGTAAAGTATGTCTTTTTCTTCCCCTGTAAAGTTATCATTTTGGAGATATGAGCCTTTATTCCGACAGCAATTTACTGTGGCTCTCACTGTAAAAGCATTGAAAGTTCAAAGAGAAAGAGAAGCTCTTTAACTTTAACTAACTTTGTTACCATGGTGCGATGCATTACACTGCGATTTTATGGTACTGCTGCCACCATCAGGTGGAAGAAAAAACTTCAAGGTACTGGCTGCCAGGTTCCCTTATAACACACTCTTAACCAAAAGTCAATTGAAATCATCTGAGGGCCAGATTTGGCCCTAGGGCTGGACTTTGGACACCCCTGACATAATGTAATGGTTTAAGGAAAAAAAAATTATTGCTATACATTATATTGCTATATTACCACAGTTAAGGCATTCTCTCCATCGTACATCTCTATTAGAATCAGTCGTAGTGCACCGGAGTTTTTAACACAGTGGCTGTAATAACTTTGTAAAAGAATGAAAATGCATATGTATAACCTGAACATTGCAAAACACTGACACAATCACAATTTTAGTACAGTTTGCATAGCACTACACTTTCTGATTACTTACAACCAAAACCCATTTGTCTAAATTTTTGTTCGCAGTTCCCTGCAACTGATATAAAGTACTGTGCAAAAATCAGACACCAGTTTCCTTAATTTATTTAATTTACAGGGGAAAATACCATTCTAACTAAAAAATTACACCGAAGCCTCAAAAATGCAATACAAAATCCTATTTTCAGTAATTTTTGTGTCCACCCTTTATTTTAATTTTAGCTTCCATTCTTTTCATGCCTTCATTTTTTCAAAGAAATCTGCAGGAATATTTTTTTTCCATACTTTCTCAGTATCTAAGCAATCACTATTATGAATTCAGACTCATTAGTCCATAAAATGTCTCCTCTCTGACATCTTAGATGTCCAATTTCAGTGTTCTGCACTCTTTAAAAAGATGGTTCTTCAAAGGTTCTTTAGTAAAGAAAATGGTCCTATATAAAACCATAAACACTCAAAGAACCCTTTACATGATTAAAGGGTTCTTTGCATTGTGAAAGGGTTCTTACGATTGAGATGGAGATATAGAACCCTTTTCAAAAGAGTTCTATATAGATGTTGTATGAAGAACTCTTTTTGAAAAGGGTTCTATATGGCATCTAAAATGGTTCCACTATTGTTACAAGCCAATTAACCCTTTTTGGTACTATATAGATCCGTTTTTTTAGCTGAGAGTGAAGTCCAAATGGTCTTCTTTTATTTCTATTTTTTTCTCATTAAAGTTTTCTTGACAGATACACAAATTAAACACTGTTGCATTAGATATTATACTTTTTATTATATAGGTTTTATGTAATATTTGTGCACAACTCTCTGTAACAGCTATTTTGACTTGAAAAAAAGTGTTTGATATTTGCGCACTGCTATACTTGCATTCATTCTAAAATGCATTTCTTATGTCAAAAGCTCTATCACTCACTCATGGTATATGGAGTTTTTATTGGAATTTTGAAAGCCTCAAATGACACAGTAAAAATGGTGATGACAGTCAATGTGGTTTCATAGCAAGTGCATAGATTAACAGTTTACTTACAGTTAAAATCAATTGCACCATTTGTGACTCTAGCGAGCAGGAGTGCAGTGATCCCTGGTGGAGAGATACATAAATTACTCAGTAATCTACACACCATCATATTTCCGCATGTCTGCTTGGATATTTATGTACATGTACATTCATTTTTATACAAAAGTTAGCACACCCCTGGAATTACACAGTAATTTTGCAATAACATCTGCAGAAGAGTGTTCCTTGTAGAGGGTATTTAACTTACTTGCATTAGCATAACACTATATCATGTATATCCAACCACATGATAATTGAACTGAAACACATTTGGTTTAGCAGTGTACATTATTTAACCCTTAAAATACCAAGTATATTACACATTAAAGCTCACTATTCAATAACTCCATAGACTACAATGCAAACTACCTTAGAATAACTGAGTTATTAAGTTATAGGAGCGTGTAGTAAAATGCTGGAGTTTGGCAGTTTGGCAATTTGGCAATTTAACCTTTGTGCTCTGTTGACATTGAATTTACAGCCTTGCTGTTTGGGGTCCCAGACTCCCCATTGTTTTGTGGGTAAAATAAAATTACATTTAGTTCAAAATTAACCATTTTTCTTCCAAATATTCTTATATTATTCTGTACCCAATATATTTTAACTAATTAAATAAGCATACTTTTGACCCCTAACAGATGTTGTATATAAATTTCTCTAGGGGATGTTTGGAACACAATATTAGTATAAAAATACTGTTTATCAGCAGTTGTCATAAAATTAATTAAGTCATGAAGTATTAAGCTGATTAAAAAAGGCAAAGGGTATTTTGTAAGCTGTTAAAGATGCTCTGGGGTCTCAGGGGCCCCATACAGAACATAGGTTAAGTATCACTTTCCTTTGACATCCCAAGAAAAAACATCCTAGCCTTTTTTCTCCCTAACAACAATTTATATCTGTACTATCTGAGGTGGCTAATAACTATCCTGAGATAAAAGATAATATTTTTACTTCTACTCAAGTATATTCAGGGGAGCTTTCATGCATGGGGTTAACTGGGCTGAAGCCACGGGACCCCAAGTAATTCAGGACCTTTGGCTGGCCTTTTTTAAAATGACATTTATTTATTTATTTACCCTTCACCCATCCACACACAGACTAGTGATCATCTTTACACACATTCATATGTATGACAGTTGGTTGGATGGACTTTTTCAAAACATTGACACTTCTCTGTCAGAAGCATTTGATTCGAAAGCTAGAACCAGGTACAAAATGGATGAGAGCTGAGCTCAACTAAATGCTCAAAAAGTAAAATAAGTAGCAAAATTTACAAAATAAATATATATATATATTTTTTTTTATTTACTATCTGTGGCGTGAATATCAACTAGCTTGTAATAAAAGTTAGTTGTTGGTAATGTTTTACAGTTTTACAGAGTAAACTCGTAAAGTCTACCACAAACTAGTGGAGAACCACTGCAGCATTGCTTAGCCAGTTGGACAGAGCTCAGCCATAGTGCAAATGAGCTCAAGTTTTTCTTAAGTTCAGGAAAGCTTTTTATTTTGTATTCTATCTTAATGTATTCTCATGGTTTTAATGGAATAAAAGTTTTTTTGAGAATCAGTTTTGATAAATGTATGTCTCTTATTCTTTGTTTTTGAGCTAAAAAATATAAGGTGAAATGTTACTTTAGCTAGTAACGCTAGCTGGGGCTTTAAATTGACTGCATTCTCAGTGTATATTTCCAGCCTTGACTGACCATGGCTTTTAGTAGACTAATTCTGGGTTTAAGTTAATGCAATACTGGATAAAAGAAAAATGGCAGTGCTGGAACCTAAACGTAACAGACTGGTGGCAGCAGTGTGTATGTACCTTCATTAAAAGGGTGAGTGGCTGAGCATTGTTTCTGCTGCAACTACACTCATAGGGCCCTCGACTACTTGTAGCCCCAGGGCCCACATGCAGCTTAAAAGAAAATATATTAGCTTATGTGTGTATAAATATATCAGTATATAAATATATTAGTAAGTAAAATAAAGTTGCTTTTTTATTGTGAGCTTTAGCACTTGATTTTCCAATATATATTCTCCAACTATAACAGACAATTAATTAGAGAAATCTTCAAATCATCACCATTAAATCTTAACCTGTAAGTTTCCTTTGCTAAGGAAAACAAAGTAGAACGGCTTATGATAGCTATCAGTTTAGCAGGCTAATAACCAGAGGTGGCAGAAGTACACCTTACTTAAGAAGTGCCTTACTAAAGTAAAAGTACTAGCAGTCAAGTAAAAACCACTGAAGTAAAAGTCAACTTAGATTTTTTACTCAAGTAAAAAAAGTAAGAGTATTTCATTTCTTATTCTGTTTTTTTTAAACAGGATCTCTTTTTATCGAGGGTTAGAGGTACATATTGATCAAACTGAGCATACATAATGGTCTATACTAGAACTGGAGGCATCATCCACAAAATGCACCTGTCTAGAGCATCTGAACACGTTTGCATGTTTGACTTCCTTTACAGGAAATAGTGATGGACAATCTTTACTAAAAAGAAAAAAATATTGATTTTTTTTATTTTAGCAGTCAATACTGAACATCAGATCAAATCATTCCTTTAAGTATGATCAGGGCTTGAGTGTGTTTTCAGACTGGGAGTTACATAATGCAGACCAGCCCCCACTCCACATACATACACACACACACACACCAAATCCACTAATGTCTTGCAATGTCATTACATAAGTTTAAAGCCTATTCCTAACATCAGTTCAGTCATCACTCTATATATTCCAACATTTTCACCCTGACACAAAACAATAGTAACCAATCAGAAAGCTGGACTCACACAAACACAACCAACACTGCAACACCTTTTGCTCACCACAGACACAACTTCTACACAGAGATAACTAAACTAAGTTAAAATCAGACAGCTGAGGTGTAAGTTAAACCTACAAAGTTAAAGATGTACAAATTTAAAACGTGATAATAATAGAAGCCAAAAACACAGGTTACTGCCACAGCAGACCAACCCAAATGAAGATGACGTGAATGTTAAATTAAACAGCTGATGTGCAAAGATGAGAAAAAAAAACAACACAGCAATCTTAAACACCTAAACCTCATCATCCTAAGCTAAAACATACTGCCATGGTGGGCATGAAACATGTGAGTGTTCATGCACTGAAGTATCATCAATACAGGCATCTAAATGTAACTGCTACATCATTTAAGGTGGAACAGGAATTGAAGCTAACTTAAGCTTCATCTTGTCTCTATACACTGTTCGAGTCTCATTTACAGTGACAAGGCTGTATCATCTGAGATGGGGGCTGCCTACATTACTATAGATATACATTTAGGTGTTACATTTACAGTTTGTGCATTGTTGTGCTGTGAGCTCACAGTAACCAGCCCAAAACACTACCGGCTCACTGGAAATTCTCCCAACTCTCCCAATTTCCCACTCTGGCACTAAGTGAGGCCATGAATTCAGTTTTTTTCATACACATCATGTGCATTAAGTGTTGGCTCAACGCGGTCGCTTTCTGCAGATTCGGTTGTCTCGTCTGTTTATTTTTTTGCTTTTCCCACATGCTCACTGCTGGGGCCTGTAGCCAATCATAGGTTTACTCTACCTCGCAACCCCCCATTTCATCTCCAGTATAGAGCTGATTTGCGTATTTCGTATTTGCCCTATTATAATTGCCTGATTAAAATGCATAAATAAGAAGACAGAGAGATAGAAAATAGATTGTTAAAACTAAAGTAACAAGCATGTTTTGAAAATGTAGTGAGTGAAAAGTTCAGATTTTTCTTTTAAAATGTAGTAAAAAATGACATACCTAATTACTAAACTATGGTAACCACCTCTCCTGATAACTTAGCCCAACACACAACAGAACAGGTTAGATTCTGTCTTTCTGTTACTCCAACGTAAGTCACTCGGCTTCATATGCACAGATTTTAGTCTTTATTTTCTTAACTTGAGGATATTGAGCCTGTGTTGTGGTGTATGAAATTGTTTTAGTCTGCTCGCTAAGCTAACACTAGCTTCTAATGCAAAGACATTAGCATAGCTAATGGATGAACACAAAAATTAGTTTGCTGCCTCAGATTTGAGTCATTATCCTTAAAAGTTGAACCAATAAAGCTTCAGGGAGATGCAAATGTACCTGTGTTGTGACTAATCTAGCCTTTTGTGCTAACAAGGGCAGTGGTTTATAAAGCTGTAGCATGCTAAGCTATGGCTACCTGCTAATATGACAGTTCTACACACCATATTTGACAGTTTATTAGATGTGGAATATAAATTTAACACTGTCTTAATTTTAAATAACACCATATTTATAAATTTTAATTCTAACTCTGAGTTACATCTTAAACATTAAGTGAGGTACATTAGTGCATGCTCTCTGTAATTATAAGTTTCCGGTCACCACATTGCAATCCTCTCATTAGCATATTTGACTGTGGTAGGTTCAGTCTCATTTGTGATCTACAAAACTAAGCTGCTACGTAGTGCCCCGCGATTCTTCCAGATGTACTGAAAAAGTCTGTTTTTTTCAATAGAAAATGTGAAGTCTGCTCTAAAGTGACACATTTGCCACAAATATTAGTTTATATAATCATAATAAAGCAGTCAAGAGGAGATAACCAGTTTAAAAGCATGTTTTTGAACACAGGGAGTCTTTATATCACTTTTTGAACTGCTTCTTTTGTACTTCTATGTGAGCTATTTTTTAGAAAAGTCCTTTTCTTTTACTGCAATTATTATATCACTGGAAGTAACTGGAAGTAACTCTTTTATTGGAGCGGTGTTTGGGAAACTGCATTACTCTTACTATTATTTTGCATACTGATGAAGCTGATAACAGTTTCCTTGTAGTAAACAAAGACACAAACATACACAAACAGAATACCAGGAAGTTTCTCTGCTATCATATTTCCATTTGATTTCACTCAGCTACATAAAATATATATATAATATATATATATATATTAATCAGTCCTTTGACACAGGAGCAACTTTGCATAAACGTTATGAAAACTTATAACTTGTGAAGTGAAACCATATAGTCAAACCGATCATATTTCTCATTTAGAGATTGTTGTAAGAGTAGTATAAGATTAATTAACTTATGATTAAGTAACATTTCTAAAAAAAAAAATTTCAAGCAGTTTTCACCTCCATAATTATCAACACCATTGGTAAATATTGGCACAAAAGGTCAAGAATAAATGCCTTTGTGGTTAATTCTCAGAAATGATGAGAAAAAATCTAACCGTTAAACTAAGTAAATTCAAAACATAGTTACAGAAAACACTGTTGGTGGAGAATCTGTGACGTGTTCAGGCTGTTTTTCTACTAAAGTTCCTGGAAACCTCATTAGAATACACGTCACCATGACTCCATGAAGTAAAATGAGATGTTACATGAAAATCTGGCTGCTTTTGCTAAAAAGCTAAAACTGGCTCATGGTTGAATCTTCCAGCAGGACAATGATCCAGAATATATGTTCACTATCAAGGAAAATGGGTAAATGACCACAGAATCAAGTTTTGGATCTGGAGGGATTCTGAATTGAGGGGTGGTCTCAGACTGCTCTCTCTGTATTTTTCATTCTTATCGAGAATACTAATTGCTGTGATGTTAGCAAAAGGGAGGTTGAACAAAATATTAAACACAAGGGTGCCAAAATTTGTGACACATGTGATTTGTTAAAAAAATATTTGGTAACACTTTCTATGAATGTCACCTTTGTAAGCATCTATAAACACAATCATAACATGTTATAATGCATTCATAAGACATTATAAACATAGCTATAAATATTTATAAAAATACATTATAGCCATGTTTATTATGCATTATGAATTGTTAACATAATACATTATAAGTACTGATCATAACAAATTATAAGAGTTCATAAGTTGTATTTGTCCACTCTAAGTAAAGTGAAGCGTACTGTACTAAAGCCTCCTCCAGTGTTAAGAGTGAGGCTTCAAGTTGAAGTATTTACTGAAGGATTTACTGAAACACTAAAACATACACAGTAAAGCACATTACAGGCTTCAAATGTCAGATTTTAAACTAGTGCTGCCATCAATGTTTTACCCAATGTGGGAAAGGTAATGTACACCATCGTTAGCTTGGTATTTGTCTTTACTTTATGCTCTCCAAGCTGGGACTGACTTCTTTGGCACTGACATTATAACATGTTATAAACACTACTTATAATGCATTATATTAACAATTCATTATGTATAATAAACATGGCTATGAAGTGTAATCCAGTGTAATTCTTTTTATAAATATTTATAACCATGTTTATAATGCCTTATGAATACATTATAACGTTATAAATGTGTTTATAGATGCTTATAAAGGTGACATTAGAAAGAGTGACATAGAAAGTGTTACCAAATATTTTTGGCCAAATTTACTTCAGTTAAGTTTAATTAATTTCAAGTATTTTTATCTAGTGATTAATTACAATTAGATGATAAATTTGCTCATTTCAAGTATAATTTCTTGAAACCAGCAAAATAATCTGTATTTTTTTCTTGAAATAAGCAATAATCTTCCAATGGAATGAAAAAACCTTCCGAGATAAATAAGCAAAACATCAAGACATGAAAACATCCTATAATCTTATAACAATAATATTCTTACAACAATCTCATGAGAAATATCAGATATCTTGACAGGATTTTACTTGCCAAGACATATTTTACTGACATACATTATTTTAATCTATGTTCCACACCTTCTAGGTTCCCAACTGTAAAACCCCCTGTCTCTGACTTTTTAGCGATTCCCCTGCTCTAACACACCCACCTCAGAGGGGGGCTTGGAATTAGCTTGTTAATTAGCTGAGTGGTTTGGTCAGCTATGTTGAGGCAGGACCAGTACCAGCTACTGGTTCTGCTCTATCGACAAAGCAATTAAATGAGACATTCTTAAAGCTAATACTGAGATTAGATTAGAGAAAGTGAACACTCACATGACAGAAAGGAGCTCATCTCTCTTTGTAGAACTGACAGAAGACAGCAGCAGTGAAGAAGCGTCCAGCTCAACGCAGGAGGACATTTAGTCGCAAAATCATCCTACGTCTATTTTTTATGTATTATAATGCAGTTCTAATCCAGTCACTATCTGCATATAGTTTTAGGAAGAGTCTGGAGCTCATAGCCTGTAGTCAAATGTTGTGGCCGCAATGACTGTGGTGTTTGTCATGTTCTCCTCTGGCCGGTTTCTGCAGACTAATAACTGAGGCTCTTTGTTTTACAACAGAGAATTTAGCTTGAGACAACAAAGAAAAGAAAGTAAAGCATATTGTGTTTTTGATATGGCTTAAACATTAATGAACACCAGCGGAGCATCAGTGGTGCAATCTGGCTTGCACCAGTGGTCAACCATATGCTGCAAAAATAAATAAATAAATAAATAAATAAATAAATAAATACAATAAAAAATGTGTTTAGTCAGATTTCTCGAGATCAGCAATATCTAAGGGGAGATTCACTCGAAAGAGGCCCTGAATATTCTGCTGTAACTCCCATTAGGATGAAGCAATCTGAACTAAAAAAATACTCTATATACCTTGACGTGTGTGTAATCGATTGCGTTACATGCAATGCTGGAAGTGATCTCCATTTTCTGCCAGACACATTTCAAGATGGTGCTCTATGTTCCTGAATGTATCAGCAAGCATTAGAGAGGTTAAATGTCACAATGGCCATCTGGCGCCTACCTCATCGCTCCGACGCAGAGACATCCTGGCTCCATACTACTGAGGATCACATTGCACATTGTTTTGTTCAGATTGCTTCATCCTGGCGAGAGTTATTACTTAATATTCGGGGCCTCTTTCGAGTGAATCTTTCTGTAGTTCCTCACATGCTCCTAAATATCTTATATATATAGTCTTACCAAGAGACTTACAGTAGGTGAGAGAAGTAGACTTATGTTGAGTCCATTCTTATTATTTTAAGCATCAAAGCTTCTGTTCCTATACACAATAACATATATTCCACAGGGGAATTCACTCAAAAGAGGCCTGAATCTTCTGTAATAACTCTTGCTAGGACGAAGCAATCTGAATGAACCAATGTGCAATGTGCTCCTCAGTATATGGAGCTTCGAACAAGCCCGGATGCCCCTCGTCGGAGCGATGAGGTAGGCGCCGGACAGCCGTCATGACGTTTAACCTCTGTTTGCAACTTCAGGGTCCGTACCACCCGTACCCCTTCATGTGTCTGGCAGAAAACAGAGATCACTTCCAGCATCGCATGTAATGCAGTCGATTACACATATGTCAAGTTATGTAGTGTATTTTTTGGTTCAGATTGCTTCATCCTAACAGGAGCTACAACAGAATATTTGGGGCCTCTGTTGAGTGAATCTCCCTGTATATTGTTACTGTTGGTATCTACTCCTCAATGGGGCAAAAACCAAGGAGATGGTCATTGACTTCAGGAGGATGAGGATGACTAAAGCCAGACCATAGGACAGGATGTTGAGCTGGTAGACACCTACAAATATCTTGGGGTCCACCTCAACAACAGGTTGGACTGGAGGGTCAACACAGAGGTTGTGTACAAGACGGGGATGAGTAGTCTTTTCTTTCTGAGCAGATTCAGGTCTTTAACCTCTTAAATAGCCAGGGCCAACCAGTAGGCCCAAAGTTTTATTGTACACTTCTATTACTTAAGAATATCTCAACTAATTTGCATTGAGAGCCCTGTAGTTACTGAGTAACAAGCCTTAGTAATGTAATAAGCCTGGGATTTTAAGGGGTAGATATTTGCATTAACATGTTAGAGACCTTCTACCAGTGTATTGTTGCAAGTGCAGCATTAGAGCTGGAGAAACAAAGAAGCTCAACAACTGATAAAGAAAGCAGGTTCTGTCCTGGGATGCTCCCCGGACAGTTCTGAGGTGATCATGAAAAGGACATTAAATAATAATTATTATTAGAAAAATATCCATTGTCCATCCTGGACAATGTATCACACCCCCTTCATGACCTACTGGTCAGACAGCGGAGCACCTTCAGCAACAGATTTATTCAATACCGCTGTAGCAAGGAACGGTAATTTCCATCGACGACATGGCTTGAAGCAATCCTCTCTGTATTTCACTGGCTGGCTCTGTTGAGTCTATGAACTACATGTCCCAGGAGTCCATGGGAGATCACATGTCCTCCACACCTACAACCATCAATCACAAGCCACTCTATCATTCCACACCACCGGAATACTGGCTGTTTACACGTGTTGTTCATTTCTGTTTCATTTTAAATACTGGTCTGTTTCATTCATTCAGTGTGAAGTAAAGCTCCTGTCTACAGAGCATACTGAGTGGTTTTCCATTGATTGTCTTTTCTGACAAGTGTTTCCAACTTGCTTTGTTTTTCTGACTTTGTCTTTAGCTCATCCCTTTCAGAGCAGGTACTATTTGGGTTTTGGATCATTCTCAGCACTGTGGTGACACTGGCATGGTGGTGGTGTGTTAGTGTGTGTTGAGCTGGTACAAATGGATCAGACACAGCTGTGCTGCTGGAGTTTTTAAACACCTCAGTGTCACTGCTGGACAGAGAATAGTCCACCAACCAAAAATATCCAGCCAACAGCGTCCTGTGGGCAGCGTCCTGTGACCACTGATGAAGGACTAGAAGATGCCCAACACAAACTGTGCAGCAGCAGATGAGCTATTGTCTCTGACTTTATGTCTACAAGGTGGACTGACAAGGTAGAAGTGTCTAATACAGTGGACAGTGAGTGGACAGTGTTTAGAAACTCCAGCAGTCTGATCCACTCATACCAGCGCAACACACACTAACACACCACCACCATGTGTCACTGCAGTGTCATGTACTTCTGTACTTCTCAGCTTTGATATCATGTTGATATAACACCTATGTCAGAATATATATATATATATATATATATATATATATATATATATATATATATATATATATATATATATATATATTCTGATATCAGCTTGTGTCCACTTTCTGGAAATAAATGGACTTTGTAGCTCAGTGTATGTCACAGTGCTTGCCGAATCAGACTGGTTAAATTAAACTTGCTTTGGTAAAGTAACTGTCATTTTAATGATTTAAGCTCTGATACATACGTGTTTATCATCAACATTCAGGTATTTCACTGTGATATATGCCAAGCTACAAACTCAGCTGCTATAATGTCATCCCGAAAGAGTGTCAGGCCAACCTAAAGTGAGAAAAATTGATGTCATCTAAAATATTAGGTATCATGTCAACTTGACATTAAAGCTAAAAACAACAGCCTCATGACAGATGTTACCTTTTAGAACAAGCCATTCTAAATGTTTATGTAGGTTTATGTAGAGTAGGTTATAATGATGATCCAATGTACTTATGAACACTGGACTTATGAACACTGCCCAACTATAAAGTGTTACAGTAACGACTGTCACACTCAAGATCTGGATCTAGACACTTCATGCTAGTAACTAGTATAGTCTGAATAAGATTTCCCATATAACTGAATTTAATTATAAAATGCAGCAACAAGGATTAAAAAAAAATCACAAAATTAAAATGAAATGTTGATGGTAATGAGATTACATAACACAAATGATTTGTAGTTAGTCTAATAGACTGCAAAATAAGTACCAGGATGCATAAGCTAAGTTTCTTTAGGCTTATCCAAGAACAGGCATTAGATCATGGATCAGACAGACAGGAATACACATTGCAACCAGAGAAAACTACAGTGTACTGATGCATGTGATATACATAAGTCGTCACAAAGCACAGACAAAAAAATCACTGCCATTGCCAAAAAGTGCCATTAAACTGTTTTATTTTAACTGGAATTTATTACTTTCAGTGTAGTAGGAAATTGTAGTGTTCTTATAATGCATTTATTAAGGCTTAACAAACCAGTAGTAATGAACTGGTAGAATATTACTACATTATGATTACTATTATGATCACTATTCATCAGCAGCAAGCAGGAACTCTTGACTTGGTCTCAGTAAGACATAATAAGGGCCTTGCAAGTGCTTCTTAATTCAGCCTTATTACTCCTTAATACTGTAGTAATGGGCAGCTGGTTATTTTGGAGTTGTTGGCTTGATCAGTTAGTTATCATCTATTGGCTTGCTAAGACTTAATGAGGGCATAAAAATGGGCACCAACATATTAAAAAGATTATGATGTATAATACACACACATATATATATATATATATATATATATATATATATATATATATATATATATATATATTTTTTAATTCAATGTCCAAATTCATCTTAGTTACTGCTTAATAAAACAGTAATAAGCAGCCAGTGGCTTGCCAACTACTGACTTGATAGAATTTAATAAGTGTATTACAAGGCCACTATATGCCCTTTTTTTTGGTTTTATTTCTGCCACTGAGATTTTTGCATAATGCGTGAATATGAAAACATGGTTTTTTTTAAGATAAACAATCTTAATCAAAATAAACCAATTTGAATATGACTTCTGCTTCTAAAAATTCTTAAGCTCTAAATAAATATTAACATTGAAATTGTTTGGCATCCTAATTTGAAAATGTGTCATTTACATGACTCCATCAACAAAAATGGGATAATATAATGGGATTACAAACAGCAAATGCATAAATCAGATACAAGGATCCTAACACAACAAGACATAATTCTAGTCTATATGCTTCTTAAAGAATGAAATACTCCCTTGTTAAAAGATTTCTGGTAATCTTTTTTTTTGCTAATGTGTCTAACTTTCATAATCCATAGTGAAACACAGTTAGGCCAGTTGCTGGAGGCTGTAGAACTGGTTTTGTTCTAGTCTGTGAAAATCATTAATTTGCATTTGGGAGCTGCTCAAAGAGACAGCAAAACAGCATTCACCTTTAAAAAAAGGTCTCTTTGAAAAAGTGTGTTTTTTTCCATTTTATCTGGCACATGTATATCATTTGTTCTGATAAACATGGAATGGTTCCTGGATGACAATCCTGTTACAAGAAGCTTTTTTAGCTTTACAGTGCAGTACTACAGTATGTTAATTTACATGCATGCTCTCAGGGAAAAAGAAAAAGGTTGAAGTTGGGGTAAACTTCCGTGTTTAGGTCAGAGGTTCAATAGCACTGTTCAGCAGGCAGAAGTATGGGAACTCCATCTGGACAAGGTCCACTAAATCACACTTCAACACAAAAGACATTAAAAACAAAGCAAGGTGTGAAATTGGTACTTTTAAAAAATCCAGTTGAATCTAAGCAGCAAATGGATTTTGATTGTTATTGCCTGCCTTGGAAACACAAACGAGATCATGAAATTAAATTCAACATTAAAAGTGTTTTAAAAAGTCAGAGAAGTGCTACTGTGACAAGATAAAATATTGGCTTGGTTTAACATCATTGCTGTTGTAATCATCACAGCTGAACACAAGTTGACAGCCCCTTGGCCGCAGTAATTATTTGAAATATCTACATATTTAGGGATGGCCTGGCCATCAGGAGCACCAAGACAATTTCAGTGGGCTGCTGTATGTATGGGCTCTGAAAGTATGAGACAGAGAGAAATGCATGGGTATTTCTAGTGTAGCCCTACATAAAATGAGCGAAGACCGTTCGGGGCAAGTGGTATGTGCAGGGTGAACACTGGCTTGCACACATCTAGTTAGAGTTTGTTAGTGACCTGCTGCATTCTAAGTGTGTGGCCATTGGCCAATCACACAAAGCATAATAATAACAATGGGAAAGTTAAACCATAAAGGCTAGCTTGATAGAGATTAGACAATCTCCAGAAAGCTAATGTGGGTCATGGTTTTGGGGGTCATTCTTTGGGGGGAGGGGGGACTGTGGGGTCTCACTGTTGTTGTAGTGGGCTGGTTTAAACACAACTCTCAGGGGTAATTTAGTTCCAAGTCCAGCCCTGTATACAACTAAAGTGAATTATCAAGAAATGAAACTTGTCCTAACAAATTATATTAGCTACTACTGTTTATTATGTTATTATCAGTAGCTACAGTATTTTAAAGTTCTGCCTGACAGGAAATCAAAAACACTGCAGCATCACTTAATTTTGTAAAAATACAAAAGGAAGTTAAGAGTTCCAAGCCAAATTCATAGATGCTGTTGTTAGTGTCTGAGTAGAAGTTAAAATTGTAACAAAAAGTATAACCTGCTACTCAGTGGTCCAAATTAAAAACAATCAGAAATACAATCCCATTTCCAAAAATAGTTGGGATGTTATGCAAAATGTAAGTAAAAACAAAAAGCAATGATGTGCAAATCATTTAAATCCTATATGTCATTGAAAATACTACAAAGACAACAAATCATTTTTAAAAAAAAATGTAAATTTCATGCCAACAAAACACTCCAAAAAAGTTGTGATGTTCGCATGTTTACCACTGTTTTTCATCACCTCTTCTTTTAACAACACTGTGTAAGTGTTTGGTAACTGAGGAGATACTGCTGTAGTTTTGAAAATTAAATGTTTTTTCCATTCTTTTTTGATATAGGATTTCAGCTGATCAACAGTTTGACGGCTCATTTGTTGTATTTTTCATTTCATAATGTTGCAAATGTTATCAGTGGGTGACGGGTCTGGACTGCAAACAGGTCAGTTTAGCACCCAGACTCTTTTAATAAGGAGCAATGCTGTTTTAATACATGCAGAATGTGTCATTGTCTTGCTGAAATAATCAAGGCATTCCCTGAAAAAGACGTCATCTGGATGGCAGCATACGCTGCCAAAACACGTATATATTGTTCAGCATTAATGGTGCCTTCACAGATGTTCATGTCACCCATGCCATGTGCACTAATGCACCCATATACCATCATAAATACTGGCTTTTGAACTGTGCACTGATAACAAGCTGAGTGGTCTTTAGCCCGGAGGACACAGTGTCTGTGATTTCTAAAAAGAATTTCAAATGTTGATTCGTTGGACCACAGCACACTTTTCTACTTCACCTCAGTCCATTTTAAATGAGCTCAGGCCCAGAGAAGGTGGCAGCGTTTCTTGATTCTGTTTATATATGGTTTCTTCTTTGTGTTTTAGAGTTTTAACTTGCAGATGTGGATGCAGTAACAAACTGTTTTCACAGACAGTGGTTTCTAGAAGTGTTTCTGAGCCCATGCAGTGATTTCCACTACAGACTCATATCTGTTTTTAATGCAGTGCTGTCTGAGGGCCCAAAGATTATGGCCAGCAAATACTGTTTTTTGGTCTTGTCCCTTGCATACAGAGATTTCTTCAGATACTCTGAATTTTTAAATATTATTATGTACCGTAGATGAGAAATGGCAGAACTTCTTTGCTATTTTCATATACCCAATCACTGATTACCGTTGCCAATTAACCACCAGCTGTTTTTTAGCATAACACATACCAGCCTTTTGTTGCCCCCATCCCAACTTTTTTGGAAGGTGTTGTTGGCATCAATGGGCAAATATTTTTCAAAAAACAAAACAATGTCCCAGTTTCAACATTTGATTTGCTGTCTTTGTTCTATTTTCAATGAAATATAGGGCTTTAATGGTTTGTACAACATTGCATTTTTGTATGTTTTGCAAAGTGTCCCAACTTTTTGGAAATGGGGTTGTATATATACCTACACTCTGAAAATAAAGCATTAGAATGTTTAACTGGACTGATGCCGTAAAAGTACTATTGAAGAACTTCCAATGGATGTTTTATAATGAACTATTTTTATAAATGAAATGTTTGAGCTTGGAGTTCGAAGAAGCTCCACAGACACCATAAAGTTGACTCACAGGCCTGCTATACATGGGGATAACCCAACTAGCATGGAATGAAAGTTGAACATCTTCAGTGTCAGAAAACATGTTCTGGAATTAGTGCATTAATGACCAAATTTATGTTGTGCACTTCTGACAACAAGACACAACATGGCACAAAGTTAACGGGTTCTTATTTTGAAAAATGAAGCAACTAATACAAATAATCAGAGCTTTTCAGAACTTTTAATTTAAACTGAACCTCAAACTTATTTTGTTTCATTTTCAATGACAACCAGCTGAAGTGTTTGATCCAATTAAACAGAATAACAAAAGGACAAAATACCCTGCTTTACTTATTCAAACGTATCTGATTATCATATCTACTTCATCTATTCATGTCTACATCATCTATTTTCACTATAACTATTACATTTCAGAAGTAAACAGACCTTAACACTCCATTGCATAATCCATGTAAATGCTGCTGAGCTGTTTGAATGAAACGCAGTGTGCTCTGCATCAACCTCTTGTTTTGCAAGAGTCCAAACTGCCCTGCTATAAAGAAAGATATGCAATGAATTCATTCTAAAAAGTGAAACCTGGCCAAGGCATGTATTGACAGGTAAACTATTCACTGCCAAGTTCCTGACAAAAATCAGACACGCATAAATATTACTGCTACTACTGCCACTAGCCTACTACTACTAATAGTAGTAATTTTAACTGAAACTCAAGGATGCTTTTACAATTCCAAATAACAGCAAACAAAAACACATATACACATTTATCAACCTTTATTGACTTCTGTATTATTGTAGCAAAGTAATACTATACTTAAACCTAAATCTAAACTAACCTCAACATTACACCTAAAGGCAATATTTCTATTTTTCAACAAAAGTTTGGAAAAAGTGGTGAAAATAACATACACCAGCTAAAAGGTCCTCACTTGTACTTGTCTCAAGTTGTCATATCATTTTGAGGATAATTTGGTCTGGTAGCAAGCAAGCACACACACACACACACACACACACACACACACACACACACACACACACACACACAAACACAAACACACAGCTCCTTATATTTTTAATTAACAGCTAATGGGCCACAATGACAGGTCTGCATGTGTGTGAGGGTGTGTGCATGTGTGTGAAACTGCAGAAGGGACTTCTCTTTCCATTGCCTGCATTTGCAAATGATTCACCATGAATCATTCATGGTGTCTTTGGGGTGTTTCCCTTACATTCAGTGGTTAATATTCAAATTTTGGCTACGTTGATTTTCTACCGATTTGCTGGGCCAGTTGGGTCATTTTGCTGGGTTATTTCTTTGGTGCTGGGTAGTTTCTAGACAGTTTTTGGGTAGACTAACAATGACACTAATAACTTCATCATAGATTTTAAGGAAAAAAAAAGCATGAATTTAAATATTTTAATAAAACTACAAAATCTTACATAGGATGTGTAACAGTAACCCAATAAAGAGATAAAGACAAGCCTGTGCTGGTTCATTTATTAGGGAATAACTCTTATAATCTAGCTTGTCAGGTTGTTCACACATATTATCACATAAATAGCATGTAAATTCTGATTATAAAGTTTTAATATTTAGCAAATTGAACTGAATTTATTAGATTGCTGGGTGACTCAGGCCTAAGAGTATCTCAAAGAAGATAAACATGCAGTCAACCATATATAAGGTTCTCTTCAAGTAGATTCTTAGTAGTGTTTGAAAGTCTTAAGGATTTCAGAGGTGGTTGGTGGTAGGGAGTAACACCTCTGCCTTCTACACTGTAAACTGGGATTCAATCCCCCACCTGGGTAAGCACCCTACACTACACCAATAAGAGTCCTTGGGCAAGACTCCTACCACTACCTTCACCTATCTATGTAAAAATGATCAAATTGTAAGTCGCTCTGGATAAGAGCATCTGCCAAATGCCATAAATGTCATTTTATGTCATTTAAACTCAAGAGTCTAAGAACGGTGATGGTATTGATTGAGAATTTGAGAACATTTCTTTGTGAATAAACAATTAATAAAGAATAGAATGAAACAGTAGAAGGAAAAAATGTAGTTTGAAAAAGTAAAACATTTTGAAATGAGTAAAGATGTGATCAAATAAGTCATGCTTTAATTTGATTTTTACTGGACATTCAAATATTTGAGATGAGTGCACCAAACACCCTGTCCAAAAGTGACTTTTAACAAGGTGGATGAGGCCATTAGGAACTGGCAATAGGAGGCAGGAGGCTCATTGAAGCTTTGACCTAATTCAACCAGTCGCTTCTGAAAATGCTTCACTCTTTTGAAATATTGAGCACTGGTGACATCTGCTGGTCAAATATGTGTACATGCATTATAGAAAGCCAAAAAAGAAAACATATGTGACCCAATGAATACTTGCCCACATTGTCATTGAAGGATAGTCTGTTATATACTGAAATAAACAAACCTGAATTTGTCTATAATATACATGTACATATACTGTAGACAACACTATATTATATGTGTAACTACGGTAATATTTTAACAATGTTTAGTAAATCATGTGGGTTGTCTTGTTATGCATCACATGTACAGTATGTTAGGGACATGTGCATATTAAAATCAAACTTTTTGTGGTTAGTTTACTCACTTAAAAAGGTTTTTATCCATAAGATTTTTACTTAAAAAGTTATTTTTTTTCTGATTTAAATTTTTAAGACTTCATACAACAAAACTCTATTACAATATCCAAAAAGAGAAGAAAGATACAAGCTATAAAGCACTTTATTTGCATGACAGAAGAAAAACAAAATCAGACTATTATTATTATTATTATTATTATTACAAGTGTCAGTCATTGCCACCTCTTTTTGGTAGTTTAACACACCATTCCTTCCCATCAAAAAGTCTTTGAGCCATTTGAATAATGAGTTATATTAATTCAAATGAGGATGTGAGTTGTTCTTGGGTTCTGCCATGGTGACAGACTTGCAGCAGGAGCAAACCACACTAAGCCACTTCCTGTATTGCTGCCTTACCTGAAACCATAAATAAATAAATAAATAAAGCCTCATTTACTGTTAATGAACACTATGTACACCAGCTCTTTTTAAAGTACTCACTGATGATAAGGGTAGAAAGTTATTGGGGATACATTTAGCCATATGCTATATTTTATGTATTGCATATGACACTCCTATACTGTGGACAGCATAAGAAAAGAATAATGTAAGAATTACTGTGAGAATAATGGTTTAAAATGACATTTTTTTAGAGGTTGCTGCAGGCCCAGTTCTGTCAGTAGTACTTTGACAGTCTATCAATTGCAATTGACAGTTCAGCTTTACAATCAATAGTGGCATTACAAGCAAAAAATGTTTTAGACAGAGAATAGCTCTGGCAATGTAGGATGAAGACCGTAATTAGTCTACATAGCACAAATGCTATTATTAAAAAGTGTCTAAAGCAATTTAATAAATAGGCGCAGCAAGTCTTAACACCCATAATAAGACCATTTATTTTCAGATGAGCAACTCCTATTCAGAAGCCTATCAAGTAAATTGCACCAATTTAGCTCTGTAAACTGCAGTAACACTTTACTTGAACCATAATCTTGACATAACCATGCCACAAACATGTCATGGCAGATGCCACATCTGGCAAGACATGTTTATGACACGGTTATGATAATGTTATGTAGCAATGTGTAAGTAAAGTGTTACCTACATTGCTCCCTTGAACCTATATAGAATGCTTTGTAATACATTCGGCTCATTAGCCACCTTTACATGTGGCCTTATAATTCATTAATAATCCATCTAATAGCTTGATCAGAATAGAATATGTCCATGTAAACACCTCAATCGGGATAGACTAGTCTGAGGGCATTCGGAATACTATTTCTATCCAATTGATCGAGGTGGGTAATTCTGTAAATAATCTGTTAAATAGAAGAATAATATCCATGTAAATGCCTGTATCTGATTACGTTCCCAGTCAGAAAGTTTAAGTATGTTCTGATCGCATCATAACGAAAGTGTATAATGTTCAACATGGCGGAGCAGAAACTGGTCTGCAGAGGAGACAAAGTTTATGCTCTGATCTTTAAAAGACGACGGTGGGACGGAAGTCCTGCTTATGTGTCTCAAAACATGACATGGTACTCTATGCATGTGCAAAATTCTGGATCAGATTACTTGTGGTGCGCATGTAAACAGAGATTTTCCACCAGATTGTTGAGTAGGGTGTGCATATAAACACCTCAGTCTTAATCTCAATTGGATTGGCAAAAAAATTGCATGTAAACACAGCCTCTGAAAACAATGGGAGAGTTTGGGAGAATGGTATGGACTGGTATGGAACATAAGGTTTTCATTTTTAAGATTGTTGTTACCTCTTGGTTGAGGACACAGTGAACCAGGAAGATGAAAGTGCCCTGCTGGGAGTTGAGGAACAGGAAGACAATCTCCAAAACTTTACTTCCATCTGTAAAGAAACCCAAAATCCAGGGACAACCAAGGACGATAAACTGGACAATGGTTTTGAAGACGAGAATTCTAGAGATATAGAGAAACAGAGAAGGAAGAAAGGCTGAAAATTACAGCCATCTTCCAATGGATGCATTTGTGTGTTTGTTTATTTAGCTAGTGGCATGGTAGGTGCAGAAATAACAGTACGGTAGTTTCATAAATATGTTTGGTTACCTGGTCTGTCTGAACTGGGAAACCTGATTGTTCAGACCTGCCAGAGCATATCTGAGCATCACAGTAATCACACAGAATAGGACAATGTTGGACTGCAAAAGCAAAGTACATTACTCAGATACAGTTGTAGCACAACCACAGTCTCCAATAAAACCATTTTCTTTTCTGGGAGCACCAATAATCTACTAATGTAATAAATAAACAAAAACATTGGTTAATCATTATGCATTTATTATCCACTTTATTAAAAACATATGCCTTGTAGTTACTCTCACTACCAGCTTCACCCTCCTTATAGATTCGCTACATAGGTCTGTCAACAGGACTGTCCACAACAGGGAAACTGAAAAAAAGATAATGGTATGTTTTTTGTGCAGTACTTTACACCAGAAAGGTGGAGCTCCAAGGTAGAACTTACTGCAAGGATGACACAAACAGGACCCAGGAAACTCCAGGTAAAGTTCTTCTTGTTCTTAATCCAGCATCTACATCAATGAAGTTACATACCATACACATAGCATTCTGAGGTGAATGAGCACAAGCTCAAGTCAGAGATATAATGTACCAGTAAAACTGAAGGTTAAACCACAGTTTTAACCACACTCACTTTTCACTGCCATATCCATCAGGAAACAGACCAACAGAAACACCAACTACAGCCAGTGGAATGACATAGCCAATCACAATCAGGTATTTCCAGCTGAGCACATCCTTCTGCTTTGATCTGATCTTTGTTAGGTTCTTCACAAAGAAGAAAAGCAGAAAAGCTTCAATGAACATCCACACAAAAGCAGAGAGAAAGAGGAAGTGCAGAACACCTGCCATTGCTGCACACACCATCTGGGGAGAGGAGAGAGAGAGAGAGAGAGAGAGAGAGAGAGAGAGAGAGTTACTTACTTGTTATTGTCCATTACCTTGTGATCAACATTATTTATACTGCGTTGCATACCAGATATGTGAACTTGACTCAACAACTTGAACTTGAGTTGTGCTCAAGTCACATGTTGATTGACTTGCTGCTCAACTTGGACTTGACTTGCATTCTAGAGGTACAACTTCTTCAAGACTTACAAACTTTCAGCCCGATGAAAAACATGAACAAAATAATTAGGACTGTTAGCCTTGCAACGTTAAACAAAGAAAATCTTTCTTTTCCAACCTTACATGTGTTACTTTGCCTGTTAGTTTTGCTATGGCCACGGACAGTTGTTACTACATCATCACATTCCTGCCACTTCCAGTACCATCCCATTTGATCAAAAAACAAGCCTTCATTATAGAAAAACTTTCAGTTTGATGGACACAACAAAGCACTACATGCAGCACATGCTGTATTAAAAGAAAAGAAACAAAACAAAAATCAGGCAGAGCCTACATGAATTTTTTGGGTTTTTTTGTGTGTACATGCATGGAGAGAAGTGACCACTTCCTGAAGCCCCTCCACCATACTTATCTGTACCCATTGGCTCTTAGGCACTCAAGGTAAATCGGCACTCCATGAGAGTGTGTTCTGCTCCCCAGAAAAGAGTCAGGATTGCAAATTCTCTGCTCTAGTATAAGGGATGACAATATTGATGATGGTGCTCCAACTTGCATGCTGTTATGGTGTAAACATTAGCCAGCTGGCTTTTCCTTTTATTATTACCTTCTGTTATTTCATGGGTGGTACTTCTCTGGCCAACCACCAAATGCGTAAGCTAGCACTGCAAGTGTGTTTTTGCCCAATGAAAAGATCAGATCATTTTCCAAAATGCTTCCTGGTCCTGTCTCTTCCCTGGGGATGTCACATTGGTGTCAGAAGTGGGATTGGCTGAGACTGCTGGTAAAGATGGAGCAACTCTTGCAAGAGATTGACCAGACAACAGCTGCCAAAAGAAAGAAGCAATCCCAGTAAGGAACAGACAACAGCTCAGAGGCTCCACTAGACCCAAGTACAGAGTGCCATGTCTACTTCTCAATAAAGCTGGAGGAAGGCAATTGGCAGGGAGAAACATCAGTAGCTAATGAGCAAGTACAACAGATAACAACCAAAGCCAAAAATATTGGCCTTTTCCTATCATAATAATAATTTTGACACCCAGCTAAATATGGTGGCTAGATTCTATGAGTGTTTGGAGCCCTTCATGCTATAGACTGTTCTAAATGCATCACAACGATGGTGGTGAGCAAAGAGAGAGAAAAATATGCCAAGCTGAGCCTGTCTAGTCATGACCACTCACATTTGGTTTGCTAGCACTGTTGTAAGAAAGAGCCAGTGTGTCCAGAAAATGTGAAGGAGGCCAACCAGAGAGGGATACACTGCCCCCACATTCCAAATTCCTCATAGAGAACCATGTTGTTGACAGAGTGGGAAAGCAACAGATGAACATGAATGTCCCTGTGTCAATAAGCACATGACAATAGACCCGTTTGATGGTGCATAGTAGCCCCTGCCCTGGTTTGGATTGGGAAGAAAGACAGTGACTTGTGGTTCTATGTTGATAACCACTGTCCCAAGACCATCACCAAGCTATAGACTCCTATAAGTTGCCCAACACTCTTGATTGACTAGCCTCCTTTTTATGGCTTAGCTTACTAGAGTTATCAAACAGGTATTGGCAATTTCACTGCTACCTTAGAAACATTTTATGAATCCAACCATGAGCTATTTTGAAAGTACAGGACTCCTCATCCATGTTGACTCAGATTTGTACAAATTTATAACATTCAGCCCTTATTGAGAAGAGGTGGAGCTCTTAATTTTCTGTTGCCTAAATAAACTCCAAAACCCTATTCCTATCTCTAACTAACCAATGATGTGTGATTCTACAAGAATGATGTTAGAATAAAAGCTTAAGTAGAAAGGGGAGTATGAATGGGCAAGGCAATATGTTTTGTACAGCAACTTTTGGATTTAGATTTAGGGCATTTTCGTTGTTCAGCACTTTTTAGGGTAAAGACGCATGTAGGTCATTACAGTTCCAAAGGTGTACACCGGTAATTACACTCACCTTATAATGGTGGATGTAGCCTAAGAATTCTTGTGTGAGCAGGAAGAGGAGGTGAGCCAGCAGCAGGCTTATACAGAGGTTGATTAGAGCTGTGTTGGTCACTCTTGAGTCCCTCTGACAAAGGGCAAAGGTCAACAAAGCCAAGCTCAGGAACACCAGCCCCACTGACACAGCTATCATGTTGAGTAGCTCCAAGAGAGGATCGCTCTATAGATCAATAATTCATCAGAGATTTAGGCACTGATATCTAACATGCTCAACAATTTACTATCAAATTAAAAAATGTGCCAAAACATCCTTTTGACTGAACAGATGTTTTGATTATTATATATATGAATAGAGAAGAGCTAATGGAGTGGCACACCTGGATACCTGCACAGGCTCCAAATTGGAGGGGCAAAATGAAGAAAGCTTCTTGTTCTCTTTGGTACTTTTCTGCTAACCACTTTTCTTTATCATTGTTCACACCTGTTTGTTGTTTGTCACACCTGTGTCTTGTCATGTCATCAGTGTTCCTTGTTTTATCAGTGAGTTTGCTGCACTTTGTGGTCTCTGTTCCTAGTCCTTTCTAGCAATTTTATGGTCCTGACCTTTGACTTTTTGCTAATTGGTTATGATTATGTATAATATGACAATTACACACACACACTTTATGGCATCAGTTATCAAATGCCACCTGTTCTAGTAGCTCAAAATGTATGCAGGGGAAACTGTGTGGAGGTCTGTGTGAAGCTTTTACATAAAGAAGAGTGATTGCATGATTGGGATGCCATTTTTGTTCTTCACAACAGCCTATGTTTAGGTTTCAGATAAAACATTATTCAGATAAAACTTAAACATTAATTAAACCTATCAAAAGCATAAAAACTGTATTTTTGGCTGTTCCAGCCCACCTTAACTTTACTTTACCTTGAGATATAAGCATTTTTATTTAAAAGTTCCTATTATTTTTGTATTATTGCATAAAACCAGTTTACATCTCTTGCTTGAAAAATCTGTTTTCATGAATCATAAACTGTAGGTTATAGAAAATGTACATTTTAGTCTCTTAGAAATCATTCACTGTTTCCTGAACACTTTCACCCATCTGGAATATTCCACAAGTCACTCACATGTTCAGCAGGAATTCGCAAAATCTGAACCACTTAAAGACGGACAGAAGAAATATCGATTTTTTCTTCATGATTTTCAGTGATGTCATGACTGATGAGGTCAACCTTGTTACACAAACTACATTAATATAAATAATGCATTCAAGTTAAAAGACCAATTCAGTCGCTTTCAACTCCGTTACTCATTTAAGTCATTGCAAACAAATAAACCTTGTATAAATGAAATGTAATTCTAGAGATACGCACAATTTTGAGCGGTTAAATGCATGTCATCATAGATTCAACACTGAAAATGATTTAAAAATAATAACAATAATGGCATCTCGATTATGAAATCACCCAGATGGTCCTCTTTGCTTTGCTTTGCTTATCTTTCTTGGTTTCTTAATATCATTTCTCTAACGTAAATCTTGGTTTCTACCCTAATAAGCAGCCAAAGTCTTTTACTCTGTGCACTATCCTTCTATCCTGGGCTCTTACCGCGCCTGGATTAGGCTGCATGATGAGAGCGAAGGTCGATAGGTGAACACAGGAGCATGTAGTGTGGCTCTTGTTGGTGTGGGTGACATTACAGCCATCTTCAACCCATTCGGTTTCCTTCCAGTACACACAGGAAAGAATGCCTTTAGGCTCCAACCTCTACTGAAGAGAAATGGGAGAGGAAAAATCAGAAAAAAGGGATTACATCATTAATTTGTCATATCATCTATACATCATTTACCTGTTCTGTGTGTTTTGAAGTGAGATTATGATGTGCTTACATCTTACTATGTTTTTTGTTAAGCTTATGTTGCCAGAATAGGAAAGCATACTTAATTGTGCTTTGTTACTGTACTTAAGTACTGTTTTGGAAGATTTGGAGTTTACATGAGTATCACTAAAATGGAATACTTGTGCTTTTACTCCTAACATTTCCAAAAGAAAAATATATTTCTCTGTACATTTTTATTTAAACCTTCAAAGTACCGATTTCAAAAGTCAGTCAGTTAAGTTCTCATGCATTTAATTTATTGATTTTTATTAAAAATCCATTCAAATTCATATCAGTGTAAAAAGCACAAAACAATTTTAATTTGTCTTTCGATGGCTAGTACCACTGAATAGTCACTGCACCAAACACAACCAAATGTAGACAATTTGCAATTCATTTGTTGTAACTTTTAATTTGTATTATTATATACTAGAGGATACCTAAACATTGCCCCTTTATTACTTTCAGTCAAGCATATTTTTGGCTCCAAGCTTCCACGCTTACTTGAATAAGACCAGGGCAGCTTACTTAAGTACAATTATTCTGTACTTTATCCACTCTTGTAAGTTTCTTACATGTAACAGTAATGAATCAAACTCACTGATCTATATTTATAATCAGCTAGTTAAAATTGTTTTGTATTAAAATCTCCACAGTACCAGTGAAAAGTCTGAGTAGACTAGGTGGAAGTAATTTTATTTTCCATAATTAACAATGTCATAAAAAATATATATTTTTTTTTTATGTATGTACAGAAGAATAAAGTGTTAAAATATAAATAACTTAGCAAAAGTTGTATCAACAAAATAGTTGAGAAAAATCTCAATCATGAATTCTTCAAAATAACAGTTTAGATTATGGATGCATTTGGTTCAAGTTTGGATCAGGTGTCAGCAGATGTACTGATGAAACCACAATCACTATGTAATCAAAATATTTATCTGAGTTGAGCTTCAGCCATCTGTTTGTGTTGTATGACATAGCTAATACAGGGCAGCTCTAGCTATACTGAGTCACCCCAACTATCCTTCCTCTTTGGCCAGTGTATATATTTATATATATATGGTCAGTTGGTCAGTTGACCAAAATGAGTTTGGTCAGTTGACCAAAATCAGGTAATTTTTTTGTCTGATTGTATATTTTCAAATACTGGTTTTAATTTGTGTTTCAGGCATTACAACAAATAACATATTTTACTCTATTCTAGACTATAAAAATAGCACTTGTTCAAACCTTAATAACTCACAGCAATGTGCTTCAATGTGAAGTTGACTGGTTTGGTGAGCTGTGTGTTGGTGGTTTTGGGCAGTGTGGCTGACACCACAGTGGACAACATGGTTTTCACTGTGTTAACAGATGAGTTGAAGAAGCTGGGTCTCAGCAAAGTTGACAAGTTGGTGTAGCTCATGAAGGCCACAGCAGCCGATCCTGAGGAGAAAAAAGTAATATAAAATACATAGAAGTCTTTTCTTAAAAAGTAACAATAGCCATTAGTCCTGTAAAATAAATAAATAACTAAATAAACATTGGTCTTCAGGGAAACACTATATGGATACGTATAAGAAATTACAAATAACCACTATGGGACAGAGACTGGTTACACTGTGTCAAGAGCACTCTGTTATATCTTGTTAGAATTATTACTTAATTTTTGTATGCAGCAAGAATTAAATCAATTCTGTCAGAATGTCTTAGACATTGAGGCTCAAGATAAATGGAGTGATCTTGACGAGTGTTAAGATGACCACAGGTTGTATATGGGGTCTAAGGTTCTACTATGCCATCTAGTGTTCATTAAATTTACCAAACTTTGTTTCAATTCCAGATCAAATAATAATAACAAATGAGCTGTGAGATATGTATGCACAAGGCATGTAATGTAATCTGGTAATCATGGAATCTGGCTGTGTGCCTTGTCCTTTAGAATATCTCATGAGAAGACGTGACGAATTGAAAACCCGTTTTACCAGAAGAGGTCTGTTAATTTAATCTGGCATGATTTGACTCTCTGATTAATACAGGATAAAGCATCTGTGTAATTTCCCCAAGGTACCCCAAGAAAACTGGAACGAAACATTACTGGGTGTATATTCCTGTCAATGTTATATAAAGACCCCACGCTTCTGAATAAAAAAATAAAAAAAGGTTCTTTATAGCACCAGCCATTGAAATATTCGATAAGTAGGGTTTGGTTTATAAGCCTACACTGCCAACATAAGCTTGTCATGACATCTGACATAACCCTACATACACCGATCAGGCATAACATTATGACCATCTATCCTTGTATCTACATTCATTGTCCATTTTATCAGCTCCACTTACTATATAGGTGCACTTTGTAGTTCTACAGTTATAGACTGTAGTCCATCTGTTGCTCTGCATACTTTATTAGCCCCCTTTTAACCTGTTCTTCTATGGTCAGGACCCCCCATGGACCCTCACAGAGCAGGTACTATTTGGGTGGTGGATCATTTTCAGTACTGAGGTGTTTAAAAACTCCAGCAGCACTGCTGTGTCTGATCCACTCATACCAGCACAACACACACTAACACACCACCACCACATCACATGTTACTGCAATACTGAGAATGATCCACCACCCACACCAACTGTATGATTTAAAGTTTGTCTGCAGTATCTACTTTTCTGCATATCATGGGGGAAATTTGATGATGTTAAACCTGGAAAGAACATGAGTAATACAATACCATTGTTGTTCTTTGCAATCCCAATGAGATCAATATCCATTAAACCGCTTCTTGTTCTGAGTTGAGTGGTTGTACTCAAGGAGGCATTAGGTCCCACCACAAACACTTCAACATCTGAAAAGACGACCCAAGACAAAGATGATCTGTTTCCATTTTTGCAGTTAAATGGCAACACTGCTACAGTAATGGAGAGGAATTCTTGAATGTAGTCAAAAGAAGATTTGTCCTTGCAAGCAAAATACCAGAAGGCCAGGAAGCTGTATCTTTTACTTTTTTATGTTGAGGCTATTATGTCGTCAAAAATAAGACATCTATCATGGCAATTACTGGTAATAGTAACATGGCTCTTTTATATTATAGGAGAACTCATGACACCATATGACATCTGTAATAATATGTTAATGACATTGTTATGTCAATGTTATGCAGCAGGGTTCAAGTAAAGTGTTATCACAGTATGTTTTGTCTCTTGGAAATGTGATTGGGTAAAAGAACAAGTATCCAGTTTCAATAATAATTGAGTGAAATATGGTTCTTCCAAAATAATATTTAACTTTTACGTATAATAACGTAGTAATAATAAACTCAGGTAATTTCAACCTCTTCTCATTATATTCTGAAGCTTATCATTCAGTAATTACATGGAAAACAATCCAAACTGAGTTATTTTAAAGTTATAGAAGTGAGTTATAGAACTTTGGACCCACAATTATGTCCTACCAATTTAACAGTTTAATGAGAGTTTATAATAGTACACTTGACTGTAGAAGCAATTTTGAAGCAGTGTTCATACCTAAAGCTTGAAGAGTGATGTTTGTGACATAGATGGTGTCTGTTTTCCTCACCAATGTAGAAACTAGTTTCTCAACAGCATTCAGTATAGCATTCCCATACAATACCAGTTGATTTTGGTCAGTAACTGTGTTTTCCAAAACATTCATGCATTCCAGCACCTTCTTCAAATACGTTTCCACAATCTAACCAACAGACACGCACACACATAACTACATATACAAATGCAAAAGCCATCAAAACATGCATATCGCTGTTGTCGGAAGAAAACCTTGTATCTCCAAAATGGTAACTTTACAGGAGAAGGAAAAAACATACTTTACTTTTAATGTAAGTCAATGGAACCAGACATTTTACCATTTTGTTCCGTTTCTTTTGGTCCATACTTCATGAAATTTACACACAATGTACAGGATATATGCATTTTCAATATTATGTCAAAAACTGAAAAACAACAAAAATGGAGATACAAGGTTTTCTTCTGACAGCAGCAATATTTATTCAGACAATAACTGTGCCAAATATGGTATTCCTCACCTTCTGTGGTAATCCTTGAGCTGTAATATTCTGAATGCTGCTCAAGAATTCTTTCGCACACTCTGCTGTGAAATTATCCTAAAGGAAACAAGTTGCTTTCAATGTCTTTATTTCTGTGCGCACCAAGATTCCATTATTGTTTATTTAAGAAGGGTTTTTTATGCTTAGAGTCAGTGCAGACATACCTTGCATTCTTCTCTTAAGTTGAGAATAAGTTCTGAAAATAGAAAATTATAGTTCACATCACTTTTCACTTTACTCTGAGTGTTAAATGATTAGCATACAGAAGAGGGCCAAGTCTTTAGTTCCACCAGACTTCCCACAACAATCTTTAATAGCTAGTATGGCCACTTGTACTTGGATTTCTCACTACAGATAGCATAGACTTTGCTCAGATCAAAATCATTGTGACAAATTCAAATCTCCAACAAGTTTTAATTGGTTGAAATATAGTTTATATCTACTATCTAGAAGTTCTTGAGTAGTTTCAGTTTTTATTCAGTGGGATTAGCACCTGAACATTCATAAGAGTCTCCTGTGGGCAGGATGCCATCAGGTATGGTGATCCCAGGTTCACACTCACAGCTACCATAAAGAAGACCACAGCGAGCATGCTGACCACAGGAAGTAGCACTGCAGGAGGAATGACCTAGAAGTACAGGGGGAAACAGTCATAATTCATTTTTACATAATCGGAAGAAAACCTCATATCTCCAAAATGGTAACTTTACAGGAGAAGTAAAAAACCTATTTTACTTTTAACGTAAGTCAATGGACCCAGACTTTTTTCCAAGGGATTTTGGGCCGTTTCTCTTGGTCCATCCATCATAAAATTTACAAACAATGTAAAGGGTAACAGGCATTTTCAAATTTTGTCAAAAGCTGAAAAACATCAAAAATGGAGATATGAGGTTTTCTTCCAACAACAGCCATATATAAGTGACCTCCTCTCTTCTAATTTGTAGGCCTGTATTATGCCACCTTGAAAACCACAGTCTAAGTTGAAACACTCTTTATACCTTTAGGGTGAACAGGTGTGGGGTTAAACTCCTGTAGGCTAGACAGGCAGATATATAAATGGTTGCCTTTTGAATAGTTGCTGGGTTAATTCAAATTAGGCTGTTTTTGCTGCCTTGTTCCCATAAAAACTCTCTGGACTGAAGACTGAACAATACATTTTGAGACAATAGCTACATTTCTATTCAACATTTTAACACTTTAAAAAAGTTTACTTTTTGACTGTTACTCACGTGTGATGTAAGTCTCATTGGTTGGAATCAGATAATACAGGACCAGACCACCACCACAGTCTACATGCTGAGTACTGCCAGTGATGGCTTCACATGTGTTCAGGTCAAAATCAGAGTTTACACTGCCGTCATTGAGCACGACAGTGTTACCAACAAAAGTGAAGCTTAAGCAGTAGTAGACCATACGATCTCCTCCAATACCACTGAACTTATACCACCCCTCCTGCAAGCTACTGTCATTCACTCGCCATCCAGAGACAGAGGTGAAGTTGAAGCCAATGTTCCGCCATGGGTCAGACAGAGTCTCATGGGAAAGGCAAACATCTAAGAAGAAGAGGATGACATAGGTGTCTTGCCACGTTCTGTCTGATTGTACATACATTGTAAAACATGGCAAACACATAGAAAGAATTATACTATTTCAAACATTTAGATGATATTACCGTAATTCGGGCATTCTCCCCACTGTCCATCTCTGGTATAGTTGTTCGTCGTGCTGCACCACAAGACAGACCTATTGAGACTCATTGTGAGAACACATTGTGTGTAATAGTCTCCATCGTAAAAGAAGGGAAATACACATGGAGCTCCTGCAGAATTGCCATTAGTAGTGACATTATCTATGGGCAGAAAATAAATAAGAAGATTAATAATATGTCAAAAAATCACTTTAAGCACCAAAGTAGCACTTCTGATCACACAAAAAGTTCATTTATAAAAAAATGATTGAAAATAAGTTCATACAGAAAACAAAATGTGATGGAAAGCATCTTTTTTTTTTTCTCAACAAAATTTTTCTGTCCAAATTTTGAAGTATATGCACTGAATATTCCTAATAACTGACAATATAGCATGCTATGAAAACAACTTTTACATACCTGACAAAATTAGATTTAAAAGTTAGTAAGTTTAGTTCAATAATTTGCTCATTGAGACACTAAAATTAGAAAATACAAATAATATTAACACAGAAAGATTTTCTTTATCATTATGTTAATTTACAATTCCCAAACCTCTCCTTGAAGTTATTATCCAATACCTGTTTTATCCAATTAAAACTTCTTTACGTTAAACAAGAGTGCTGGTGATTAAATTGAACAAATCCAAAAGGTCCCTGAAAATCTGGAGCCAACTTTCATCCTCAAACTAGCACAAGATATCAACTACTCCACTGAAAACAAGAAATGCTCGTTACTTTTTTACTGTATTTCTGCTCATATCTGTTTTAATGATATGTGATGTTTTACAAGCAGACACTCACTAATTGCCATGACAAATGGGTTTAAACAGTGATCGAAGGTGCACAGTACTGTATATGTAATAGTATAATTACTACATTATAAATGTATTATAATTATATTATAAATGTATAATTGACAATGAAAATATTTATTTAAAGTCATTAACACTTTGCATCACAGTCTTATAATTTGCATTATAATTACACTTAAGTCTTATAATTCAAGAATTCCACCAGAAAAAATAAGCTATACAAAGAGGGTGGGGGGATTAAATGTTAGTAGTGGAGCAGCTGGTTCTGCCTCTGAGTATGACAAGTATTATACAAAGGTAGAGCTACAATTTACAAAGCTTTCAAAAGCATGAACAATCCAATAAAGCAGTAGTTATATGCATACACTGCACTGGACTTGCATCCATTCTTGTTAATGTTAAAATTAGTCCACAATATGCTGTTGGTTATACTACACTAGATTTGAAATGATATGAGAGCCTCTATTCTCGGAAAGATATATGGATATTAGTTTGTATCGGTGCTGTGTTGAAGGAGATGACTTACAGTGAACTGCAGTGGCACCAAGTGTGACTATAGTGAGCAGAACTATAGAAACCCCTGTTGGAGAGATATGAGAACATTGCATTTTCAGAATACCCACAATCATTTAGAAAGACAGATCTAGAACTGGAAGTGAGGAGAGAAGACTCACCTGGCAGAGAGGAGCTCATCTCTTTTCAGTGTAATGTGAGCAGTAGTAACAGAACACAGTGGCAGTGAAGCAGCATCCAGCTCAGTGCAGTAGTACACCTTTCAACACCTTGACATCATGCACAACTCGACCAATGAGGGAGCAGCAGGGTTTTTTTTTGTTTTTTTACTCTCTCCAGTTTGCTTATGTGCATTTAATGAGGACTAATGATGATATAAAGCCTTGTTAAAAGTGGGAAATATTTTGTCCATAAACACAAATATATATGTATCTTTTTACAATGCACGTAAAAGAAAAGTAATTATGGTGTGAACTTAATCCAATTACATCACTCATTTCCATTTAATGAAATTGAGTCAATACACAAGCTTTTTATTTTATTTATTTATTTATTTATTTATTTATTTATTTATTGCATAAAGTTCAATTGCCCATGGAACAAAATTAAAACTTTGCCACTTTTTTCCCACTGGAATTAAATTCTCCTCGGATCAAAATAAACTGCTTTCATTCAGTGAAATAGACTTATTTTTTTATTTTTGTTAATAAGTAAAACAGTTGACAACACAATTCATGGAATTCAAACAAACACATATCAGTGGTTAACCCCTTAAAAAAGGCCAGGGCTCACCAACAGGCCCCAGGTTTATAACAAGTTTATAACCTAAGAATAGCTCAGTAAGTTTGCATTAATGCCCCCTTACTTAATAATAAGCCTTAGTGTGGGATCTTAAGTGGTTAATCAAGATCTTGTTTTTTGCTCAGGAAAGGCCAAAGTAGACACTTCTAAATGGTTTATTCATTGTGTATTAAGCTTTATCCATTATGGCCTCTATTAGTACATAACTGGAGTTCTCTTTTGTGAAAAAAAACACTAAAAATGGCATTATTAATTATAATAATGCACAATAAACACTCTGTTAATGCCTTGTGATGCAAGCAATTGAACATGAAGTAATCACCTAAATCGCTGTAGGTTCTAGGTAGTGTCAAATGTGGATGTGAGCTGGACTTCTGGATAAATTCAGTACCTTTCCATAGTACTGTGATGGCTGGGTGTGCAGAAGGAGACTCTAGAGGCATGGTCTGCAGAGTTGCGCCATGCGCCATGCCCCCCTCCTTAGAAGGACATTAAATGGTGTCTTTCGACGTTTTTAATGCTGGTGTCTTTGGTTTAAGGTGTGCGTATGTATTATTTGTGTTATTTTATGTTGGGCTAGGGGTTAGTTAGCGTGGGTCTTGTGTTCACCAAGAAGCAGAGTTGCATGGCTAAAAGTGACCTTTCATGCTGTCTCTGGCTGTGTTTATGAGATGTTATGCTGGCATTAATAAAGAACACAGTATCACTACAGTTTTTGACTGAAAGTAATAAGAATAATTATTGAAAACTGTTTCATACAAGAGTGTTATTTATCCACATTTGGTTGTTAAAATGGCTTGAAACTAACTTAAATATCTGTCTTTATGTTTATGGCACCCAAAGATAGCCATAAAATGATCTTTAAAATGATGATACTCATCATTTTAAATAAAATAAAATGTGGAACACAAATAGACTTTTTGAAAGCTTTTTTAGCCTTTTTTAGAATACGAAACACATCTTGAAGCACTAGTGCCTTATTAAAGTCTTATTAGCGCTAATGCAGTAAACAGCCACCTGATAGGAATAATACAGTAATAAGATATGAATTAAGGTCATTAATCCATGCTTGACAATTTGCATAAAAAAGGCTTAACAATGTGTTTATTGTGCACTATACTATACGTTATCACAACTAATTCTGATTTTCATACAAAAGATCTCCAATTATATACTAATACAGATCATGATGAATACACGTAATGCACAATGAATAGAGCATTTAAAATGTCTAATTTGGGCTTTATTGCACAAAAACAGGACCATAATAAAACTCCAAGTCAAACAACTGCATTCATTTTTTGAGTGTATATGGGAATCTGTTTCACAACCTACATGACACTCAGCCCTAAGTGTTTCATTATGACCACTGTACCTAACCAGACCTTCAAAAAACCTAGGTGACACATACTGTAATGATGACTTTGTTTTTATGCTTTCAGTAATGATGTTCTGCTTTCACATGAAGTGTGTTTTATAGCACTGCAGTATCGCTAATGACATTTACATAAACAAAGGCTTTAACACCAACTTCTAATCTGCATAAACAAAGGTTTTTACAACTACTCCTGCTCTGCATACCTTCCTGGGAAGTCTTTGGGTCACATGCAAATGTTGTGGCTGTGATGCCCAACGACTGGACATTGACCTCACAGCCCCCAAGCCTCTAAGTCTTTTGGATGATGCCTGCAGCTACCTGTCTAAACATGATAGCATTAATAATTAATAATAAATATTTGTCCTTACAGCTGCAAATGTAACTTTAATGGCACATACATATGACACATAAAATACTACAACTATTATAGTTTATAGAATTATAGTTTATTCAATAAAATAAACTGAGGCAATATTAAAGATCCATTGAAACAAATAGAAAAAAAAAATACCTTTAATTAAAAGCTACGTTTAAGAGACATTTTCATCTATTTCATCTATTTACTGAGCCTAACTCTCTAATAAAACGTGTAACTGAGTTCAGTTCTGCAGATCTAAGATTCAGATATTCTTTGAGGTACACAAGTGCTTTAAGGCCATTTAGAGCTTTAACCCTTTAAATGGCCATGGCCATTACACGCTTCTATAACCTAAGAATAGCTCAGCTAGTTTGCATTGGAGTCCCTGTAGTTATTGTATAATTAGCCTTAGTATATGAAAGGCCTGGGGTTTTAAGACACAGTGCAGTTGACAGTGGTAATGTGTTATAACAGGACTAGTCCTGTACAACTATAATGACAAACCACAGTATTTTACTTCCAATGGTGTTGTGTCTTGGTACATTAACAATAATGCTAGCCTTTGCCTGCAGAACTGTATTGATCAGATTGCATCTGCTGACATAGTAATTGAGGGAGTTTGCACTGAGGTTGGGAGAGTTTTCTCCCTGCCAGACAGAGAACTGTGTGTATGTGCTTTGTTTGCTGCTTACTGTTGTTTTGTTAACTAAGTTTGAGAAAGGTGCTATAAACAAATTACATTTATTATTATTCTTCTTCTTCTTATTATTATTATTAATAATATTATTATTCCAAATTAAGTTATGTACATGTTTGTGTGTGTGTGTGTGTGTGTGTGTGTGTGTGTGTGTGTGTGTTCTATGATTATTATGACATATGAAGGGGAGATTGGGGATGGTTGCAACAAGTTTTATTCCTCTAATCAGAAACATGCTAGAGTGATGACACTCACATCGCACATGTTCAGTTACACCCCTCCCCCACCCCCACCAGGAAGACAGATAACACTTTCAACATCAGCTGCTGCATTTATTGGGGGAAAAAATATATATATATATATAAAAAAAAAACTTGTTCTGGAGGAATGAGAGTAGTTTTTTCATGAGCTGTATTTGTTGTCATAGAGTGCTGAGCTTTTGTATGTATTAATCAAAACTTACTGAGTTGGGATCGCTGTTTTGTTGACTTCCAAGTGGCATAGTTAGCATGTGTGTCAGTGTGTCAACACATGATGTTCTGTTGTAATGCTGCACAAGCACAGAAAGACGCTTGCAGATCTTAAAAACAGAAGTGGTTTAATGAGAGAACAGTTTCAGGGCAAATCCAAAATCAGAATCCATAAGCCAAGCAAAAAGTCAAAAAACTGGACAATACAAAACACACTAGTGACCAGAGCAAAAGGGCAAACACAGAAGAGCAAAATCCAGAAAGCAGACAAAAGGTTCAGGGCACAAGTCAAACAATCAAAGAAATACTGCTCAGTAGTCCAAGAAATTGGCAATACCTCGCAAAGATGAGAACAAACCAAGGACTATTTAAGTTCTGAGACAAACACAAACACAGGTGATTAGAACTAGAAATCAGGTGACCGAGAACGAGGCAGTTGCACGTGATTGGAGGAATTGGTGACATCATTGGGACTGGAATTATGGGAAATGGAGTGGAGAGTGCTAGGCAAGGCGGGGGGGGGGGGACCCGGAAGCGTGACATCTGTCGTGGGTGATCTGATGGGCACGGTGACAACAAGTTATGGCATTCATCCCCAAGCTAAGCAGCAATATCAAAATTTACCGCACGGCAGTGTTTAACATTTTTAGTTCAACATAGGCACAATTTATCTGTTTCATTGCTTATGATGAACAGAATGAGCGAATATATCATAAGACCATGTGAAGCTAATGATACAGAAAATAATTTCCAAAACAATGACAAAATAATCTAAAAGTAGAATCTGTATTCTGTTTGTTTATCAGTAGGCTATGCCAAAAGCAAGGAAGAAGATGGGGTTCCCCTCAATATTTTGGTAAAAGCCTCAAATATGATCAGGTCAAAGGCACCTCAAAGGTACAACGGTGGTTTTAAGGTCTAATTATGAACCTTAAATAAGTTTTTCATGACCTAATCTTTTAAAACAGAATAATAAAATAAAAAGCCTGCAGACGAGACGGGGTGTGTGGAGTCACTACAATGTAGAAATATAATTTCAATGGATTATGGCACAGTTATGCTTCCTAAAGGTACTGAGATGTACCCTTGATGGAACCACCACAGTGACAGGAGGTGTACTGGACCAGTGACAGTAAACTACCTTTATTTCTGAGATTGTACTACAACAAGAGGCAAGGGTCCATACACGGGCAAACGGGGCAATGCAGGATAAGCTAAATCAGAATGAGGGAACATGAGCTAGAGATCACTACATGAAAGAGTCAAAAAGGGGTCAGGCTAGAACCGAGAATGAGAAAAAGAGCAAAACAAACAGAGACGTCAAACACAGAAATGCACAGTAGACTGATACACTACTTCACCACAATAAAGCTATGGACACAAACAGGTTACAAAGGCACTAGAACAGGCATCAACAATCAATAATCAGGTGAACGGGAGCGCGGATAGGTGGATGGTCAAGTGTCCATGGTCATGGGATCCCCAGAAGATTCTGGGAGTTGGAGTTCTGAACGGAGTGAGGAGTGCTTAGTCTCTGCTAAGCCAGCAGGAGGCGTGACGTCAGGGATGAAGGCAGGACAGTCAGGACAGTGATAAATATTACAAAATAAATCATAAAACTGTAAGATTAGTGTATAAATAAATAATAATATGATATTATTGTAGAGCAATGCACATTTCATGAATACTATGCTTATTGAGATAAAAAGCAAAAGTTGTTAGTGAAATTTAATGCATTTTTAACATGTAACAATTGTCTTTAGGGTTGAGATCAGGTGCAACATCTGATTTCTTCCATTCAAATAAATAGTCATATGTAAGCTTCCTTAAATAATATAATTAACTAGCAGACAGATGTAAGTTTAATATGTAAAATGTGATTGGCCTAGTCCAAATACTCCCTCAGTTACTACTGAGAGAAATGCATAAAAAAGTGTTACAACTGTCCCCAGTCTCCCCTACATGACTATGGGTTCAGCCTAATGGCAGATACTTTATTAAAATAAATAAAATTGAATGCTATTCACACTTTTAACTGGTAATCTGTAGTCTGAGTTAAGCAGCAATGTACAGTGGAGTGTAGATTTTCTCTTCCAGGAAAGTCTATCACAAACTATCTGCTTCTAATCGAAACACAAAAGTCATGTACAACAGAGCTGGACTGGTTATTCATTAAAAAGAGGAAAAAATAATAATGAGAAGGTGGACGGAGAGCAGTCAAATTTATATTTGCATGCACCCCGGTGAACGCCATAAAACCCACACAATAGTTAATCATTAAAAAGCATGTGAGTAAGAGAGAGAAAGAGAGAGAGAGAGAGAGAGAGAGAGAGAGAGAGAGAGAGAGAGAGAACATTTAAATTATGTAAAAGAACTTCGGTCATCAACTTCAAGTACATTTTACAACCCAATCCTCTGTATCAGGGGTCTCATACTTATTTTAGATAAGAAACCAATTTTCATTCAGTCCAACGTCAAATAGGTCAGACCAAAAACAAACAAACAAAAAAAAATTGTTTAGTAGATCAATGACACATCAACTCTTTGTAACTGCGATTATTTTTCTTATCAGGCTAGTTGGTGCAATTTTAGGTGCTGATGATGCGTCATCTTCAGCACAAGGTCTTTTACCACGCTTTGATGTAAAGAACATATGTGTGAATTAATATTTATCTTTAGAATGTGGTAATCGCAAATGTGAGCACTGTACAGTCCTGTAATCTGACTAATGTATTAAGCTGTGAGCTAAGCTAAAAAAGCTAACACAGCTAGCTAACTGATCTTAAGGTGCTGGTGCCTATCCCAGCGGTCACTGGGCAGAAGGCAGGATACACCCTGGATGCCAGTACATCGCAGGGCTAATTTAGAACATGGGTTCTATGTTCATCTGGCAGGCTGGATAAGATTCATATTTGGCCAGGTTCCAGCTCCTGACTGTATGTTTGACACCCCTGCTCTTTGAGCACACCTCATCAAACGTTTTTGTTGATTTTCTAGGTGAAAATAAGTTAACACATTCTCTACAGACAGCAAAATTAAATATGGTATTTTTCTGTAAATTTTACTGTACAATTTCTGTTTATAAAATATAAAACATTACCTATAAAATGCTGAAATGTGCAGAAAGTGTGCTCTCTGTAGGGGGTGCATTAACTTATTTTCACTTACAAAATCAACAATAGATGTCTTTTGATCAGAGATGCCCAGACTTTGCATACGATTCTAAATACGCTAACCATGTATGTTTATTAGGTCCACCTACCTTCTACCTACTCTCACTGGCCTTCTTATCAGATACATCTACCATACAGATGCAATTGTGTTGCTTCACAAACTGTCACGGTAGTTGGCAGTGTGTGGCACACTCCCCTCTAGTTCCACCTTTCTGGTGGGCAGTTAGAGACTGAGGTCCATCTGTCGATGCACAGTTTGTGTTAACCATCCTCTGGTACAGAACTGTCCAGTCTAATCCGCAAATGACCGGTTGGGTGGCAGGTTTTCATCCCAGCAAAGGAGCCAGGGGCGATTCTAGGATCAGACACAATGAGAGTAGACACCCCCCCCTCGTTTAATATTTTTTTTTTTCTCATCATGCCCTTTATTATTCTATAATGTTAATTAGCTGATACACATACAGACAGTACTAGTCCAGCACACATTGGCTTTAATATAAACACATAGACATACCAATGGCACAACAGCTTCCTTCTCTCACTCGAATTCAAACAGTGGACAGTGGTTGATTGACAACCTGCAATATTAGCTTGCTATATATATATATATATATATATATATATATATATATATATATATATATATATATGTCATATAGCTACTCCTGCCTAACATTAACAGGAGTGTTGGTGTTGAATGATAAGAAATCCTCATCTATACTAATTACTGAAGCCACCACACCACACAGTCGCACTGTAACTGGCTCTAGTGCACGTGTGTGTGTGTGTGTGTGTGTGTGCGTGTGTGTGCGTGTGTGTATGCGTGCGTGCTCAGCACAGCTACTGCAGGGCTTTGGGGAGAGCGGGGCAGGGGAAGAGTAGGAGAGAGAAAGTGGATCATACATTTGCTTTTCAGAAACAAACTTCCATTTCTAAGAAAAAAACACAAAATATGACTTTTTACTCTTATTTTTAGGGGTGCTAGGACTCAATTTAGGGGTGCTTGGGCACTCCTAAAAAGGCGGTAGGCACGCCTACGGCTGGAGCACACTTGATCAGTTGTTTGAAGACTGAAACCAAGTGACTGAACGAGCAGAATTGGGTGTGATTCATTTGGTGTGACTCCTGCCATCTGCTCTGCTCTAATCAGTCCTCAGTTTCTGATTGCAAAGCTGCTATTGGCTGGATTTTTCTGGGTGGCATTCCACTCTCAACCTAGCAGTGATACTAATGTGTTTAAAAACCCCATCAACACTGCTGTATTCATAAACACTTCTCCACTTGTGCCTTTTCCAATAAAGAAGAACTTCACTAGGAGTGCTAACATTTAATCCCAAGAGGGTTAAACGTAGGATAAATGACGTTTTCCTCAACAGTATATCGACTGCTGAATTAATCTTTTGGCACAATAAAATTTAAAGAAGACAGAGTAAAAAGGAGATAGAATGATAAAGTGCAAAATGCGAATGCTTAAGAAAAAACAAATAATTAAAAATGGGTTGAAAGTATAGGCAAAATGTGTCTAAGTGTCAAAGCACTTCATGACCAAAGTGGTGAAATAAGGTGATTTTTTGTTTTGGCTGTTCAGAAATGAGGTGTATCACTGAAAATAATATAGTTTTTCAAAAATAAAGGAGAGGACTTTTAATTTGAAAAATGTCTCTCCATAAAATGGCATAATAGTCCATATCAATGTCATGTAAAACATGAATGTTTATTGAATTTTGATATAAACATTAATGAGCATTGATGTTATGAAATATTTATGTAAGATGTTATGAATGTGTTATGTAGACAGCCTTCAAGTAAAGTGTTACCAACACTACCATGCCAGTGTCACTGACTGTGGACCACCAGCCAAATAATGTCTGGTAAGCAGTGGTCATTTGGTCATCTCTTTCCATTGATGGTGGAGGGGGATGATAATTTTGCAGCAACAAATAGGCTACAGTCAATAACTGTAAACCTACAAAGTGCAAATATATGGTAGCTGTATCTTATAAATTGCAATATCAGTTGTGCACATAATTCCTTGCTGCTTGCATACGTTAGTCACTGACTACATTAGTGACAATTTCAACATAAATTCAAAAGAGAAATGGACATCAAAACATCATAATAAGTCATTACATATGTAGTGTATTCTTTGGGTTCATATATATTACAGGTGTAGAGCTCCCTCTAGTGGTCTTTACTATCCTCATCAGTAATTGCTTCACTAAGTTTCTTCTAAATGTCCTACACAAACCCAGAAAACTGTTTCTAATGTAGAAAAGAAGACATTAGATATTCTGTATCACTGTAGAAGCTCCAAGCAGAGACTATTTGGCAGATGGTCTCTGATAGAGCAGGGTGGGTTTATTGTGGACTGCACTGTTCATGTAGATATTGAAACTGTTGTTTAATTCAGGAAGTTAACTTTAGCCCAGTAAAACCACGCATGATGTAGAGGATGTGAGAAGGGGGTGGAGATATGTGCTGGACACAAGTAACAGGAACTCACCAACACACAGAATCAAATGTCTTTATTTTAACATGCTCTCTGTACTCTGAGGGCCTTTCCTTCAAGATCTGATGCAGCAAACTGCACCTTCTTAGCCAACTGAAAATCTGCCCAATGGATAAGATGCTCTAGAAGGAGACAGAAGGACAGTATGGTTGAAGATCAGTTTGTTTGAATCTAGCAGAAGCCTCAGTCATTACTCTGCTTTGTGAGGAGAACAGTGAAGGAGCCCAATGAGGAACCTCAGAGTCACCATCTTCATGCTGCTCTCAGGTCAGTAAGTTATTCAGCTGTTCTTTATATAGAGTAAGGAAATACATATGTCTATGCATCGTAGCAAGATAACGAGTGAATTAAATAATAAGCTTGTTTTTCATTTAATGAATGAGCTTTAATGAAGTAGCGGCCTACTTAGAAAAATGTCTGTATTTGCTGCGTTTTCATAATAAAGTGTGTCTGTTTTCTCACTTTTGAAGAAGTTGTGAGCGGCATGCTACATGATGAGATCACAGAGACAGGAACAGATGGAAACGTCGCTGTCATCACCTGTCCTTATAGTACTGGATATGAATCTTACACCAAGTATTTCTGTAAGGGAGGCTATTTACACTGTGTAACACTTATAAAAAGTCATGGGATGGACTCATTCACATATAAAGGAAGAATCATTATGAATGACAACACTGAGCAAAAAAAGTTGGTAGTGACCATCAGTGACCTCAGAATGGAGGATGCAGGAGATTACGGCTGTGGAATCGAGTTAACAGGACGAGACCCTTTTACTTTAGTCCGTCTGAAAGTGAATAAGGGTATGTGCTGTTTATGAGCTTCTCAGCTTATGGTTTATATTCTGTGTTCACTGTGGGGGTCATGATGGGTTGAACCGTCTGATTTCTCTCCATCAGCTCCTAAGCCACCAAAAATAACCCAACCAAAGCTCCGCCAGTCTCCACCACCACCTGCCACCAAAAACAGCCAAAGAAATGCTCCCACACTCTCCACCAATAAAACAACAGGTAAGCCACCAAAAACAATCCGACGTAGAACATTTTTTACCACAATTGCCACCCATTCCCCAAAAGGTAAGCTGTTCCTAGAGCATACTCCTAGACCTCACAATGTTTTACCATCAATAAGCCACACTGACTCTCACTTCCCCTTCAACTTTGCTTTCCTGCAGTTTTATGCTAAGTTTTCAGGTGTTAAAAGTACACATTAGAAGAACAACGTAGTGAATGTGTACATTTAAATCTCAAAATAACTGTATACTATCAAAATAATTAGAAATGACACATCTCAATTTGGATTTTCTCAATATAGAATACCAATAACCTAGAATTTTTGGGATTGTTTTTTGGCATTTTGGGTCAATTACAATTGCAATTATAAAGTATTCACATGTGACAGTCACACATGCCATAAGTTGTTATTTTCAGGAGAACCTGGGCTACTCAGATATGCCATTGTTTGACATGTAAATGATAACAGAAATTTCATATCTTTATGAATTTGGCTAATTTTTGATCAAAAATGTACCTAGCGCCTGCACAATTTTATATTTTTTAATTATAGAGATCTTGAAAACAAGTGCAATAATAGTTATCTTTTCAGAAATTGTTTGTCTGGAGTGTCTGTGAGCTGAAAGTGCAATAATTTTGATGGTGATTCATTCTATTAGTTATTGTTAGTAAAAATAAACAATTAGCATAAGGCGGACATGTTTTTTTTTTATTGATTTTCTGTCCTCTTGGATTCATGCTCAGTCCTAAAACTCTGATACACAGCAAGACAGGCTTTATTTTTAATTAAAAACTGAGTTGCATATTTAATATCAGATATTTGTCATATTTATTGTTATTTATCTGTCAAATGTGTTTTAGGGCCTGTTTGATTTTGAGGGAAAGAGGGAGAGTGCACTCATTATGTTGAATGGGACACTGCAGTTTTATTGCCTTTTTCTGACTTTTTATTTAGGAACCTCAATAAATTATTCCGTAATCACCATGTACTTATGAGAATAAAAAAAAAAATAATAATAATAAAAAATGTAGATTGGACCCACCTAAGGACCCTGAGAGTTTAACGTGTTAAAGTGAATGCTCATCCATTACAACCTGCTATGAGACCAGCAATGTGTCAGATCTCAAGTTATACAACAGTTATTTCCGACCTTACAATCTGAGTGGTTGAGAAGCATTTTAAGTGTGTTGATGTTTGTGACACCAGCACAGCTTTTTCACCCCAAAACTGTATCACTCCACTGACATGTTGCCAAGTAATGAGTGACATGTTGCAGAGAAATGACAAGCTTTATGCACACAAACCTCAGATGTTTTGTATTTGTGCTTAATACAAAACGAGACAGCGATAAAATTGATTTTAAAATAACATTTGACCTCCAGCTCATTGTGCCAGACTATGAATAAGACCGGGACTGCATCACCATGGAAACTGTCAGGTCAAGTGTAATGATGGCAAAACAACTGAACATGCTGGAATTGGCTAGAGACAATCAACAGTACAATTCAGCAAACAAGATGAGCTACAAAGTGCTTTACAGACTGGCTGTTAGAAAATAACATTCAGGTTAATTTGGTAACAATTGAAAAGGCTAAGCTGAACATGATATCCCCATGACCCAGAATTATGAGCGGTTTAGATGATGATGTGTGTGTGAACTTAATATTTCTGCAGTTCTATGACTCTATCCACAAACACAAAAGGAGGGTTTTATAATATCAGCAGGTATCTTGGACTGTGCACAGAGATCAAGAGACCAGAGCAACCCAAATGTTAAAAAGAGCCATTTTGTCATTCTACACCTTAGGAGCCACATTTTATGTCCATTTTACCATCTTGGTTGTAAATACAGTATGTTTCAGTATGTGCTAATGTGCTAGTATGGGCTAAAAATATAAACAAAAACTCAGACTTACTTTGCTCTGCTTTAGGCTTTAGCTCAGCTATAGCTGGTTTTCTTGCATGTGCAGTAGGAAACTTTTCTGCAAAAGGAACAGTTTCTTGTAAAATGTCTCTCAAAGTTCGACTTTTTATGAGGCTGAAGTCAGTTTCTCATTAGCAGTTGGTCAGCATAGAGATAAACAAGATTTCTGAGAACAATATGCAGATGAGCTGAAGTGTGAAAGAAACAGGAAACCACAGCTGAACAAGACGTGGCTGCCAAGAAATATACTTGCAGGTCAAGACGTTCTGTCCTGACACACAGACATATGATGATTCATTTAATGACCTTGGTGTGCTTGTAGAACAGTTTTGTACAAAAAAGATTCTCCTTTTAGGAAAATCCACAGAAATTACTTTCATTGCCCTCTTTTGTTCCCTAGGAACAACACTCTTAAAAAGTAGTGTCCACCACCAGGGCCGGGCGAAAAACCTGCAACAAGGCCCAATTAGTACAGGAAAAAAGTCCCAGCCTTCCCAAATTTTGTTTTGGTGTAGGATATTCATACTACTAGGTGGATTTGAGCATGCTCGGGCATTTGCTCAAAATGGAAATAGTCAAAATTTAAACAAATGAAATAATCGACAGACCCATTGCCAGTGTATTCATGAGAGCAATTAGAAACTTGTTCACACAACAGAGGGACAGATGCCATGGCAAGGGTAGAAGATCTTTCAACAAACATTGAATTAAAGATCAAGCACAAGGTATAACACAACTCAAACATAAGCAAAAAGTTATTTAAAATGTTCACTCATGCAGAATTATGTACTTATGAACTTCGTGCTGTGTGACAGGCAGCGTAGGTTGCTAGGAGAGAGATTACTAGCACATCATCCCGCAGTGTGCCATCAATAGCTCATCTTGATCAAATCTGTCTTCTCAAAGTCCATTGTGGATAGGTGATAATCTATCTGGACTGCAGTCTTCATCAGATGAGGTCCACCTACAGCAATTCACATTCACATCATGTCAATCAATGCACATCAGCTTTTTCGGGTTACTAAAAGAAGAGAAAAACAACAAAAAGGACACAACCAAATATTTACAACTCAATCTATCTGGGGGGCCCATTTTATTCTACTAGCATATATGTATTGCAGTTGTGCATTAGTCAAAACAGCTGTTCTGGTTACTGCAATGACAGTGCATGGTGGTCCGTAGAGTGCTTCACACCTTCCTGGAAAGCAAACGTTTAAATAGTACCTTGTGGCCTTGTTTAAACAGGTGTGTTGGTTGGTCTGTGGGGAGAGGGAGAGAAACAGCAACACTAACTTGAATGCTGGTTAACTTGTCAATCAGGGCGGCCGTGTAATCCAACACAATTATGTCTATGTCACCACTGTTCATCGGACCAGGTTCACCTTGCACCCACAACGTTGGGAACGCTCGTCCCATCAAAACCTCAAAAGGAGACAATGGTTCTTTGTACATATCAGACATGCATCTAAAATCAACTTTGTTGTTTTTGTCACTTCTGGAATACACTATCTTCTGTTAATATTTTCAGTCACCTCTCTTCATGCAACATGTGAAGGCAATGCTATGCGAACCTCAGGACAGGTCAAAATGCCATCAGAATGGTCATTACTATTGTGTGAGGACCAGTAGTCCTTATCTACTTGTGAGGCAATTTATTGCATTATGGTAATGTCAGTAATGCTAGGATCAGTGGAAAATGGATAAGAGAAAACTGAGAAAGAACAATTTTGCTGATTAATGTATGGGTATGGTGGGCCATTTTTTGTGGCGTGTCTCGCAACAGCATCTCCTAAAAAATTACCAGCTGCTTCCTATCCCGAAACTAGGGGACTCATGGCCCTTAACTTTGACAATAGCCAGTCTCCTGAGTAAAGTGCAAGCATAAAATAAATCAGAAATCAGTGTGGAGTTAGATATTGGTTTCCTGTCAGCTGTTACAAACCCACACTGGGCCCAGATACGACCATAATTATGAGCTGTGCCCCAATTATACCTGCTGTCAGTCAGGATGCTGATGTCTCGATCTTTAATTAGAGTACATGCCCTAATGAGGGCCACAAGTTCTACCATCTGTGCTGACTGATGAGGAAGTGAGTGTGCTTCAATTACCAAATTAGGAAGTTGACATACAGCATAACCACATAGAAAAAACACCATCACAGGGCTTAGAGCATGAGCCATTTACAAAAACCTTTTCACCTTGTTTCAGTGGCGATGACAACACATCAGCACGGCAGGCAGACTCTTCCACAATGTCAGCACAACAGTAGTGAGTGTCACGCAGAAACTCGGAATCAGGGAGAGACAGAATTTGATGTAAATGAAAAGCTGGGGATTGTGGTGAACAGGTTTTAATAGACAGATTGTTAGTACATGTCAAAATGTCCTCGTAACAACTATCATACAGTGTTTCAACAGTGATTGTATTACACCATTAATTCCTTCCTCCTTTTCTCTAGACAAAGGGTATTGCTTGCAGCACACTTACTGTTGTGTTGACAATTGGGCTTTATACAGTTCACAATTTAATAGACCTACATGGTCCTTGCATTCTGCTCATAATGATTTAGGGATTCCCCGATTATTTGGTTACTGACAGCTGAGGTGTTTTTGATCATGAAATTGGCACCCCACTCATTTCCACAGAATTAATTTTGGCAGTTACACTGGCCCATTATATTCATAACCACTAATTGAAGAAAATGTCGCCCCACTGTCTACAAGAAAACTAAACCTTTTGCAAACTACATACAGTTCCATAAGTGGCAAATCACCAGAAATAATAGTTAATGTCAAAGCATTGTCAAATTGGGTGCATCTTCAACAACTCAGGGGTGTATTCTGTAGGCAGACCTACGCATCCATCAGTTTCCAGACAGCAAGTTGTCCGGTGTGTGTTTTAGGGCCCCCTGTCTGATTCTGAGATGGTTTTGAGATTGACTTTCATCAGAGCACTTTTTTCTACATTATCTGATCCAATGCCCCTCTTTTCCACAATAACATGCCCCTTGCCTCTTCCACTCATTATTTTGACCCTAGTACCTGAGATTTCTATAATCTAGACCTGAGAGCTGGGAGTAACTAGACATTGGTGTGGGGATGGGAGATTGGAAACAATCTGTTTTATTACAGTAAGATCAGGTGCTATGAGCATTACCACATGGAAAAAGGTGCAGCAATATTCTGCTGACTTGGTCTTTTTGTTAACCTTCCTTGCCCTTTTAGGGGTGACATATTTATCTCATTCAATTTTTATTTTACTCCATGTCATCAGACAATGCACCATATATTCATAATCCCATTTGGGATCCCCTACACAATCTCTTATGCATATTGCTGCTAATCTCATGTAAGTTTCCTCGAAAGATCCATCTCTCGGACATGTCCAATGAAAATAAGAATGAGATCCTTCTGTCCATCCCGCCAAATTATCTAGCCACAGGACGGTGCCCTCACCTAAATTATTCCTGTCCATCCAGTTCCTTGGGCTTTCCCCAGAATTAGATTTTACAGTTTTAACCCCCATTTTTATTTAGAGAACAAACAGAGTGGAGGTTGGGATCAGTCTTCGCTACTTGGCTGGAACAGTAACGGATAACCCAAACAGACTAGTGTATCCTATCTTTCAAGGATTCCCCTTAGAATTCACACCCCTAATCTGTTCAATATTGTAGCCCCTGTTCTGATCCCACCTTGACCTTGCTCTGTCTGCCTGTTCTCCTTCAGAGCTCTGGGAGTGCGGAAGAAGCAAAGACACACACATACGTGCATCAAAGTTCTGAGACACACTCATTTATTTTGGTACGGAAGGGCCTTTTTATACACTTAGCAGACATGGCTGGTCAATACAGAGATAAAAAAGATTTCTAAGAGCAATATGCAGATGAGGTGTGAAAGAAATAGGAAACCAAGGCTGAACAAGACATGATTGCCAAGAAATGTACTTGCAGGTCAAGATGTTCTGTCCTGACACAGACATATGATGAATAATTTAATGAACTTGGTGTGCTTGTAGAACAGCTTTGTACAAAAAAGATTATCCTTTTAGGGATTCTTTCTCTGCTGCATAGCAAGAACTCATTTGTTGTGGAACTACTTTTTGGCTGAAGATATCGTCAGTATTAAAGCATATTCAGTTTAAATTTCAGGGCTTATTTGATTTATTTTGTTTATTTATTTTGTAAAAACTGTTGTATAAAAGCAATTGAACATTGAAGGTCATGCCTTATTGCGAATAACATCACAGCTCTATGGCACTTGCCTTCGGCTCATGCATGTGACTAAATCACAGCCGTGATGTTATTCGTGATAACACTCTCCCTCTGGTGTTCTATTGCTCATTAAATGTCTGCTTCTCAAGTGATTAATAAGCATATCATTCCGAAGCAAGATTAGAAATGTGGTATTAATGTATTATGATGCATTTATAAGGTCTTCATAGCTAATTCTTTGGAAACTATTCCCAGGTGATTTGTAGGAATTTACTTATAGAATTGTACTGTTTATTGTATACTCTGGTGGTCACTTTCCATTGGTAAAAAGGGGTTGGTAGGGAGGGGTGGGGGGGGGAGTGAGAGGTGATAAATTCTGCAAAAACAAAATTACCTGATAAAATGGCCAACTAGTGTAAGTACAGTGTTTAAAATAACAAGCTGTTTTTACTGTCTTTGTTTTGAATATATAGCTCTGAATGTATCACCAACCATCATCTCCTCTGCACCTCGTTCAGTCACAAACTTCCTCAACCAGCCCAGTACATCTGAAACAGGTCTGGATCCACAGTACAGTCTATTTAATATGAACATATAAACAGCAATGGCATATACTAACTTATACTCAATGCATGAAGGATTCAGTTTTAAAATTCAGTTGTTAGGAAATATCTAAAAACATAGACAAGTTCATGTCTAAACGCACGAGGCATGGTTTGTAATTCTTTTTCATTTGGTGTTCCACCGTTGCAGCTCTCAGCTCTACTGAAGCCCCGTATCTGGCTGTCTTCATCCCACTGAGTGTAGGTGCTGCCCTGCTGCTGTTTGTTGGTGTGTCTCAGGTTTTTTATGACAGACTAAAAAAGAACAGTGCAGGCAATTCAGGCTCAGGTAATAAAATAAACTTACATGTACACAAATACACAGAGGTGCACACACACACACAAACACAGATTAACACGTGCTATCTTATATGTGTGTTTTTTCAGTCAACTGTCACCACTCAAGTGGGCCAGTCACAGGAAGTGCTGAGGTAGGTGAAAGGGCTTATGGGTGCCTAAATGTTCTACTAACTTACGCTAACTTTCAAGTATATGAAATACACCTAGCATATAGGCTCAGTTTATAGGTATTCAGTTACCGATTATACATGTGTATCAGGCACAGCAATATTGCTGGGGCTTATACATGTCAGAGTCAGTGCAAGTTTGAAGTTGGTCCATGATCCATAAATATCCAGCTTTGCAGTCAGATGCTGACCATTGATAAAGGGCAAGAAATTGGCTAACACAAACTGGGCATGGAAAAAGGAACTGTAGTAGCCTCTAACTGGGTGTACTAATGATTTAAGTTTGTCTAATTTAGTAGCCAGTGTATACACTGTAGGTGAAAACCATGAAGCCACACAATCTATGCCCCTAACATGTCAGTGTTCCTGCTGTGCTGAGAATGGTCCACTCCCAAATATCTGATTAGTGGTGGTCCTGTGGTGGTGCTTCCTCATTGATGGGTAAAAGGAGGTGATACATTGTATAGTAACAGATAATTACATAAATAAATAAAAATATAAATACAGTTAACCCTTTACATGGCCAGGGCCTGCTGGCAGGCCCAAAGTTTTATTACACACTTCTATAACCAGCTCAACCAGTTTGCATTGAAGTCGGTGTAGTTACTGAATAATAAGCCTTAGTACACTATATGGACAAAAGTATCGGACACCTACAGGAGCTTTTATGACACCCCATTCCAAATCCATTGGCATTAATGTGGAGTTTGCAGCTAAAACAGCTTCCACTCTTCTGGGGAGCTTTCTACAAGATTTTGGTGTGTGTCTGTGGGAATGTTTGCCCATTCATCCAGAAAAGCATTTGTGAGGTACTGATGTTGGATGACAGGGCCTGGCTCGCAATCTCTGTTGATGGGGTTGAGGTCAGGGCTCTATGAGGGCCAGTCAAGCTCTTCCAAACCAAACTCACCCAACTATGCTTTTATGGACCTTCCTTTGTACACTGGGGCTCAGTCATGCTGGAACAGAAAAGGTTCTTCCCCAAACTGTTCCCACAAAGTTAGAAGCATACAATTGTCCAAAATGTCTTAGTATGCTGAAGCATTTTTAATGTTCTCCTGGCATTCGTCAAAACCAAACTCATCTATCAGACAGTCAGATAGAGAAGCGTGATTCATCACTCCACAGAATACATTCCACTGCTCCAGAGTCCAGTGGCGGTGCTTTACACCACTCCATCCAATGCTTATCATTGTTCTTTGTGATGTAAGGCTTGCATGCAGCTTCTCAGCCATGGAAACTCATGCCATGAAGCTCCTGGTGCAAAGTTTTTTTGTGCTGATGTTGATGCCAGAGTAGTTTTAAACTCTGCAGTTATTGATCAGCAGAGCGTTGGTGACTTTTGTGCTGTATGCTACTCAGCACTTGGCAACCTGCTCTGTAACTTTACATGGTCTGACACTTCATGGCTGAGCTTCTGTGGTTCCTAAACGCTTCCATTTTTTTAATAATATCACTCACAGTTGATCATGGAATATCTAGGCGAGAAAGAAGTTTTGCAAACTGACTTGTTGCAGCAGTGGCATTCTATTACAGAACCATGCTTGAATTCAGTGAGCTCTTTAGAATGACCTATTCTGTCACAAATGTTTGTAAAGGCAGACTGCATGGCAAGACGCTTGATTTTATACACCAGTCGCAACTGGACTGAACGAAACACCTGAATTCAATGATTAAGAGATGTGTCCCAATATTTTTGTCCATATAGTGCATGTAATAAGCCTGGGGTTTTAAGGGGTTAAAATTCTCTTATTTTCAAAAAAAATAAATAAATAAAAAAAATCACTATGTTTTTGGGCTCGTTTTAGGAACACACTTTGCTTCCAGATATTTTCTGGATGCTAAACCAGGTATTGGATGATAAACTACAAATAATACTGGAAGAGGTTACATGAACACTTTCAAGTTCAAAAAACTACTGCTTATTATTTTAATGTTAATTGTATTTATTCCAATATTAGATTTTTGTAAGCAAATAAATGCCTACTGTCTAGATAAATAACCAAAAGAGTACTTATTGAATAGCAACCGTAACTAGTGTTTATAAGTAAGAAGTAATAAGCAATACGAACATCTGTTAATTAATCATTGGGATACTTTTGAAAACCCCAAATTAGTTAATAAAGCTTAGAGAACATTTAGATGTCAAATGAATTGGAAATTAAAATTCAGGAACTAAAGAAATAAGATAATGAAATTATGAAATAATGATTTTTCCAAACAGAATACACTTCTAATTTATTTTAACCTCTTAAAATCTCAGGTTTATTACATGCTAAGGCTTATTATTCAGTAACTACAGGGACTTCAGTGCAAACTGGCTGAGCTGTTTTTAGATTATAGAAATGTGTAATAAAACTTTGGGCCTGCCCATGAGCCCTGGCCATTTAAGGGGTTAAATTGTTTGTTTATGTTTCTAGTATTGTGTAGTAGTCTACATGATCAGTTCTCTTAAAATTCTGTTGTGTTTACTGTTCTAGGATGGAACAGACTACGAAAATAATTCAACTGGAAATCACAAATCTGTGACAATGAGCCTGGACTACAAGAACCTAAACCCCAACACCCAGCAATCAGGTTCAGTCTACCAGAGCCAAACCCCCACACCAACCAACTGGATTCAGTCTACCAGAGCCTAAACCCCAACAACAACCAATCAGATTCAGTCTACCAGAGCCTAAACCCCAAAACCATCCAATCACATTCAGTCTACCAGAGCCTAGACCCAAACACCCAGCAACTAGGTTCAGTCTACCAGAGTCTAAACTCCAACACCATCCAATCAGATTCAGTCTACCAGAGCCTAGACCCAAACACCCAGGAACTAGGTTCAGTCTACCAGAGTCTAAACCAAATACCAACTGTTCAGATTCAGCCTACCAGAGCCTTGACCCCAACACCAACCAATCCAATTCAGCCTACCAGAGCATAAACTCCAACACCTGTCAATCAGATTCAGACTTCCAGAGCCTAAACCCCAACACCAACCAATCAAATTCAGTCAACCAGAGCCTAAAGCTCAACATCAAACAATGAGATTCAGTCTATCAGAGTCTAAAACGAATACCAACTGTTTAGATTCAGACTACCAGAGTCTAAACTCCAACACCAGTCAATCAGATTCAGTCTACCAGACCATAAAGCCCAACACCAACCAATCAGATTCAGTCTACTAGAGCCTAAAGCCCAACGCCAACCAATCCAATTCAGCCTACCAGAGCCTAAACCCCAACACCCAGCAACAAGGTTCAGTCTACCACTCTAAACCCCAAAACCAACCAATCAAATTCAGTCTACCAAAGTCTAAAGCTCAACACCAAACAATGAGATGCAGTCTATCAGAGTCTAAACTGAATACCAACTGATCAGATTCAGTCTTCCAGAGTCTAAACTCCAACATCAACCAATCAGATTCAGTCTACCAGAGCCTAAACCCCAACACCCAGCAACTAGGTTCAGTCTACCAGAGCCTGAAGCTCAACACCAAACAATCAGGTTCAGCCTACTAGAGCCTAAATCCCAACATCCACTGTACACATGATACTTTTCACTTTAGATTTGATGTAGTTCAACTACATTTTCTTGCTGCAAGTGCAGTATAAGAGCAGAATTTACATTGATTTAAGGGTCAGGCTTCCTCATCCTCATTCAGTCTCTCAGTGTCTTAAATCCTACATCTCCATTTATTCTTGCAGCCCTTTTAGTAATTCATCTGTATATCATGAATTATTTATTTATTTTTATGTATGTCCTGATAATATGTTAAATTTATTAATTTAGAATGCTATAAAGTAAATTATCTGCTGTTTTTATTTACCCTAAAAATACTCAGGGATATAACTTGTAGTTTTGTTCATTGTGCAATAAACATGTTTTAATACAATGTGTTTACTTTTTTCTGATTTGTACAGGAAAACTGTGTAACATTTTTGTTAATGCTTTCATTTACCATCCCTTATGTTCTAGATATCAACCAGGTTAGTGTGGGGTACAAACTACAAACTGTAAAATACTAGGTAATTACTTTGGGTAACATCGCAGTAAGTTCCAAAGCAGTCTAACTAAATTACACTGAAATGCTGAACAGGTTCTACATATTAACTGGGTAAATGTGTGGTACAAACTAGACGGTACTGTGTATTTTTTAGGTAAAGTTATGTGATGGTCAGGAGGTTACATGATTTTAAAGTACTGTAAACAAACAATGTACACTTTCATATAGTATGCACTTCTTTACTATGCTCTTAAAAATGGTTATATAAGGGGTTTTTGGCAAAGAAATTAGTTCTGTACAGGACCATGAGCACTCAAAGAGACGTTAGCAAGATTTCAGGGTTCTTCAGATTGATGGAGACTGTGCATCAATGTGTTATAGATAGTTTCTATATAGAACCTTTTCGAAAAGGGTTCTTATATTGTTACAAGCTTGACATCGTAACAATAGAAGAATCTTTGGGTGCTATATAGAATCCAGCATGCAAAAGGTTCTTTGAGTGCTCATGGTTTAATATATACACAGATAACATTATGACCACCTCCTTGTTTCTACGCTCATTTTCCATTTTTTTCAGCTCCACTTACTATATAGGTGCACTTTGTAGTTCTACAATTACAGACTGTAGTCCATCTGTTTCTCTGCACACTTTTTAGCCCCCTTTTACCCTGTTCTTCAGTGGTCAGGACCCACATGGACCCTCACAGAGCAGGTACTGCTTGGGTGGTGGGTCATTCTCAGCACTGCAGTGACACTGATGTGGTGGTGGTGTGTTAGTGTGTGTTGTGCTGGTATGAGTGGATCATACACAGCAGTGCTGCTGGGGTTTTAAACACGGTGTCCACTCACTGTCCACTCTGTTAGACACTCCTACCTTGTCAGTCCACCTTGTATATGTAAAGTCAGAGACAATAACTCATCTGCTGCTGCACAGTTTGTGTCGGTCATCCTATATGGATATTTTTGGTTGGTGGACTCTTCTCAGTCCAGCAGTGACACTGAGGTGTTTAAAAACTCCAGCAGCAGTGTGTGTTAGTGTGTGTTGTGCTGGTATGAGTGGATCAGACACAGCAGTGCTGCTGGAGTTTCAAACATGGTGTCCACTCACTGTCCACTCTGTTAGACACTCCTACCTTGTCAGTCCACCTTGTAGATGTAAAGTCAGAGATGATAACTCATCTGCTGCTGCACAGTTTGTGTTGGTCATCCTCTAGTCCTTCATCAGTGGTCACAGGACGCTGCCCACAGGATGCTGTTGGCTGGATATTTTTGGTTGGTGGACTATTCAGTCCAGCAGTGACACTGAGGTGTTTAAAACTCCAGCAGCACTGCTGTGTCTGATCCACTCAGACCAGCGCAACACACACTAACCCACCACCACCACATCAGTGTTACTGCAGTGCTGAGAATGACCCACCACCCAAGCAGTACCTGCTCTGTGAGGGTCCATTGGAGTCCTGACCACTGAAGAACAGGGTAAAAGGTGGCTAACAAAGTAGAGAAACAGATGGACTACAGTCTGTAACTGTAGAACTACAAAGTGCACCTATATAGTAAGTGGAGCTGATAAAATGGACAATGAGCATAGAAACAAGGAGACAATGGTCATAATATTATGCCTGATCAGTGTATTTTCTATATTTTTTTACTACAGACCTTTCTGCCCCACAATTTTTAAAATAATTTAGTTAATATCTAGTGCCTGTTTAGCATTTCAGTGTTAGTTAAACTGTCTCAGTATATGCCATCAGGTTACCCAAAGTAGTTATCTAGTAAGTATGTTTTTTGTTTATAGGCAAAGGTTTTCAGGAATGCTACACACTAAATCTGGTTCCTCATCTTTTTCTACAACATGTAACAGACAAAACAATTGATATGCAATAAAACAAATTCTGCATTTTAAACATTGTAAGCATTGCATACTGTTATAATATTCAGAGGTCAAACAAAGGTCAGTTTCAGTGGCTTAGACTTAGAAGAAACCTTAAACTTCCTGTTATTACTCAGAGAGCTTCAGTGTAAAAAAAAAAAAAAAGGCCCAAAATACTGATGGTTTTTACTGATGGTTTTGGACTGATCAGAGTCCAGTGTGAGACCAGAGTTTGGTCTCATATTAAACATAAACTAGCTCAGCAATGTTTTTCATCTGTTTGGAGCCATCAAAGCTGAGTGGAACAATATTCAGTACTAACTCTTCTTTCTGTAAAAGACCCTCACAATGCTAATCTCTCACTTTAAACATGCAAAACACATTGTTTTCCACTGGTTTTAGGCCTCTGGTGTTTGTTTATTACTCTCTGACACAACATGACTTCTTTCACAGCTGGAATCAGTGCTCACACTACTGTAGCTATATACTTAAGTGAGTCAGTTCAAATTAAATGCTCCTTCAAGTCTGGATATGAAACCTACATAAAGTATCTCCACACATCTCATTCTACTAAATTCATTCCTGTTCAGTCTGGATCTGCTGAAGATCAGAGATTCTCTCTGGATGACGACACAGCAGCCAGAGTCTTCACCATCACCATCACTGATCTGAGACTAGAGGATGGAGGAACATACTGGTGTGGGATAAAGAGACCTTATCCATTTCTGGATTATTATTCTTGGATTTTTACACATAGATTATATTATAGGCATCCAAGACAACATACACACCACATTCTGGTTAACCAAGTTCCGGCTTAATTGATAGAAAATAGAGTGTAGATGCCAATTAGCCAGGACAACTCAGGCTTTATACATTTATTATTAATTTCCAAGGCCATGACACTGTCAGGTAGCTTTTCAATTAAAAATAAACAATAAATAAATAATAAATAATGAAACTTCAGTAAAAATAAACTACAACTTAATAATACTTGTGATTGGCTCATGCATGTTTTTATCCTTTCAAATTAAAGAAGATTTCCAATGATTTGTTAAAATGTATGCACAACAGTGATCACACTGTACAACCCCTGTTCACTGTGCTGGGACATTATTGTATACTGAGCCACTAACAGGATACTGAGCACCAGTTTACTCATGTTGTCTCTCCCTTATATTAAAATTAGTCGGATGATCTGAAAGATTTAAATGTGACAAATTAGGAAAAAATAGAAGAAATTGGGTGAGGGACAAATACTTTTTCACAGCACTGTACAAAGCTAGAAAGTAGTCTTGTGTCACACTCTGAATACAATTTACATTCCAAGACAAATTTATCATTTGTTCATCCAGATCCTTCAGAAGAGTTCTAATAACCTCATTACTTAATGAAACTAAAAATGATCCGATAATGAACTGAAAATCTAAGTAAGGTAGTAAAAGCACTGAAACATTAGCTGAACAAATATATGTGACTCTTTCTTTTAGATGAACAGATATATGGATCACTTTATTAATCCCAGAGGGAAATTATTCTATTGCAGCTGCACAAAACACAGTAAAGAGCAAAACAAGAGCAAAATGAACAGTAGCAAAGTATTGCTGTGCACTATTTACAGATATGTAAAAAGAAAGTAGAGATAAATAACAGCATAAAATAAAAATACTAAAAACAAGAAATAAATTGCATAAATACTATGCAGCTGACAGTGCAGTGCTGCATGTCTCCTCCAGTGAATGAACAAGTGTTACAGTACATAGTCACTTGTTTAGTAAGTATTTATTTCTTGTTTTTAGTATTTAGTATTATCTATAACCTATGTTAACAGTTGTTACATTTATAGATGTACAAACAAAGTGACTGTGCAGTGTGCAATAGTTGTGGACAAATAAACAAAGTGGCAGTGCAATATGGAATGTGTATACATGTATAATCAAAGTGGCAGTGCATAGTAATATGATTGTAGAGATGTAATGTCCAGCTGGTGCCCAATGAGTCTGCCCTAGCAGTGTCTCAGTATACAGTAATGTCACGGCACAGTGAAGAGGTATTGTACAGTGTGATTGCTGTTGGTAATAATAATAGTAATTATATGTAGCACTTTTCATGCTGGTGGCAGCTCAAAGTGCTTTACAGACAGGTGATAAAACATAGTTATACAAGAAATTATAAGTATTTATTTAGAATCAAAGAAAACGAAATAGATCAAATTAGAAGATGAACACCACGAGACGTAGAGTTTTAATTAAATGCTAAATTAAGGAGATACATTTTTAGATACTTCTTAAAAATTAGCACTGAGCTTGACTGTCTAATAAAAGGTGGAATTGAGATCCACAGTTTAGAAATATAATAACTGAAAGAGTCCCTCCATGTTTTCTGTATTTTACAGAGGGTATCTGTAGAAGGCCACTATCTGCAGATCTTAGATTACGTGCCGGAACATAAACGGACAGACACTCTGCGATGTAAGCAGGTGCTTTAAGGTCATTTTGAGCTTTAAAATATTTCTTAAATGATAAAAAGCTACTTTAGTGACTGTGTTTAAATGTGGGATAAAACAGAGCTCAGAATCTAAGGTCACACCGGGTTTGGTACTTCAGGTCTGGTACATGAAGCTATGAGAAAGAAGTTTCTCATAAATCATTTTTGTCTGAGTTTTTGTACAAATGATCAGTATTTCAGTTTTTTCATGATTTAATTGTAGAAAATTTTATGACATCCACTAAGAAATATCCGACACACAGCTTGTTAGTCTGTCTACAGAGTCGTGATCATCAGAGGGAATGGAAATGTATAACTGGGTGTCGTCAGCATAGCTATGAAAATTTATATTATGCTTCCCAATGGCATGACCAAGAGGTATCCAGCATTCAAGACGCTGGATTAAAATCTTGTGGTCAACAGTATCAAAAGCTGCACTAAGATCTAATAAAACCAGAATAGAGGGATTTTGTGAGCCTGAGGTCATTCATAACGTGAACCAATGCTCTGTACTATGATTACAACGAAAACCTGACTGAAACGTCTTATATAAATTGTTTAATATTAGAAAACCACTTTTTTTACTGAATGAAAAGAGTAAACAGCGTCCCTCAGGGAGGGGTAGTTCCAGGGATTAGGTTTATGCCACAGTTGTAAGACCTGTGCAGAGGCAGGACTTGGGCTTTGTGTTTACTAAAGACCTCCAATAGATCATGGTAGTCAGCTGGCTCCTGGATAGGTTAGGACTGACAGATGGAGCCACGATCTGATTGGAAGTGACAGTGGGTCCTTCAATGCATGACCCCTTGCACTGTTAGCCCCAGCCTGCCAAGGACTGGGTCAGCCAATCCAGGTGAGGATTGTGTTGTTGCATCCAGGGAAGCCCTAATACTAGCTGCAACTCCGGTGCCTGGGTGAGCAACAGAGCAATCTGCTTGGTGTGCTGGCCTATCTGTAGGGTGATAGGCCGGGTCTGTTGTTTGATCACCCCTCCCCCGAGAGGGTGCCCGTCAATGGTAGCAACTGGTATGGGGTCTTCCAGGTCAACTAGGGGCATGTTTAAGGTTGTGGCTTCCACAAAATTACCAGCCACCCTGGAGTCTATGAAGGCCTAGAGCTGTTTCTTTTGACCTTGCCCTCAGGTCCACAACCCTGTAATGGACCCTGGCTTTTCCTGCCAGCTCAGGGCCTTTGGGCTGGAAGTGACTAACGTGCCAGCAGTAGAGGCACGTCTCCTTAAATTGAGTGAGCACAGCTGATTATCACCTACTCCTACAGCTGATTATCATCTACTCTTCACCTCCCTCTGGTGGCCAGGGGCAGCCGAGCAGGAGACTGAGATGTTACCTCAGCAAACAAGTCAGCAAATGCACAATCTTGTCTTTATTGAAGTTTGCAAGCTAGCTGTCTGTCTAGTAATACACCAGAGACATATTATAAGGGCAGAACAGGTATGTTAAATAATTGGTTCTGTACATTTAATTAAATAAAAATTAAAATCAGGTTCTATTTGAGTTCTATTACAAACTTGTGAAAAATACACTGTGCAACATGCAGTTTGGCAGATAGCTAACAGGCTATCTTGATGGAAAATTTTAAATAAATGCACCCTTAATCAATAAGTAAATATTACTTAATTAATGAGTAAGATTAGACATGTAATCAATAATCAGATAGTTAAGCATTGACCAAAAGGTAATATTAATTTCTCACTAAAGGGGTAATATAGGAAGCATTAGGCCATAGTGTGTGTGTTTGTGTATATACCTCAGAGAGATGCCGGAGAAGACAGAACAACACTCCTGTGAATTATTTTTTTATTTATTTATTTTTTGTTAATAAGATGCCCATAGTTGGGTGCTTTTGAACAGCAAAGGAAGTGAACTCTTGTGAACCCATATGATATCACAGAAGTATGGCCTTGTAGAATGAGAAGAACTGGAACAAACTGGCTGAAACCAGTTTTTTAAGAAGAATCGCTGTATATGTGAGGAGATAGGGGGGGCTAATTAATGAATGGGGTTTTATATCCAATGGGACCAAACGGAACAAGAACTGATAAGAAGGGTGGGATGATGTGATATCACCCCAGAAAAAGTGTGCCACCTGATGCTCGAAGAAAATACGACTTTTTCCTCTTTCCATGAACTCAGCTTAAATAGTTATTAGTCTAAGTGTTTAGCCAGCATTACAAGAATTTTTTTTAATATTATGTTGGAGGTCTGGGGTTGAAGGGGATAGCATTTGGTCCCGACACTAACAAGCTCACTGAATACAATTCAAATTTAAGCTTTAAGCTGAAGTATTTACAGAATGAGTTACTGAAAATCGTTAAAATTGTCTTATATAGCATTAAACCCAGTTTGGATAATTCACTGTAAACCATTGTTAACTTGGTGCAGTGCAAACATACTGCTACAGCTCCCATTAGTGGAAATAAGCATTAATGCAGCAAAGGCTACTTATGAAGTCATATCCATATAAAACATTGTCATATAATTGGATGTGCTGTGATCACATGTTTATGAATAAAATAATATAAAACAAAATGCTAATGAAAATATTGTCTCTGAGTCATTTAATTAATTTTAAATTTGCAAAAGTGGCATTAAAAATAAATATAATTGAAAATGTTAGTATTTGCAGATACCATACCTGAGTTATGCAGTAATAGCTCTTAATAGCTTATTTTTTTCTTTCTCTGGTTTTCAACTTAAAAAAAACATAAAGTCAAACTTATTTTTTGTAGTACAAAACATTTTGTATTATATCAAATTGATCTGGCAGTTTATTGCAATTTGCATGAAATAATCTTCACTGAAATTCTCAGTTGTCATTTCCATATTAGATATCATTTTCATATCTGTTTATTATTATAGTCTGCTTTTGAAATAGGAAATGATGAGAAACTTGTCAGGAGTTAGATGTCCACATGCTTTGTTGAGTAAATATTTCGAACAAAATGTGCACACTTCCTGCTACAGTTACTGAAATACTGACACACAAACACTCACACACACACACACACACACACACACACACACACATACATTAAGTTCACATTAAGTTCGTTTGCAGATCACATTCAGTGCTTTATTGGGATCATTTTACACTTGGTATTCCATTTAGTCTCAATGTAACACTATAAACTGCTGTCAATAGTTACTAATCAATTTAGACACTGTAAATTGGTGCAGTTCATCTGATAAGTTTTACATAATGTTGAGTAAACTAAGAAAACAATTAACTGCCTCAGATTTTTATTAACAATGAAGTCTTTATCTATAGAAATCAAAGAAACCTTCAATTTATCTCAAAGCTGTAAAAAAAAAGAAGTCAAAATTTTTTAGAGAAATATATATCTGTAAAAAGAAATAACAATAAACACAAGGAAAAGTCTAAATAAAACACTGCGTACCTTATAAGTTATGACATACAGATGAAGATAAAAAAAAAGTAATATAACATGAAGAGGCAAATGACTAAGTACATTTTGAAACGGGTTTTGAAATATAGCTAATTCAAGTGATTTTAAATGAAAAATTAAATTTAATTAAATTAAATTAAAAGAATTTTAAAGCTTGAACAGTACATATAACAGTAATATTGCTCTTTACTACTAACAGTTCAGGGTGAGACACTAACAACGACCAGCTCAACGCTTCAAAACTCCATTCATACCAATTCTCTCTCTCTCTCTCTCTCTCTCTCTCTCTCTCTCTCTCTCTCTCTCTCTCTGTATAGCAGTTCTCAGTGGATCTTATCTTTTCTTACTGTGCTGTAAATCACTGAGGGATCTTCCACATTCTGAGTTGGTGACCTACAAAACAAAGAAGGTGAAACTTTAATGTCTAAAGACCAAAAGTGCAAAACTGAGGACTGAGGATTATTTAAAAAGGCAAGAGAACATTTTCTGGCAAAATACCTGATGCACGCTTAAAGAAATTGCAGTATAAAATGACACTATAAATATAAACTTCGTAACACGTTTTTGTGTATAATGGATCATAATATTGTGCTGAACTCTTTACTGAGCACTGAGATAAACTGAGTCCTCATTGTAAAGTATGATTGAAGTGGACATTGAATGTCATCAGAGTGTCTTAAAAAGCATTTATTTGCCATTTTCCTTTGATATTGTAATAGAAAAAAACATGTTAGCTCTAAACAAAGCTAAAGTTACCCCTATTGAAAAGTTAAAAATTTTAAAGTGAATTTATAGTTAACCTTTGCATCTAAGAACTGGTTAATGAATTAATAATGAGCAACCAGTTCATTAGCAGCTACAGGTTTGTTAAGGCTTAATAATGATAATATATAATAGTGTTTAGAACCTAAACACTTGGATTTTAAATCTCAATAAAAACTCACATAAGGTAATGTTACTTAACACTCTTTATAGCTTTTATCAAATGGTCCCAAACTGTCCTGCTCTAAGGTCTGAACAACCTAGCGAGTGAAATTTTAATGGCAGATGGAATTCACTTCTAGTTTAGTGCTAACATAAAAAGGAAAATCCCATAAAGGTGCTTATAAAAAATAGGTGCCTTAGATTTACGTCCCTGTGTGTTAAACAAAGTTTATCTGTGCAGCTTTATATAAAAGCTCAGTGAAACTCACCCAGTGGCAGCAGTGCGGTGGTGGAATGTAACACTGGCATATTGGGGCTCCCCCTGCTGGTCAGTGCTGGTCACTTCATCATTCCGATTTCTGATTGTTGCATACTGAACATCATCAGCTCCAGAGTCAGCAGCCTGTACAGGTCTGGATCTGCTGTCTGTAACGGTGGTGTAGATCTCTTCTTCCTGAGAGTGAAGCATTCATGGAGAACAGTTTAAATGTCTAATGTTCTGAAAATGTGGCAGAAAATACTCTTATCTTATAAACACTTTCTTGAAATTTTCACATTTTAATAGTCTTTTCTGTTGTTCCCAAACAAGAAACAAATATAGCCTTCAATGGAATCTGCTACCCACTAGTGAACATCATTGCTTTATGTGGTCATTTCAATTGTGGCCAGCTTACCTGTTTTGACTCAGTGTTAGGTTCAGCTTTTTTCTTCATTCTGTGAAAACAGTACAAATGGATGTATTCTAGTAAGTTTTAGGTTAAAATCTTTATTTATTTTTTATTTTATTGTTTTTTATGCATTACTCAAACAATTCACACTGTAGGTTTTTTAGCTACGACTTGCTGACCTGTAGATGCAGATTAAGACAGTAATTAGCAAAAGGAGAAAGCTTCCTACTCCAACTGCAATCCAAACTGCAAACAAACTCTGCCCTGCGGGAGAAAAGATGAGTTCCATCACTTTGGTCTGTCATTATTTTAAACCTGGACACTGAAATATAATATTTCTATTATTATTCACCACTTACTCTTAACAGTGACCATTACAGTTCCATTCAGAGCTCCATGATCATTCTGAGCTTTACAGTAGTACAGTCCAGTGTGGTCAGCAGTGATGCTGATGATGCTGTAACTGTGTCCAGATCCTACAGGTGAGGTTCCACCTTCTTTAAACCAGGTGTAGTTCTTCACAGGTGGGTTTGCATCACTGCTGCAGGTCAGAGTTACTGAACTGCCCTCCACTATTTCACCAGAGGGACTGATGGACATTGAAACATTCTTCGGAGGATCTACAGATAGATATGATAGGAATACTTTAATGGCTTCTGTAATCACAGTAACAAAATGTTTTGCTGTCACTATTAATTGAGATTTACCAAGTAAGACTTATCCCATTTTCTGGTGTTTCTGTGAATATTGATGAGTAATTTATATGTTATTTTGAAATGCTTTCTAAAGCATTAAGCTCACATTAATATTGGTAAGACTTTCTTTTGAGTGCCTTTGTAGATGATTAATAACAAAGTACATTGAGGTAAATATTTTTAAGATGTACTGTTGATACATTATTTACATTAAGCAGATGTAGATGTACACTGTTTACATTAAGTAGTTGATATGTTACATGAAGTAGACTTAACATGATACTGCCATTACCCAAAACCTAACCCTCACCCTGGCCCTAATCCTGACCCTCACCCTGGCTCTAATCCTAACCCTAACCTTAACCAAACCCTAATCCAGTGAAGCTCCAGATACAGAATGGTGTCAGCAATGTGTCTGTAACAGCTTGTTGAGGATGTTGATGGTCTGAATTAAACCTGTTACATGTGCAGTTCTCTAAGGTTAAACATATACAGATCTGAATCTGGACACTGCAAATAAAATGAAAAAACAACTGAATTTAGCAGATTGCAAACAACTTTATATTTGCACAGTTAATTAAAAGTCTCTTTGTAATCTACTGAATGTATTCACTGCTGCTACATCACTGATATGTCAATGTTACTGAGAGTACATTGAATGTTTATTTTATCTAAAAAGGACCACTTATGATAGTGTCACCTTAATATCAAAATTAAAGTAAACTCACATCTGACTCTGAGGTCTGTGAGCAGTAGAGTGGAGATGCTGATATCCTCTTACAGCACAGCTATAACTGCCTGCATCCTCACTGCTGACTGTCTGCAGGTGGAGCTGGTTGTTCTTGATGGTCTTTGTGGTTAAAGCATGTCCATTTTTGTACCAGATGAATGTTGGGTCAGTCAGACTGCAGGTGGTTTTACATGTCAAATTTGCTGTTCCTCCCTCTGTCACTTCTTCAGGAGTTTCTACATGGAGCTCTAAGACAATGAGAGGACCATCAGATTAGGAGAGTAAAGCTGTAAAGACAGTGCCCCTTATTCATCAAAGCTGCCATCATGATTAAACTCATACTAACCTTGCATACATGTAAACTGCATGAAGAACACACTAATGCCTAAGCGATTATATATATATATATATATATATATATATATATATATATATATATATATATGTATATATGTGTGTGTGTGTGTGTATGAATTGATCAAAATGTAGTTTTTTTCAGGTGCTTGTGATGGTGTGATTATATAGTATGTTCTGGCTAGCATAATGTTGCAGTGGAGGGGAACCCTCAGGGCCTTTTAGGCCCTCGAAGAAGGCCTAATGATTTCTGGGAACTAAACAAATGTCTGTCATTTTGACTTTTTTTTTTTTCAATTGTAACTAAAGGCTGCAAGTATTACAGCACTGCTTGTTAAATTGTAATGTACCCTTTTTCCTCTCAAGTAGCTCCCTAGCAAAGCTCTGCATTGTGGATTGCTGGAATAAAGGGAATCAGGGAGCCCAAAACTGTGGTGCATCAGCTGGTGCCGCTGTTTTTTAGTAAACTTTTCTTAGTTGGATGAAAACAGGTAGCAATTTCCATTTTCATAAAAGAAAACAGGTGTACCAGCACCTAGTAGTTCTAAGTGTTAATACCACCACCTAACAGTGAGGTTTAAGATGTAAATAAAGGGTTAAATTCTTGAAATGCTGAGCTAAAAAAATTGCAAATCATTTGTTTTTCTCTGTGGAACCTAGGTTGATATAGCTAGGACTTCAGGAGATGAACAGAAGAACTAACATGTTAGGATATGATGTAGGAGTAGTAATAAGAGGCTAAACTCAGCTTCTTCAGAAAGTGTTCTTGCGAATCACTGTTAGTTGAGCACTAACAACAGAAATTAGCATTATTGGTTTGTCTGTTGTTTGGACTGAGGTGGGTCCTAATGTACTAGATAAGCCTTGTGATGTAGTTTAGAGATGGAGTTACTTACTATATCGAGTATAGAGCAAAGTTCCTTAAATTCCACTTATACTTGTAAAATGTGTATCAGTGTACACATAAAAGTATCATTTGTATGTGAACCTTAGTACAAGGATTGCTATCTTATCAATAGATATATTTTTTGTTTTACTGTTATTGCACTAATTTTACAGTCAGAATTGACTGGATTCAATTTTGGTGAACAATGTTAAGTTAGTGAACCACCAAAACAGAATAAGGTCCAATGAGTGAACCATCAAAACACTATTTATAACTGAATGATAGTTCTTAACCCTGTCAGTTTAAAAGTTTACCTTTTCCATGGTTTGACATGGATAAAGTCAGAAAGAAAATGAGCAGATGAAACTGACTCAGGTGTAAGAACAGATAGAATCATGTAGGAGTGAATCAGAACAGAAGCTGAACATCATTAGAGCAGATTAATAAAATCAGTGATGAAAAAACAACATGAAATATTCAGAGCAGTCATGAATAAGAAACATTACTCTGAAACCAGAGCTGTGTCTTATAGCTGGACAATGGGATGATTAACTCACCTGTAACTCTGAGCTGAACTCCAGGTGTACCTGCCCATTTTACTTTTCCTTCATTTGTTATGATTCTGAAAACATACTCATGTTCGTCCATCTTCATTACATCACTCAGTTTGAGGGAGAAGTGTTTCTGTTCATCAGTTAAATACTCAACTCTGCCTGAATAATCTGCGTCTTTTACTCAGATCAGTCAGCTCCACACCATGAACTGGGTCTATGTACCAAAAAGTCTCATGTCACTGTAAGACGTTCTGGGTGAGTATAAGTTCCATTCATAAACACTGTGGATCCCTTTTAAAGCACATATTTCCTGTTGGTTGTACTTCACACTCCACTCTGCTCCAAAAGCTCCTGAAACATATGATGCATGAAAGAGCTGATTACAGAGTCTGGAGCCCATAAGACAGTCAGAGTTACTGTAGCTTACAGCTTCACTTCTCTCCTCTCGAACTCCAGCAGCTTCTCTACAACACTGAGCTGATTCTGAGAGAAACCACAAAGTGTGAAGAGCTCTGAAAGTGTATCAGCAGAGTGAGGGAGGCTGGAGAGAAGCACAAACTAACAGTCTCTCAACACAGTGAATATAGTGAACGTCTAGAGATTATCAACTTCATGTTCAAGTGAACAGTGTACTTCTACATTGACTTGTACAGAGAAAATATCCAGTGTGCTGCTGTAGTGATGATGTTACAGTAGGATCTGCTGACTCACCACCAATCATGAGCAGAAAGACCAGAGGAAGAGGAGGAGCCATTCTGAGTGACATCACAGTGAAATACAGCAGAATTTCAGTGAGCTTCAAAAATGAGATATGAATTTACAGTTTAAAGTCCCTGAGAGAACAGAAAGATGGAGAGAGACAAAAAGGCACATAAACAGGCACTTAAAAGACCTTCTTGTGTGAAAACTAATTTTTTAAACAACTATTATCATTAATCTTATCATAGACAGCTCTTTCAAACTGAATTAGTCCTTTTTTACCCAGCCATTCTCTTTCAGTACAAAAACCTTACCAATAATCTATCTATCTATCTATCTATCTATCTATCTATCTATCTATCTATCTATCTACAATTTCCTGATAAATATTTGCCACAGAATTCAACACAGCCGAAGATATGTAATAAAAAAATGCATATTAAAAACTTCTTACCTCGCTGTACTGAATGTTATCTACACTGTGAAAACAGCAAATGAAGACAGCTCTGAGGTTTAAGGTGTTTGAGTAAATGTGGTTTATTTTATGTTTTGTTCTTCTGCTTTTTTCTCCTTTGTTCTCTTCTTGTGCAACAGCTGGTCAGTCCAAAACCAACCCTCTTTATGTCCTAATCAGATTGCAGTAATGCAGTGCAGTGAAGACAAATACTCCACTATTAGTGACTGGTAATACTGCAGTCACTAGTAGCCTGTTTATTGTTCACAGAATAGCTTATTCCTGTTTATAACCGGTTTATAATTGCTTATTACTTAATTGATGGTATAGATTGGTATTTACCTTTGTAGTGCATATGGCAGGGCAATTTAAAATGTGCACACACAGGCACATCCAGTAGGAAGGAAAATTACAATCACCTCCATTTATTCTGGTGAGGAAATCATAGTGTTGTGAATTCAGAGGCAAAGCTGGATTATAGAGATGTTCACACTTTCTATAGTGTCCTCATTCTGGATATTTTATTAATCACTCTCAGTATCTTTACCTTTATGTACAAAATCAAGTTTCAAATTATAAGGCAATGGTTCTGCAGTAGTAGAGTGTTGGTATAGGCATGGGTGGAGCCACACCTCCAAAAGAGGTGCGGCAAAATGCAACTAGGCCACTGAGTGTGTAACTAAACTACTTCTCATGTAATGATAATAACATGTCCCTACACTCTCAGAAAAAAAGGCCCCTCTTGCCACTGGGGTGGTAGCCTCAAGAGTCCATCTCAGTACCTTTAGTTAGGGCACAAAATTGTACCATAATCCATTGGAATTGTATTCTCTAAGTTCTATTGACTCCACACACCCCGTCTCATCTCCAGGCTTTATTTTGTTGTTCTGTTTTAAAATGTTAGATCATGAAAAGGTGCAGATACGTTCTTTTCACCAGCGAAAATCTTATTTAAGGTACACAGTTGGACCCTAAAATCACTATTGGACCTTTGAGGGTACATTTACATTGTTAGTACCTTGATGAACAAGAAATGTACCTGTGTAGTACCGTTAATTCTAACAGTGTATAAACCTGGTCATGGGGTTTTCTGTGCTATTGTATCTTTGGTTCAGTTAGTTTCACACCACAATGGCTGAAATGGACCAAATTACACACAGAGGTATTCATTTATTGGTCTGCAATGTGGTCTGTATTATGTTTGTTTGCATGTAAAATGATCTAAGCTTTTCTGTGGGTTGTAAATTTGGATCAAGGCCTGGGTGGTCACTGTATTTTAGCGAGTTAGGGAAGTTGAGGCTGTGAGCCAGCCGAGTAAGACATAGCTTAAGCTTAGCACACTCTGTTAGCATTCCCCCTCCATTTGTGAGGCAAGGCCGGAGACAGAGACAGCCTTTAATAAGGTCTACAGTTGTGGAAAAGCTGTATACCTCATTTCACTGCAGTGGATTGTTACTATATGATTATCTACACTTGCTGTGGTGACCAAAACAGCTATAAATGTTTTGGCTACTACTGGCTACTTGGTATTTACTGTTAATATGACATTTTTGTAATTTACATGACATCTTTCACTTTATATTTGCTGTGATTCAATGACAATTTCTTGCTCCAAGTGCAGTATAAGAGCAGAGTTTATATTGAGTTCAGGGTCAGGCCTCCTGATGACGTTTTTGGCCTTTTTGGGCTTTAGCAATAGGAGTTATGTGGCTTTGGGTTTACTTTCATATATTCTGTCAGTTTGTGTACATTTCAGGTCTGCACTGAAATTAATTATTTCTATAATTCAAATTATGTGGTCTTTACTCTTAGACTCTTACATAAGATATCTCTGTTTATGCGTGCACTTCTGCTAATTCATGAGTATCATGAAGTATTTTTTTAAATGTATGTCGGTATGTATACTTTATTAAAGTCAGTCAATTTTTAGATCACTGAAGACTTGTCAAATGTAAATGACCTGCTGTGAAACATGTTTGGTTTATTTTACAGTTCTGTAAGTTCTAGATATTAACCAGTTAAGTATGACATACAATTTCCAAGGTATTGGGCAATTATGTGGGTAAATTAATGTAAGTTCCAAGGCAGTCTAACTAAACAACACTGAAATACTGAACAGGTTCTAGACATTAACTGGGTATGTGGTACGAATTCCTCAGTACTGTGTTATTTTTGGGTAAAAGGCATCAGCTACTGATATGACATAAAACAGTTTGCACGTGAATAAATTACAAAGTCTTACATACCTGTTTGTTACTGTAAATGAAACTGATTCTGGGCTGTAAATGAAAGTAGTGACTCTGTGTTTACATTTACATAAGAGAACTACATTATATGGACAGAAGTATTGGGACAACTACACATTACATCTACGGGAGCTTTTATGACATCCCATTCTAAATCCACAGGCATTAATATGGAGTTGGTCCCCCTTTGCAGCTATAACAGCTTCCACTCTTCTGGGAAGCTTCTACAAGATTTTGGAGAGTGTCTGTGGGAATTTTTGCCCATTCATCCAGAAGAGCATTTGTGAGGTCAGAGAGTGATGTTGGATGAGAGGATCTGGCTCACAATCTCCATTCTAGTGAATGCCAAAGGTGTTAGATGGGGTTGAGGTCAGGGCTCTGTGAGGGCCAGTCAAGTTCTTCCACACCAAACTCACCCAGCCAGGCCTTTATGGACCTTGCTTTGTGCACTGGGGCTCAGTCATGCTGGAACAGAAAAGGTTCTTCCCCAAACTGTTTCCACAAAGTTGGAAGCATACAATTGTCTAAAACGTCTTGGTGCTGAAGCATTAAGATTTCCCTTCACTGTAACTGTCTAGGCCAACCCCTGAAAAACAGCCCCATAATCATCATCCCTCCTCCAACAAACTTTAGAGTTGGCACAGTGCAGTCAGGCAGATAACGTTCTCCTGGCATTCACCAAACCCAGACTCGTACATCAGACTGACAGATAGAAAATTGTGAGTCATCATTCCACAGAACACGTTTCCACTGCTTCAGATTCCAGTGGTGGCGCTTTATACCACTCCATCCGACGCTTGGCATTGAGCTTGGTGATGTAAGGCTTGCATGCAGCTGCTCAGCCATGGAAACCCATGACTTGAAGCTCCCGGTTCACATTTTTGTGCTAAAGTTAATGTCAGAGGAGGTTTGAACTCTGCAGTTATTGAGACAGCGGAGCATTGGAGACTTTTGTGCACTATTCTGTCCTTAAATTTCTTGGTTCTTATTATCATTTTACCCAAAACAATTACACAAAATGTATCTAGAACTTGCTCAGCATTTTAGTGTAATTTAGTCAAACAGTCTCAGAACTCACCATCAGGTCACCCAAAGTGATTATCTAGTACTTTAGAGTTTGAACCTCACACTGTCAAGGTACATTTTTGTTAATCGAGGTATAAAGAATGTACATGTATCTTTAAACAAACAACAGTGGTCTACAGTTCCAACTGTGTACATTAACATACTCTAATGTTTAAAACAGAACAATAAAATAAAAAAAAACTTGATGACTAGACAGGGTGTATAGAGTTAAAGCCACTTCAGAATACTAAATTCAGTAATTCAGTGGAGTTTGGTGCAATAATGTTTACCAACTAAAGGTACTGAAGATGGACCCTTAAGGGGACTACCCCAGTGACAGTTTAGTACCTTTTTCCCTGACAGTGTAACAGGTTAATATCTAGAACTGAGGACCCTGTAAAAGATAGCATTACCACACTTTTTAAAATATGTTTGTTTGAAGGTTTTCAGGATTGCTAATATTCTAAAACTGATTTCTTCTCCCACCTTTTTGACTTTACCAACTAATCAGACTTGATGGAAACATTCAATCAGACTGATGCAGAGAAAGAACATCACTGTTTTACATGTAGGGGGAGCTCTAACACTCTCTATTGAACTTACAGAGTCTCACGTAGAGAAAGACATCCTGACCCTCCTCCCTCAGTTTAGCCACTCTGTTTGTGTGGAGGGTTCACCATATTGAGGGCTATACTAACATAACGAGAAGGAACTGAAATCAGATTATACAACCCCTGTAACAGTGAGCAAACACTGATGCAGACTTACCACAACATTACACAGAACTAAAACATGTCAATCATGGATTACACAGCTTACACACATCAGTTTCACTCACTGCTTGCAAAAAGGTTTGGGGCATTTTTCTTACGAAGCTGTTTCACAAACGTAAGTCAAACCTTAAAAGAGCAAACAGTGGAAAGAGGAAGTTGCCGTCACCATCATGGCTACTGATAAACACTGAGCAAACTTAACAGTGCTGTAAAGATGTGCGGTGTTAGCACATCATCATTTACAAAATGCAAGAATCAAGTGCAGGTATAGAAGATCCTATAACATCTTACAGACAAAACAATTAATATGCAATAAAATAAACTGTGGATTTTATGTTTAATTGATATGTGTATGGATGAAATATGAAAGTTATTTTTTGCATATTTAACTTCACCACATTTTCCTTGATTTTGTTAGAAGGCTTTGTGAGTAAATACACCAAGCCTTATGTGCATATCTAGCAACAATATTTGAATAGATAAAGTTAACTGGAAATAACCTTTACATGATGTTACATCTTTCTAAACATGTTGTGCTTCCATATGCAGACATGTAGGGTGAGAGACCTCGAGGTCAGTAGATTTGAAACTATGCTTTTGGCACAGACTTGTGTGATGTACTGACCATGCATGTTCTGTAACTGGTGAAATTGGTAGAGATCATATCTGTATTTTAAGTCTTCTGAATATCTTCTTCTCCACCATGTTGGTCTGACAGCTGTAAACAAACCCATCCACTCTGATTGGTCCTAGAATTTATCTCAATGAATTTTGAAAATGCAGATGAGGATCAATCAGAGTGGATGGGTTTGTTTACAGCTGTCAGACAAATGTGGTGGAGATAAGAATCACATGAGGACTTTATAATCACAGATGTGCTAGTTGAGATGGGCTTATATTGATGCTGGTTTGTTGTTTTGTAGTCCACTTTGATAGCACTTTACTAGAACCCTGCTACATAACACTGACATAACCATCCATAAAAACATAGAAGTCATAGAAGATGCTGTCATTATTTGTCAGTATAACATTTTATACAACAGTTTGTTCCGGCCACGCAAGCTGATTGGTTGAGAAGCGTTCTAACTGTGCTGTTATTTCACCATATCATCACAGGCTTTTCACAAACATCCACTAAGATGCCATTGCTAAACAATGACTTTGCCAGCTGTAGGAGACGCTCAAGTCATTTGAAAGTTTTTACTTTTTACTTTGCCACAAACAGAAAATGGACACTTTTAAGATCACATTTGACCGACAGCCGATTTGGTCAGACTCTGAAGATGAGACTACACTAAATTCCCAAACTATCCACACCACTGAGCAGCTTTTTATTCAGCAGCTGTGACAGAAGAACAACTAAACAACCTGGAATCAGCCAGAAATGAACCCAATACCATTTGCCAAACGTGTAGTCTGATCTTCAGAGTCTGACCAAATCGGACTGAGCCATAAAACTGGCACAATAAAAAAAACAAAAAGCTGCTCAGTGGTGATGACAGTTTGGGAATTTAGTGTAAGGAGCTGGAGAACGAACTGCCGGCTGTGCAGTGAGTGAGCAGAGCTCATTACTCTGACGTAGCAACAAACTGCTTGTTAAGCAACTATAATTCAGCAGAAGGAACTGCGAACATTAAAACACATTAGGGGCCCCCAAGTGGCTCAAGCGTCTAAGAGTTGGCTCTGTCATCAGGAGATCGTGAGTTTGATCCCCGGTGATGCTACAGCCATCCATAGCTGGGAGTCCTAAAGAGCAACATCACTCAATGCGATGCTAGTCAGCGCAGGCGTCTGTTAGCTGACGCAACAGACCTGGCGGTTGGCGCTTTCCTCTGAGCGCGTTCAGCTGTCCAATGACGTTGCATTAGCGGCAGTTTGAAAAGAAGCGGTGGTTGGCTTCACAGGTCTCAGAGGAAACCCGTGTCATTTTACTTTTGATTATCTTTGTTCCTGTTATGATAAAAGCTCAGTTTGGGGATGAATTCAGTTTTATGTATCCTCCATCTTTCATTTCACTGTTTGTCCTCTTAGTTGCCAAGATCATTTTCTAGGTGGTATGACAAAAGAATTTAGGAGGAAGTGATTGACTCATTGCCAAGATGTTGCTCAAGTGCAACACAGCAACACAGAACAATGGGTGTGGGGGAGTGGATGATGACAGTAAGAGAGCGAGAGAGAGAGAGAGAGAGAGAGAGAGAGATGGTTGGGCCTCTTCACTTCAGGAAGCCTTAAAGCTCTCATGATAACCTTAAGCGTCATGTATAAGGACACTGCTCACTTTGTCAGGTATAAACTGACCTGTTAGATCTTTGAATCATGACCATCATCTGGATCATCATCTTCATTCTGACGCCTGGTGAGTTTTTCCTCTCACATTTGTGTTGAGGTTAAGATGATCTTTACAAACTCAGAGACACACAGTGTGTTAGATCAGTGACTGATAAAGAACAGAATATTTCCTCTTTCTCTCACTCATATTTATCACTGTTACTGTCTCAGTGAGACGTTTCTGTGTAGAGTTTCAGTCACTCGTGTTCTACAGCTGACTTTTCAGACTAAACAGTCCTGAGTAACGTCTCAGCCTCAGAGTTTGTTTATTACTCCCTCATACAACATGTTCTCTTTTACAGCTGGAATCAGTGCTGTAACTCCTGTAACTGGACACAGAGGACAGTCAGTCCAGATTAAATGCTCCTATGATTCTGGATATGAGACCAACATAAAGTATCTCTGCAGAGGAGAATGTTCTGCTTGGGGAACTAAAGACATTCCTGTTCAGTCTGGATCTGCTGAAGATCAGAGATTCTCTCTGGATGACCACACAGCAGACAGAGTCTTCACCATCACCATCACTGATCTGAGACCAGAGGATGGAGGAACATACTGGTGTGGGATACAGAGGACTAAAGCACTTCCTGATCTTTACACAGAGATTCTATTACTGGTTAAAACTGGTGAGTGACAGACAGTTCAGACTGATATCAGTTTTTTTCATAAACAGAAACATATGAGATACATTTTCCTGTGTGGTCAGTGAGATATTAATGCTAAGAGAGAATTTATGCTGTATCTATTTTATTTTTCAGCTGTCTCTCCTGCTGTCTCTCACTCCACATATTCTCCTCCATCAGTGCAGACACAATCCACACATCTCTCCAGTTTTCCATCCACAGGTATGAGCTCTTTCTCTCAGTCTGTTTTCTTGCTTGATCCTCAGTCTGTTTTCTTACTTGTGGATCCATCAGATCATCCATTAAGCCAGTAGTGACTGTTGATTTATCATAAATCCTGTAAGATGAAGGCACCTGTACTGTGCTTATAGTCTTGCTCCCCCTCCTTTTTGAAGTATAAGTCTATTAAATGTTTAGAGTATTATCAGGAGTGTGACTCGACTGTACCAACATCAGGGGCTGATTTAACATGGACACAGCCTGTCCTCTAGAGCAGTGCTTCTCAAGCCTGGTCCTGGAGGCCCAGTGTCCTGCATATTTTAGTGCTTGCTGTTAATGAGCTGATTAGTTGGATCAGGTGTGTTGGCAGCAGGGAAAACACAAAAAATGTGGGTCAGTGGGCCTCCAGGACCAGGCTTGAGAAACACTGCTCTAGAACTGCTCCTCCACTAGAGACTGGAAAAATGATTTGCTGGTTCAAGACAAACAATGGCAATACCTTTATCTAGAAAGAATTAGCTCCATGATTTTAAATTACATCAATAGATTATGTCATGCCTCCCTTTGGACCAGCTTAGACTATAGCTAACATGACAATCTCAGACTACAGTTCCCAGAACTCCTCACTCCGTCACATGACTCAGGACTCTAACCACTCCACCTATCATCGTTCAGCTTCTCCAGACTACTGATCATTCACACCTGTTGCTTGTTTGTTAGTTTAGTATATAAACCTGAGGTTTAGCTTAGATTTCTTGTGCATACCGAGCATTTCTCCTACGTTCCAGACTGATTTCCTGTGTATGACCCGTTTTCTGTTCATGACTTTGAATCTGTCTGTATCCTTTAGTTCTGTGTTGCTTTTCTCGTATTCAATCTTCTGCTTTGGTTTATCGACTGTGATTTTGGACAAAAACTTTGGCATTAAAGATCTTAACCCAAGCCTCTGCTGAGAGCGTCTCGTTCTGTCTGCCACCGTTGCAGATTAATAGATTTTAAAAAGCACATTGTAAGCCTTTTCATAACCAAAATGCAGCATATTCATAACCAATTAATTTATTCATAGTCTGCTCCATCTGCCAGTGCAGGAAAGGTCTTGACTCAGCAAATCTAGCTTAAAGCCATTGGTAATGTTAGCTATATTTCTAAACCAAATTACTGTTATTCCCTGTTATTATCAACTGACTAAAAAAGTTCTCTGTGTTAAGTTCTCTCTGCTAACAATCTAACACCTGTAGTCAGCTAGCCTAGCATTACAGATTCCAGTTAGTCAATAAATTCATACTACATATACAGATAATGCTTTTAAAGTAAAAAATAAATAAATAAATAAATAAAAATAAAAAATAGAAATGCTATTTATTTATTTATCTATCTATCTATCTATCCATCTATCTATCTATCTATCTATCTATCTTTATTTATTTATTTATTTGAGAAGGAGGTTATAGAAGTAATTATAACCAACAAATGTTTGCCGAGGTTTATTATGACATGAAAACTTGTAAAATTTCCCATTTTGAACATTTGATTTGTTTTCTCTGTACTATTTTCAATTTATTACAAGGTTAAATGGTTTGGACATCATTGCATTCTGTTTTTATTTACATTTTGCCCAGAATATCAACTTTTTTTTGGAAATTGGGTTGTATAAAGTCTTAACCATGTAACTGTACCTTTGTATAAGCAATTTTACAAGCTTACGTCAAAAAGTATTATGCAACTCTTATAACTTATAAATACTCATAGGAAGCTTTATAAATAAAGCATTCATAGGAAGTGTTACTGAAGGTGGTGAACAGTAAGGGAAATACGGTACAGACTAAAGTAATGGAAATGATCTCTCCTGCAGAACAACCTTTGTCTATTTGGATTGCAGTGGGAGGAGGAAGCTTTGCCCTTCTGCTTCTTATTATTCTAATATGTATCTACAGGTCAGTAATATATAGCAATTATAGCAACATCCTACAGTCTGACAAAGTGATGTGTTTATCGATTATAATAATGCATCAACAGATAAAAAAGGAATTGTTAACTTAGACTAATTGGAATGTATTCATTGTTTTGTGCTGTTTCTACAGGATGAAACAAAGAACTGCTGGAACTGATTGCAGTGAGACAAAACAGGTAAACTGACCACAAACCAAATGACCATGAAAAGTATGTAGGGACAGTTTCTCTTGTAGGCTATATTTGTATGTGTTTCTTGTTTGAGAACCAGAGGAAAGAATGTTTGAAGTCAGGACACTTCAAGAAAGTGTTTGTAAGATAAGAGTCTTTTCTGCCACATTTTCAGAACATTAGACATTTAAACTGTTCTCCATCTCACTCTCAGGATGATGTCCTCTACACCACCGTTACACACAGCAGATCCAGACCTGTACAGGCTGATGCTTCTGCTGACTCTGGAGCTGCTGATGTTCAATATGATACTGTCAGGATTCAGAATGGTGACATGACCAGCACTGACCAGCAGGGGGAGACCCAATATGCCAGTGTTACATTCCACCACCACACTGCTGCCCCTGGGTGAGTTTCACTAAGCTTTTATATAAAGCTGCTCAGAGAAAGTTTATTTAAAAAAGGAAGTTAAGTCGTAGACACACATGCTTATTTCTGTAAACATCTTTATGGGATTTTCAGTGCTAATATCGTTCAGCTTTTCAAAGCTAACAGTGCTGTGCCATTTTTCCCGAATTTAATTAACTTGTTTGGTAAAAGTTATCTACGAGTGATAAGCAGCATTGGCTTATTCAAATTTTGCCTAAGATTAAAAGGTTAAAATTCTGGTGAAACACATGAAGACTTTCACATTTTATTCATAAGCCTTCTTTTATACGTTTCATTTGTGTGTCCACACAAAAAAAAAGCATAAAACTATTTAGACAGCAATCATGACTGTAGTTTTTCTGGGACATTAGGTCACTTCTGACAAGTTTGGACTCCAGATTTAAAGATTTGGAGCAAGATTTAGGATATGATATTAGCGTATGATAGTTTGGAATCAAAGTGTTATTGGCAAAAATGAAATATTCAGCTGTTGGCTTTATAAATTGGCTTCCAGCTGTTTTCTTGATAAAGCTTAATAAAAGCATAATAATTGAAAACTAGTATGATGTTCACAATAAGCTGCTGTATGATACACACATTACGTTACTCTAGAAAATGCTCGTTAATGTTTAATATCAGCAGACCTCAAATCAGCATTGTCACAAGTTTATAAAGTGTCACGAAAGACCTTTGGATTTACAGCGTAATCTGGGTGGTAAAACTTTCTTTTAGGGTGAAGCTGCTGTCTTGCTTGAATAGAGTTTCTGACCTGTTTGAATAATTTAAAGTTGTAATCTAATAGTCATAACTGTGTTTCTGCTAAAGATGTGAAAGTGTCAAGTTGTGGTTTGTTGTAATAAACTTTGTGATTCTTTTGCTCTTCTAGTTTTTAGATATTAAATGTTCACTTTCTTTGTTTTGTAGGCCACCAACTCAGAAAGTAGAGGATCCCTCACAGATCTACAGTATAGTAATAAAAGATGAGATCTGCTGAAGAGAGAGAGAGAGAGAGAGAGAGAGAGAGAGAGAGAGAGGGGGAGAGAGAGAGAGAGAATTAGTATGAATGGAGTTTTGAAGTGTTGTGCTGAGCTTTGTTGTTATTGTTCATGAAACTAAACTTTAATTTGTAATGAAGAGCAATTAAAGTATTAAAGTTTAATATATATATATATATATATATATATATATATATATATATATATATATATATATATATATATATATATTTATGCACATATTATATCAATAATTTGATTAGCTGTATTTTAGTCCTATATATCAATCTTTCTGCATTTATTCTTTATTCTTTTTTATCCTTCATATTTATGTCTTAAACTTATGAAGTAAGCAGTGTTTTATTTAGCAAGTACTGCATTTCTAGAATTATGGACTTAATATTGTTAGGTTTTATTAAAAATAATAACAATTATATTTTTTTTTATTTTTTGAGACATGAATTCAGGCTTTCTGCTTTTCCAAGCCGACTTTAAGAGAAATAATTTATGTTTGTTTGTTTGATTTCTGTGTGACAAAGAACTTTGTTAATTAAAAATCAAATTTTGTAAGTTTGGCTGCTGAACATTATGAAAAACTTGACAACACTGAGGACAACTTCATTTAATTTCTGTAGTTTATACAAAATTACCTCAACAAGGTACTTACTGTGACATGCAAATCTGCTTCATCTATTTTTGACAAATTTAAAATGCCAGAGGATGTAAAAATAATGCTGACGGTCATTGATCCTCTACAGCAGACTATATCAGGTGTTGTACTGTGGAACTGAACTCTGCAGGTTCTGCAGTGCTCTGGGTGAAGGTAGTGACTGCTGCATTAGCATTAGAGAGAGTGGAGAGTTAGAGTTCACTACCTGAGTGATCAATGTTCTGAACACACAGCAACTTCTGAACAATGAAACAATCAACAATGAGCTTCACTAATTAGGAAATGTGCAGCTTTACATCCAACACAACCTGGATGGTCGATGTGTGAAGCAATAAAGCTTGATATGTACATGGACATGATATGGATATAATCTTTTCTTATCTGTCATTACACATCTCCACCTCTAGAGGGCAGAAACATGGAATATGAATAAAACACTTTTATTACAAAGTAGCTGTGTTCTGTTTTTCTTAGATATGAAGTATCAATATTGAGGTGTATCAGCACCAGGCTAATATCAGAAGAAGATGCTAGATTGGATGTTGGATGGAAAAAAATCTGACCCTGTATCAAATTTAGCCTGAAATACCACAAACTCAGATCTGTAACATCACATTTTTAACTGTGTATTTCTTTCCTTTGTAGAGTTTTTAAGTGTTTCAGTAATTGTAGTAAGAAGAATGTAGGTTTTATTAGAACCTACTTTAAAAGCAACACAATATACAATGAATTTATCAGCAAAACACGTTATTAACCGAAACATGAATGACAAATCAATATTTAAAGCACAGATATTTTCTATTAGGAACCTCAAACTAGTTAAAACAATAAAAATAATAGGTTGTTGTTGGGTTTAGCCTCTACTGCACTGAATCTGATTGGTTGGTTAGTGATGGGGGTGTAGTCTCTGTTAGATTGATTGGCTGTTTGGTTTGATTTGCTATACTGCGTTCATTGTCTTGGAGTGTTAATTTCCGGGTGGATCATTTTCATAATCTGTTGCATCCTGTAAACATCCATCCATCCATCCATCATCTAAACCGCTTATCCTTCTGGGTCGCGGTGGGGTGCTGGAGCCTATCCCAGCTGTCATTGGGCGGAAGGCAGGATACACACTAGACAGGTCACCAGTCCATCGCAGGGCAATCCTGTAAACATAAACAACTTATTAAATTAATAAAGGCTAGATGGTTAGCTGCTAATTCAGTGGCTGGGAACTGAACAGGAATCTAACCCTGCTCCGTTGTGTGGGTCAGTCATGGGCTGGAGGTTAGGGAACCAGCCTTGTGACCGGAAGGTTGCTGGTTCGATCCCCTGAACAGTACATGACTAAAGTATCCTTGAGCAAGGCACCTAACCCCCAACTGCTCCCTGGGCACTGTGGATAGGGCTGCCCACTGCTCTGGGCATCTGTGCCCACTGCCCCCTAGTGTGTGTGTGTTCACTAGTGTGTATGTTTCACTGCACAGATGGGTTAAATGTGAAATTCCCCTGTTGTGGGATTAATAAGGGTCACTTAACTTAGCGTTCTCCACCCAGCTGGCTATTTTAAATTTGTTTAAAATTCACTGCCTTACAGACTTAATCCTCCATCATTCTGACTAATTAAGAACAAAACCACTACTAACAGATTATGTTGATCAAGATGTTACAATATCAGTCTAAAATCTCTATACAACAAATTATTCAATTTATGTAGAAATAGCAGTGAAACTGAACTCTGTTGATTAATCTTTAGAAGTGGAAGGCTGGCATTTCATCTGTTTATGTAAGAAAGTGCCTAGAATGTTGTAGGCTTGTGAGGATGGGGACTGTAATAATGTGCTGTGTTAAATCGGATTCTAAATGAGCTGTTTGGACAAATTTAACATTTTAAATGAGTTCCAACCAGGATGTTTAGTTTGTCCATTCAGGAGTCTGTTTAGTGTCTGTACTGTCACTTTAAGAGACAGTAGGGTTTGATGTCATCACTGGTCTCTGGACTGTCTGTCTGCAGTTTGTGAGTTAACAGGAAGAGGGTGCTGTTTTGTCTGCCTAGTGAAATTAAAAACTGTAGTTGTGTGCGTTTTCTATTTTTTAGAGTGTTATTTATTCAGTAAAGTCACTTAGAAATAGGTGAGAGAAATAAGTGCAGACTTGACCAAACAATGTTTGGACTAATTAGGAAGCTGTCATACTCTGATGGAACAAGTTGCAATTTAGGTACGATTGATGAATCAGTGCCAGTGCTTGGAAACAAATACCTGAATACAAGTACCTAATTTAAATACGATATGCACAAGACACACTTTAATGTGTGTCAATACATACATATCAATACACATAATTTACATGTTTGCTTATGTGTGGCCAAAAATACATTTTGAGACCTATTTGCCAAAATCACAGATCATACTAAGGAAAAAAGTGTTATAGTTCTGCACCAAAGCAACAATAATTATTATAATAATAAAGAATAAAATAATAACAATTAATAAAAGTAGTGATGAAAACAACATGAATATTCAGAGCAGTCATGAATAAGAAACATTACTCTGAAACCAGAGCTGTGTCTTATAGCTGGACTATGGGATGATTAACTCACCTGTAACTCTGAGCTGAACTCCAGGTTCACCCAGCCATTTTTCTTTTTTCATTTTTGATTTAGAAACCATAGTTGTGTACATTCCTCTTCGTTTCATCATTCAGTTTGAGGGAGAAGTGTTTCTGTTCATCAGTTAAACACTCAGTTAAAAACAGATCAGTCAGCTCCACCCCTGGAAATGTGTCTATAACCCAAAAAGTCTCAGTCACTGTAAGAGTCGCTGTCAGAGTTACTGTAGCTTACAGCTTTACTCTCTAGTTTCAGCAGCTATTCTACAAGACTGAGCTCTAAAGGGGTTGCAGCAGAGTGAGGGAGGCAGGAGAGAAGCACAAATCAACAGCTCTCACAGTTAATATGGTGAACTTTTAGACATTATCAAGTGAACAGTGTAGTTCTACATCACAGACTTGTACAGAGAAAATATCCAGTGTGCTGCTGTAGTGATGATGTTACAGTAGGATCTGCTGACTCACCTACAATCATGAGCAGAAAGACTAGAGGAAGAGGAGGAGCCATTCTGAGTGACATCACAGTGAAATACAGCAGAGTTTCAGTGAGCTTCAAAAACAAAATATTAGCTGTTTGTTATTTTACAGCAGAAGATATTCAGTAAACAAATGGGTTTAAAACTTTCCTCACTGTACTGAATGTTATCTACACTGTGAGAACAGCAGTGAAGACTGAAGAAACATCTCTGAGGTTTTAAGCTGTTTGAGTAATGTAGTTAATTTGGCTTTTTGTTCTTGTGAAGTAGTTGCCTCACCCTTCTGCTTTTTTGCTCCCTTGTTCTCTTCTTGTGCAACAGCAGGTCAGTTTAAAACCAATCATCTTTAAACTCAGATTTTATGTCCTAATCAGTTTGCTGTAGACTGTGCAGTAAAGTCAAGTACTCTACTTTAGTGAATAGTAACACTGTCGTTCCTAGTAGCTTTTTTTATAGTTTACAGAATAGCTTGGCAATGAGGCAGTGTGTCTGTAGTGTTAAAGTATTATATTTGTAAGGGTGGTGCTACACCTCCAAAAATGCAACTAGGCCACTGACTGATGAAGTAAACTACCTCTCATGTCATGATAATAACATGTCCCTATAAACCTGTTAATAAGGGTTTCTGTGGTATTGGATCTTTTTTTCATGTGGTTTGTTTAGTTTCACACCACAACAGCTGAAGTGGACCAAATTACACATTAGGTTGTTCATTTATTGTTCTGAAATTTACAGGGATGCAATCACTCTGTTACTGTCACATATTTGCTTTTATTTTAGTGCTTTTCTGTTGTTACTATCTGCAGTTCATGCTGTAGGAGCTATACAACAATCTGTAAAAAACGAAATATTAAACAGGCACATAAGGTGGACAGTAATGTGCTGATGTGCACTGAGAAAGGTGTCTCTGGTGTGAAATACTTTCATTTGGTGTGGACCATTGTAAACATGTGTTCCCACCAGCAGGAAAGTCAAGTAGGGGTCAGTGGTCCATGGTTCAGTTGTTTGGTGAGGTCCTGAGTGTAGGTGGAGTGTTCACACTTTAAAACATAGTGAACTAAAGAAAAAGTTTGATATGTCCACACGAGGAATCAAACCCTCAGTCACCAAGTTGCAGCATTCAAACCTGGCAGCAGAGAGGCAGGGACTGAATTTAGAGGGCTACAGAGGAGCGGTTTAAGTTGAGAGTTTAATGAGCATAGTGTGGGGGAGGAGAAGCCGGTAGGATATTGGGTTAACCCACTTCATCACCTTAAAAGGTCCCATGTATTGTGGGGTGAGCTTCCAGGACTCCACTTTCAGAAACAAGGGACCTAAGTGCTGTTTATTGTCAGCTACTGTCTTCTGCATTGCTGCAGCTTTTCGCGGGCCTTTTGCCAAGTTCACCGACATTGTTGAACATTGTTGGGCTGCAGGGACCTCTACTTCAGAAACCTGTTCTGGAAACATGGGTGGAGGGTATCCAAATGGCAACATGCCCAGAGAGGAATGGCTTATATTATTGGCATGCTCCACCCAGAGCAGGTGCTCAGACCAGGTAGAAGATCTAAAAGATACCAGGCACCTGAGTGTCCTTATAAGGTCCTGGTTTATTCTCTCAGTCTGTCCATTAGACTGATGGTGAAAGCCCAAGGACACACTTACAGAGACGCCCAGTAACTCACAGAATGCCCTCCAAAACCGGCTGGTGAATTGGGGCCCATGATCAGACACCACATCTGTAGGAGACCCCTGGATTCTAATCATGTGTTGTAATAGCAGTGTAGCGGTCTCTTTGGCAGAGGGGAGTTTTGGCCCGAGCAATAAGTTTATAAACCATGGACAACCAATCTGCCATGATCATGATCACTATGCTGCTGTGGGATGCAGGCAACCTGGTGATAAAGTCCATGGAGATCATTGACCACTGTTGGGATGGTATGGGTATAGATGTCACCCACCTGGCTTGATGTGGGTTAAGCCATCTGGCCTGCTGGATATAAGCCAAGTTTTGTGATCCATTAAGACCAGGAAAGGATGTTTGGCACGTTCCAGCCAGTTTCTCCATTGCTCCAGAACCAGTTTGACCTCTAGAAATTGATAATCCCCAATATCGTAGTTGCATTCAGTGGGGGGTGAGGCCACAGTAATAGAAAGCTCAGGTTTGGAGCTTATGGTCATCCACAGAGCATTTGGAACAGAACCACGATAAACAGTAATGCAGGATTGGGGAGCTGCACAACCAGGGCAAAGGTCAAGCAACACTTAAGTTCCTTGAAAGCCTTCTGGGCTTCCGGGTCCACTGAAAGCATTACATGCCCTTCTTAGTGTTGACAGTTAATGGGGTGGCTACTGTACTGAAATTCCATATAAAATGGAAAAAAAAATGGCAAAGTCCAAAAAGCTTTGAAATAAGTGGAGAGATGTGCGACATTGCTATTTAGTGATAGCCAGAGTTTTTGCCAGGTCCTTTCTCAGATGGTTCTTAGGCACCACCAACCCTGAAAGCTGATCAACTGAGCATAAAAGGGAAAAGTGGTTTTCTAGTAAAAGCTGTAGTACACGGCAAACATGAACTACATGCTCGTCCACAGAATGGCTGTAGATGAGGATGTCAGCTAGGTAGACAAATATGAAATGTTTAAGAGTTTCACACAGGGACCTCATTCATAAAGTTTTGGAAGACAGCAGGAGCATTCATTAAACCAAAAGGCATCACAGGGTGTATGTAATAACTAAACATGGTAATAAATGTTGTTTTCCATTCGTCCTCCTGGCAAACCCAAATAAGGCTGTAGGCACTACACAGTTTCAAGAGGCCTGCTGCAATGCCTCAAATGCTGAGGTCATCAGAGGCAATGGGTAATGATCCTTAACTGTAATTTTATTTAGCACCCTGTCATCAATGCAGGTATGAAGGACGCCGTTCTTTGTCCCCACAAACAAAGAAGTGAACGGTGAAGTGGATGGTTGAATGAACCCTAGTGCTAGTGCCTCCCTGATGTATTCCACCTTTGCTGTTTTCTCAGAACCCAAAAGAGAAAAGTGCCTACCTCAGAGAGGGCTTAGGATATAGCTTAGTGATAAGACCTATGTGGAGGTAAAATTTAAAACTAAATACCTCCAACAGGTCATAATGCTCAGAGGGAACTCTAGACAAGTAAGGACTCGTAAGAGTTTTGATCTGTCTAAAAGTTGATGTGGGAATCTCAATGCAAGACATTTTACATTGAGATCCCCAGGCTGCCACAGACTGGGTCAACCAATCCAGGCATGGATTATGTCATTGCAACCAGGGGAACCCTAATATTAACTGCATTTCAGGCACCTGGATGAGCAGCAATGAACTCTGCTCCATATGCTGACCTATCTGAAGGGTGGCAGACTGGGTCTGCTGGCTCACCCACCCTATCCGCAGAGGGCAAAACCAATAGCTAAAACTAATACAGGGGTCTCCAGATTAACTAGGGGCAGATTTAGGATTTTGAACATTGCACTACTGACGAGAATGGTGGCTACCTCCCAACTCCATGGGTTGCTTACTAGACTCGAGAGGTATGGGAGAGGAGCAAGGGCACTCAAGGGTGTAGCATTATAGCGTGTGTGCTCTCGTAACCGGTTGTCCAACTTTAGGCCTGTTTGATGAGCTCTTCCAGGGAATCCTGCATGTCTCAGGTGACCAGTTCATTCTTAACCTGACTGCGGAGGCCCTGCTGGAAGACAGCTACTAAAGCCTTTGCATTTCACCAAAGTGTAAAACTCTAAGACATAATCTGCCACTAAGCACTGAACCAGATGCATATTTGATGTTTGATCTTTTTCAGTGTATTAGTCCACATGTGTGTTCTTTCAACCAGGCACTCCTGAAAATAAAGTATAGTCCTGATTCAGAATCAGTGTCCTGCACTCTAATAACTACTTTAATTGATAGACTACAAACAATAAAACTGATCTCAGATCATCTCATCTTTTACCCACAATGACAAATGCATTCAGGAGGAAGTGACTGACTTGTTGCTAACATGTTTCTAAACAGTATATTTCCCAACACAGACCAAAGACAGGGTGGATGGAAAGTGTAAAAAAGCAAGAGAGAGAGAGACAGAGAGAGAGAGAGAGAGAGAGAGAGAGAGAGAGAGAGAGAGAGAGAGAGATATGGTTGGGCCTCTGTCACTTCAGGAAGTCTTAAAGTTGTCATGATAAACGTGAGTGTCATGTATAAGAACACAGCACACTTTGTCGTGTGTAAACTGACCTGATAGATATTTTAATCATGACCATCATCTGGATCATCATCTTCATTGTGACGCCTGGTGAGTTTTTCCTCTCACATCTGTGTTGAGTTTAAGATGATCTTTACAAACTCAGAGACACACAGTGTGTTAGATCAGTGACTGATAAAGAACAGAATATTTCCTCTTTCTCTCACTCATATTTATCACTGTTACTGTCTCAGTGAGACGTTTCTGTGTAGAGTTTCAGTCACTCGTGTTCTACAGCTGACTTTTCAGACTAAACAGTCCTGAGTAACGTCTCAGCCTCAGAGTTCGTTTATTACTCCCTTATACAACATGTTCTCTTTTACAGCTGGAATCAGTGCTGTAATTACTGTAAGTGGATACCTAGGAGAGTCAGTCCAGATTAAATGTCCCTATGATTCTGGATATGAAACCAACATAAAGTATCTCTGCAAAGGAGAATGTTCTTTATGGAAAACTAAAGACATTCCTGTTCGGTCTGGATCTGCTGAAGATCAGAGATTCTCTCTGGATGATGACACAGCAGCCAGAGTCTTCACCATCAACATCACTGATCTGAGACCAGAGGATGGAGGAACATACTGGTGTGGGACAAAGAGGACTAAACCACTTCCTGACCTTTACACAGAGATTCTATTACTAGTTAAAACTGGTGAGTTACAGACAGTTCAGACTGATATCAGTTTGTTATAAATAGAGAAATATATGACACATTTCCTGTGTGGTCAGTGAGATTTTAATGCTAAAAGGTGAATTAATTTTATGTGTCTCATTTTTTTTTCTTCTCTACTGCTTTCTCTCACTTCACATATCTTCTCCTTTAGTGCGGGCACAATCCACACATCTCATCACTTTTCCATCTACAGGTATGAGCTCTTTCTCTCAGTTCGTTTTCTTACTCATTTATCCATCAGATCATCCATTAAACCATTAATACCTGTTGATCTATTATAACTTCTGTACTATGATAACTCAAGATTTACTCATCCTCAAAGATGGAAGAAAAATGTAAAGTTTAATCAATATGAATTTTAATTTGTCATGCATGGAGACAAGCGGCCAATTGCATAGACCTCTTTAATGGCCACAAGCAAACATGCCATCTGTATACCCTATTCAGACATACATGTATAACCTTTTAAGGCAATGGACAGGCAATGGACAGAACAAAGGGCATATGTATTATATTGCCCAAACCTTGTTACACAATGTTTACTGTTAGCTCATGCATAGCTTAGTTTACAGATTTTGATACATTTTTGCATAATTTAATTGTCAAGAACAAAGTCATTTAGAGTGGTTTGACGTGAAATTGTCAGTTGACTCAGATTTCTTTACAGTGGTGGTGATAAGCACCTACAGCCATTTTATTCCAACAGTTCTTTAGTGTGAGGAATGTTGAGAAGATTTAACTAAGCCAGCATTTCCATGTGGGGCCAATGTGGGTTTTAAATAGATGCAATGGTTTTACTTAAGCCTAAACTTGTAGTGGACTAGTTAGTCATGTGTTAGCCATGTGTTAGTCAGTTAGCCATGGGCCTCAGTTGGGTTTCAGTTGTCAGCCACATTTCCCCCCCCCAAATGATTACAATAATTGATTGATTTATTATTGTTTTTGGTAGTTGATAACATCCTGTATATACAACCCCATTTCCAAAAAAGTTGGACTGTTGTGCCGAATGTAAATAAAAATAGAATGCAATGACATGCAAATCGTGTGAACCATATTTTTAAAGGAAAATACTACAAAGACAACATATCAAATGTTGAAACTGAAATTTTATTGTTTTTTGAAAAATATACGCCCATTTTAAATTTGATGTTGACAACGTGTTCCAAAAAAGTTCGGACAAGTGTATGTTTACCAGTGTTTCATCACCTCCTCTTTTAACAACACTCTGAAAGGGGAACTGGGGACTGAGGAGACCAATTGCTGTAGTTTTGAAAGTGAAATGTGTTCCTATTCTTGTTTGATATAGAATTTCAGCTTCCCAACAGATCTGGATCTCTTTTGTTGCATTTTATTTAATTTTATTTATTATTTCATAATGTGGCAAATGTTATCACTGGGTGACAGGTCTGGACTGCAGGTAGGCCAGTTTAGCACCCAGACTCTTTTAATATTGAGAAATGCTGTTGTAATACATGCAGAATGTGGTTTGGCATCGTCTTGCTGAAATAAGCAAAGCCTTCCTTGAAAAAGATGTCATCTGAGTGGCAACATAGGTTGCCAAAACATGTATATATCATTCAATGGTGCCTTCAACGATGTGCACGTTGCCCATGCCATGTGCACTAATGCACCTCTATACCATCATGAATACTGGCTTTTGAACTGTGCTATGATAACAGTCTGAGTGGTCTTTAGCCTGGAGGACACAGTGTCTGTGATTTCAAAAATAATTTCAGATTTTGACATTGGACCACAGGACACTTCTCCACTTCATCTCAGTCCATTTTAAATGAGATCAGGCCCAGAGAAGGTAGCGGCATTTCTGGATCCTGTTTCTATATGGTTTCTCCTTTGTGTTTTAGAGTTTTAACTTGCATTTGTGGATGCAGCGACAAACTGTGTTCACAGACAGTGGTTTTTGGAAGTGTTTCTGAGCCCATGCAATGACTTCCACTGCAGAATCATGTTTTTAATGCAGTGCCATCTGAGGGCCCAAAGATCATGGCCAGCAAATACTGTTTTTTGGCCTTGTCCCTTACATACAGAGATTTCTCCAGATTCTCTGATTCTTTTAACATCATTATGTACCATCACTGATGGAAAGCAAAAGTTCTTTGATATTTTACGTTGAGAAACTTTATTCTTGAATTGTTGCACCACTTGAGCATGCAGCCTTTCACAGAGTGGTGAACCCCGTCCTCATCTTTACTTCTGAAAGTCTCAGCCTCTCTGGGATGCTTCAGTCGTTTTACTGACCTGTTGCCAATTAACAACCAGGTTTTTTTGTTTGTTTTGCATTACACAAATTTACCAGCCTTTTTTTGATTCTGTCCCAACCTTTTTGGAACATGTTGTTGGCATCAAATTCTAAATGGGCATATATTTTTTCAAAAAACAATAAAATGACTCAGTTTCAACCTTGGATATGTTGTCTTTTTACTATTTTCAATTATATATAGGGCTTAAATGATTTGCACATCATTGCATTTTGTTTTTATTTACATTTTACACAGCATCCCAACTTTTCTGGGGTTGTATTTTCATAAATGGTTTTTCATAAAAAAATTGACCAAGAAGCTGAGGCACCAGAATGTAACTGCTGCACCATTTAAGCTACAGCTGGACAGCTTTGCAGGAGCAATTGTAGTGGCAGTTTCCCAACCCTCATCCTAGGTAACGTTAGCTACATTACTTGCTGTGTCATTGTTTGTTCTAATGTTATATTATGGTATTTGTCCATACAACATTTGTGAAGGGTTTTATTGCCATGCAGATCTAAAAAAAAAGAAAAAAAGAAGTTTGCTAGCTCTGCATCATTCGCCTTGTCAATGCGCATCCATGAATCTGGGGTGGGGGGCTTCTGATGGAGTGCTGAAGGGAGAGATATATTTATTTTGCTGTTGGGTTCAAATATCAACAATGATTCTGTAGAATCATATGCTGCATCTTTAAGCTTTAAGTGAAAATATTCACTGAATGACTCACTAAAAACTGCAACTGCAAAAAAAAAATAAACAAACAAAAAAAACAAAAAACAAATGTTTGTTATCAGCTATAAATATCAATTTTAAAGTTTTGAATTTTCTTAAGTAGCATTAAATCCAGTGTGGAGAAGTGATTGTGATCCACTGCTGGCTTGGTGCTAACATAACACTATAGCTAATATTAGTGGAATTATATTATTATTAACTTTTTTTTATTAGTATTAATATTAGTATTATCATCATCCCAGCTCTCAGTTCTGTATATTCATAGTTTACTAGACTACATTATTTATTGATAGAAGTAAATCATTATAATGCTAAAGTAGCACAAAAATCTGAAATATCTTTGATCTCTGATGTTTAAAGTTTGTGTAATCTCTGATTCCAGGTATCATCATTCTATATGTGTTTGTGTCATTACTGGTCTCAGGAATCGCTCTTGGTGTTTTAGTCTTATTGTGCAAATGGAGGAAGTTTCAAGTTACATTAGCAGGTATTTTACATGCCACATTTAAAAAAAATACTGCTATAAATTAAGTACAAGGTTCACCATTTTACATTCTGTGCATCAGTAAATGCAGTTAAACAGGACTATTATTTTCTCTTTGCAATGAATCAAGCAGGTGGTCAGTGTTCTTTAAGCACTGATAATATCCATGATATGCTCAAAAAAGAATATTTTGAATATTGTAGGTCATGCTGCCATGAGGACCTTAGGTTGTGTGGCCATGCACAGTGGCTTTTGGCAGGTGCTATATTCTCAATGTAAAACAAAGACATTTGTTATGGTTGTCTCATTAGTTAAAATGTATTTTTGTGTTGTCATGTTTTATTGCATTGTCGTGTGCTAATTAGTGTGTTTTTAGTGTTCACCATCAGTGGGTGTTGTGCGTGGCTTTTGGTGACCTTTCTTGTTATTTTCCCTGTGAGTCAGCAGCAGCGTGCTGGACATTTCTTGCTGACTGTTTAAATGTCTAATCAAAATAAAAGAGCATTTGTCTGTGTGCTCAATGTTTTTCACATCTTTTTGTATGTTGTTGTTCACTGGTGTCAGTAGTGGGATATGACTGACAAGTCAGAAAAAGCAGTGCATGAAGGAACTTAAAGGCAAAAGGCAACAAAGATATAGCCCTTTAGAGGGGGTACTAAGCGCTACACCTGCTCCTTGCCCAATGTCAAGCCACCTGAAAGTGAGGTGACCACCTGGGGAAAATGGCAATGGAAACAGCATGGTGCAGCTTGGGAGTGGAACTTAGCTGTAGCCCAGTCTTAGGGAATTCCATGCTTCAACACTGAAGGTATCTTGGAGTTGTACACCACAAAGCTGCAAGTGGCTGCCCTGCATTATGGCTGGACAGCAGCCATCACTGCAATGCAGATGTGTCTGGCACTGGGGGGGGAGCAGAGCTGAGATTGCACTTGCAGCTCACCACACTGGTCAGCATTCAAGCTGCCACTGCCAAGGCAGAGAGGGCAGAACTATGGCAAGCAACAGTGTGCTACATGGCAGAATAGCTTGAGGAGAAGACGGCATATGAAGATCCCCCCACCAAGCGGCGGCGGAGCGACTAGTATCCCTGCAGTGTGGGAGCAGGGGACAATGCACCAGTCAATGCCATGAACCTGAGCTGGAGGGGAAAGGGGGAATGGTAACTGGCCCGGAAGATCTGCTGTAGCATAGATGGGGAACAGCTCACTGCCCTCATTGTGTCAGTGCTACGTAGATAAATAGTTGGGATTCCCTGGCAGTGTGTTTTTTGTTCCCTATAAAGGAAGCTACCAGCTTGGGAAAGCTGAACATGCAGCATAAGAGCCAGTTTGTGGATCTCTGGAGACAGGGCATGTTGTCAGGTCGAGGGCACCATAGCTTTTCGTCGGTGAAGCTGCCAATCATGGAAGGGCTGAACATGCAGTGCCACTTCCAGTGGATAGATCCCTAAGGAGCCACTGTTCTGAGGACAAAGCACCTTAGAGAAGACTGTGGGCACCCACTGCCAAGAAGCAAGCATCCTGCAGCACTTGTGGCCTAATAGACTATGTTTGGGCTGTGAGGGTTGTGTATTTTATTGTGTCCTCTTGTGGGCTGATAAGTGTACTATTATTGTTCACTGTCAGTAGGTGTGACTGCTGATGATGTTCCATGCTATTTGCTCTGTGTGTCTGAAGTGCTGGGCTGAGCAATTCTTGCTGCGTGTTGAAGTGCCTGTTCAAAATAAAAGTGCAATTGCCTGTTGACACATTGCTTTCCATGTCTTCGTTTACGTCAGTACTACAGTATTATAGCTCTGCAAAAAGTTACACATAAAAATGAAGAGAACAACAATAATGACAGCAGCATCAAAACTGCTTTTTTGTTTTTCCTCCAGATGTTCAAAGTTCAATTACAGCTCAGAGAAATGCCAGAAGAGATTGGGTAATTTCAACAGTGAACGTAGAGAATACAGAATTTAAAATATAGAATATGTAGTCATTGTACTGCTGTTACTAATATGTTTATTTTATAGGACATACCTGATCATGAATATGATGTACCTGGAAATCAACATTCCATGACAATGAGTCCAGTCTACGAGAGCCTCAACCCCAACACCAATCAATCAGATTCAGTCTACCAGAGACCACCTTTCAACACCAACCAGTCAGATTCAATCTACCAGAGCCTAAATCCCAACACCAACCAATCAGATTCAGAATACCAGAGTCTAAACCTCAACACCAACCAATCAGATTCAGTCTACCAGAACCTAAATCCTAACACCAACCAATCAAATTAAATATACCAAAGACTAAACCCCAACACAACCAATCAAAACATGTATACCAAAGATTAAACCTCAACACCAATCAAATTTAGTCTACCAGAGTCTAGACCTCAACACCAACCAATCAGATTCAGTCTACCAGAGACTAACCCTCAACACCAATCAAATCTTAGTCTTAAGCTTTGATGAATCTGAATGTGATAAATTCATTTGAAGCTTGTATCATTTTCTGTAAGGCCAATACCAGTGTTAAGCTGCTTTTTGCTTTCTTTTCATTTTAGCTAGGTTAAAGATCCTATTGTGGAAGTATTTATGCCCTAAATGTCAAATTAGCAGTGTGGCACAATTTTACATTTTGTACAAAATTACTTTTTATGAAACATGCCAGATACCATTCATTTCTATTTCTGTTAATGCTTGTAGATTTTGTCTGCTTTTGAAATAAAGAATAAATGGACAACTTCCTAGCAGTCTTAGCACTTTCTTTAGAGTTTCTTTCTTTTTTTGTTCTTTGTTTCTGTAGTAACTTGTCTATTTTGCACCTGGTTGTCATGGTGATCTTAAACGTTTTCCTTTCTTTTGTTCTGTTTGTTAGAATTTAGTAACAGCTGAAAGTTGTTCATTTTGAGGTGTGTAACTTATTACTGGTTGGCTCTGTAACTTCCTTTGTTCCTATTGGAAGATGGGTGTTGCAGGATGTTTTATTGTACTTGTGTTCTTAGTGTACTCAAAGTATACAATCATTATTCTCTTCAACCCTGGCCTATGTGCTGAATTGTGTTTGTTAGAAATAAAGTGTGGAATTCTCAAGTCATAAAGTGTAGCTGGTTTCAATCTATCTACATTTTTTGCTTTTACCAAGCACCTTGTTAGAGACAGACTTGCTCCAGATCACTCTTTCCAAGATAATATTTAGCAGTCTAATGTTTACGTGCTGTGTTGAGTAAAGATTTCCAATAAAATGTGCAGTCTTCTTACAACAGTCACTTAAAACTCACACACTCATGACATTACAGAAAGTGAGTGTATGGAATCTCTGGATAGATTTGTTACAGAATGAGATTTATTTTTTTCTTTAAATTTGATATCTGATCCAGCATCATCTTCTGAGCCCAATGCTGATACAATATTTACTAAAAACAGAGCATAGATTCATACTGATTCACAGTGTTTTCTTCATATTCAATTTATTTGTGCCCTCTAGAGGTGGAGGTTTGTAATAATAGGAAAGTAAATGTAATTTCTATAGAAAGCTTAGAGCTTTATTCCTTCACACATCTACCATCCATGTTGTGGTGGATGTACAATTGTACATTTTCTAATTTATGAAGCTCATTGTTAAATGTCATATTGTTTAGAAGTTATTGTGTATTCAGAGCAATGGGTGTCATTCACCAATATCTTCCTAAGTTTTTTTTCTTAAATTTGTTCTTGAGAAAGGTCCTGAAAAAAGTCTCACTCAGATTTATAACATGTTCTTAAACCACAGAATTGTTCACACCTTGGTGCTCTTGAGCAGGCATAGTGATGTAAATTGTTAATCTTTCCATAGAGAGTCCGGAGACCAGGGTTCGCAGAAACAATGGTTTTATTTAAAGAAAGAGTGCTCTGTCCTTCTTTGCCACCAAAAAGAACATAGTCGCCTTCCCAAAATAACTCTGCAGCATTAATACGCTTACTAATTAATAACAACTAAAACAAGGAAAAAAGACAGAAGACTGGAAAATAGCAGTAGATTCTGTTCTCACCTAAGAACAAATGTCAAATAAGAAAACACTAGTGAATGTCAGAATCTTCAAAAAAAAAACTGCATAATGGTTTTAATAAGAAAATTTGTCATAAGAATGGTTGGTGAATAAGGCCCATTGATTACTCAGATGATAAACTCTGTCCACTCTCTCTAACCCTAATGCAGCTGCAAAACCTGCAGAGCTCTGCAACACCTGTTGCAGTCTTCTGTAGAGGTTCCATGTGCTTCACTTTTATTTAAACATTCTATGACAATTTCAATTTGATAGTTTTTACTCCTTTTTTTTAAAAAAAAATATCACATGAAGCACATTTGCAGGTCACACTCAGTGCTCTGTGCTCTGTTAGGATCACTTTGGTGTACATTACACAACTTGGTATCGCATTGGTCTCTGAATTCGTATATTGTAAATTGGTAAAATTTGTCTTGCCTCCTGCAAAGAATGCCTCCTCTACTGGTCCCCTTTCTTCTGCCGGCTCACTTGAGTCAATGGACTGTCTGGAAAACTCCAGTTCCTAGGATTCAGTGGGAGATCACATGACTCCTCCATCATCCCCTTTGTCTTGGTTATTGTACTCCCTAGTTTTGACCCTGGCCTATTCTGACTATGCTCTTTCTGACACTCAAGTAAACTACAAACTTGCCTTTTAATTTCTGATCTGCCTTTTAACATCTGATCTGTTTTGACCTCCTGACAGAATACTTCACCACCATGCAGATGGCAGACCCTGACACTATCCTCTGCAATTAGTAAACAAAGTGAAATTTTGAGAAAACATCACACAATACTTTTTCAGCTTACTTTGCTTTTTCAGTCTATTGCGCATCTAATGCATCGACAAAGTCTGCAGCAGACTCAAATGGGTTTGGTAGCTGATCACCTTAAAGAACGAACTGCTCTGTTACAGGCTGCATCTCCTCAAACTCCACCAGTGGTGGCTGCCGCTGTTAAACCTCCTGTCCCAGTTACTCCCTTTATTATAGTAAACTGGATAAATATGATGGTTCAATGGACAAATGCAAGGTATTTTTACTGCAGTGCTCGCTGTATTTTTGTAATTCATCACCTTGTTCTGATCATGTCCGTATTTCATTTTGGGTTTCTCACCTCACAGGCAAAACCTTGGAATGGGCTACTACGGTTTGGGCAAATGTCAAGCCTCACCTGAAGCATCACTCAGGACATATCAGTTCTCCTGGCTCTAGTTCTACTGCTCAGCCTCATAGAAGAAGTTTGGTGGAACTGACTCGATTTATATGGTTTCAGTACTACATTCAGGTAACCATGTTTATGTTAAAAGCATAAAGTCAAGCCCATGGGCTGTGATAAAATCATTACATTTACATTTACAGCATTTAGCAGACAATCTTATCCAGAGCAACTTACAAAAAGTGATTTGTCTATCTAGAGAAAGTATCTTTGCTAGTTACCAATAGTTTAGAGAGAAAGCTAGTCCTGAGCTCAAATACTGCTAGAAACAAAAGTCCATGTTGATACCTAGAGAAAAGACAGTTAAACACAGCGCAGTGCAATACAATACATTTCAATAAGTGCAGTACAATACATTACAATACATACTTAACTCAGTGCTCACTTAAGTGCTGTATAAAGAGATGTGTCTTCAGTCTGCGTTTGAAGACAGCGAGAGGCTCTACTGTTCGGACAGCCAGTGGGAGTTCGTTCCACCACCTGGGTGCCAGTACAGAGAAAAGTCTTGATGCTTGTCTTCCACGAGTCTTGAAGGATGACAGGTCTAGCAGAGCTGTACTCAAAGCTCAAAGGGCTCATGGTACAGTTAGTTTTGACCATTGCCATCAAGTAGAGAGGGACTAGTTCGTTTTTGGCTTTGTAGGCATCAGGGCTTTAAATCTGATGCATGCAGCTACAGGAAGCCACTGAAGAGAGCGCAGCAGTGGAGTGACGTGACTAAACTTAGGGAGATTGAAGACGAGCCATGCTGCTGCATTCTGGATGAGTTGCAGAGGCTTGATGGCTGGATAGGAAGACCAGCCAAGAGCGGGTTGCAGTAGTCAAGCCTTGAGATGACAAGAGACTGAACGAGCACTTGGGCGGCCTCTCGAGTGAGGAAGGGTTGGATCCTCTGGCTGTTGTACAGGAGAAACCTGCATGACCGAGTTAGGTTTGTGATGTGAGCCGAGAACGATAACTGGCCATCCAGAATCAGACCAACAATTCTTGCCTCTTCAGATGGAACAATCTGAGAATTCTCAAATGGGATGGCAAGATCATGATGAGGACCTGTAGTTGCAGGGATGAATAGCAGCTCAGTCTTGCTAGGATTGAGCTTCATGAGCTGCCATCCATGAAGAGATGTCAGTCAGACATGCCGAGATGAAAGTGGAAACCTGTGTGTCAGATGGTGGGAAAGAAAGCATTAGTTGAGTGTCATCAGCATAGCAGTGATAAGAGAAGCCATGAGAGGATATTACATCACCAAGAGAACTAGTGTAAAGAGAAAAGAGAAGAGGACCCAGCACCGAGCCTTGTCATTAGGCAAATAAGTTTGTTTGTGAGACATCTAATAATAAGAAGAGCTAATTTAATAATCTGTGCACTTTTCACATTTTACATACTGCAGACTTTATATTTTTAGATTATCTGACATGTACTCCCTCTTCTTTTTGTTTCTGATAAGTACTGGAATGGAGGAAATTTCTGGAACACAGGGTCTGAGCTTGTTTTGAAAACATGTACTGCTGACATCACTGTAGCAGCATGGAGCCAAAAAAATATCAGTTTGCCAGATTAATTGAAGATGGTGTGGCCTCTTCCCTTTCAGCGGAGGAGGGTGATGTGGACCTCCAGTTGATGATGAGGAATAGAGCAAAATGATAGCCTTGCAGGTACTGTTAGATCTCCCTGCTGATAACTTGGCACAGCTTCATAGCCAGACTGGGGAGGTGGTTCTAGAGCATGGATAACCAGTTTGGATATCTGCAGCTCAGGAATGTGCTTGACCTAAGGAAAGAAATATTGGACTTAGAGATGCTACAAGAATGTGGATGAATGTGGCTTTCTTTCATGTTGTGAAGACTGCCAGATGTGGTGTGTCAGGTGTACACCAGAACCTGGCACCACTTGGTCTTGAATTGCGACTGCCATCTTCGGTGCCCTCCAGAATGATGCCCCCCAGATCACACACACACACTCCCTAGCTGCATTGCCAGAACACTGTCAGCACCCCAGAGCAACTTCAGAATCGTTTTAAGGCCATGCTGTGAACTAGGAGGACCACGTACCCTGATGGTCACAGCAGACAGCCCGAACGCTGACTAGTTGTCTGACATAAAGCATCAGAGCCCAGCTACGTTCCATGTAATTTAAAAAGTAAAGTGAAATGTGTTCATGTTTATTTCAGGCCATTTTATTTTAAAAGAATGTTGGAACTGGTAGTGCTCTGTTTTGCAGGGACTCTAATTTTGAAAAGCCGGGCTAGGTTCTGGTATGTGGTGGTATGTGTGTAGCTGAGTGAATGTGCCTAGCCAGCCAACAATAAGAGCCCAGTGCTAGCCTAGAACTGTTTTCCCTTTCATTCTGTATGCTGTCTTCCCCGGAAATGCAGATAAAGCTGAATTATAGACCAGAACTTCGACCTGTCTAGAGTCTTGGGAGGAGGCCATCTCATTACAATTTGTTATTCCTACATAGGGTTTGATGACATCACTGGTTGCTGGACTTAAAAAAAAAAAATTGAAACATATGAAAAGTGTTAACATTGGGATTTTATTTATTTTTTAAAACTATAAATCAGTTATTTCTGCAGAAAATGAGCCTAATATAAATGGAACCATTTCACAAAGCTGCATATAGGAATATATTTTATTAAAAAGAAATCATTCAGTTCAATCATAAACATACAGAGATGCACAGCTGAGCTCACCCAGCATGTGGTGAGAGAACACAATGCAGATCACTAACAGCCTCACACTGAGCTTAACATACTGAGAATAAGAGCTGATACACAACATTTATATCAGAATGATTTCAGCTCTTAGCATTTCATACTCTTCATAGAGAAAACACTCTGCACTAAATCATACAGATATGTTTATATTTACAAAGTAAGACAAGCTTTTCACATTTTAGCAGATATTTAAGGAAATTAAGAATGATTGTAAAACACATTGTGTAACAGTTTGGCATTTTAAGAAATAAAGTATTAAATGTAATACATTATTGAGTTTTAGAGTATCTACATGGAGTTACAAGTGAGTAGAGAGAAGCAAATTAGAAGGAACTCTAATAATAAGAGAAATAAGAGATCATCATGTGTTGAACATAAAGAAATGACACAGACATGAATATTCAAGTTTATCTCCAAACCTCTATGATAGCTCAGAGCTCCAGAAATGCTGAGCTCACAGATATCATAGAGAAACATGAACAACAAAGAAACAGACAACCTCAGAACAAACATCCACAAACACAGTTCAACACAACAACATCCTTAATCTTAGTCCTAATCCACCATGTTCACTCACACTGGATCATGATGAAGGGATCTAAAGTGAATCCACTGTATATGGAGTTTATCACCTTCTCTGTTACTGAGTATCACAGTTTAATGTGTAGAACTCACTGCTAGAGTGTCGTACTCAGGTGAACTGGACTGAGGGTCCAGATCTGTGTACGGGTCATCAGGAGAACTGGACTGAACAGCCTGTGCGAGGGAAAGAGAGAATGAGGCAGAGGAGGAGAAATGAAGAACTCCATTTAGTTTTCTGAGTTAGGAATTCTTTACAGAGCTAGAGGGAGGATTTGTGAAGAGACACTCACTGCAAGTGTGTGGTAAACATCATCAGAGGACCTGGCTGTGGGCTGAAGAGCTGTGTATGTGTCGTCCTTAGCATTAGGGTCAGCGTTCTGGACAGAGGATGGTTAGAGAAGGTGTGGAGAGACTGAAGGGGTGTAGGAATCCATAATTACATTTACTGTAAGAACTTCTACTGAAGAGGCAAAATAACTAATCATTATTTACTACTTAAGAAAACCTCGGACAGCTCTCTTAGCTTCTCATAGCTGCATCGTACAAGCCTCATTCTTATTACTTTAGTCTTATTGTGCCATCTAGTGTAAATTAATTACATACATATTCAGCAGATCAAGTTTTGATTATTTTTGAATGGAGATCTGTTCAAGCTCACCTCATAATCAGTGTCATTAAGGTTTCTGTTCTGGCTTTTGCACCTGAAGAAAAAAAAAAAATCTGTATCAATATGTTTATTATTTAGTCATGCAGAGAGAAAATTCATTAAGTTAGTTATTAGTATGTTTTGTCATTTTATACAATATATTTTGGATAATCTAAAATAAAAAGTTATGATTGCGTATGAGAAAAAATAGCATTAGTAAATAAAATAAATGAAGAATGAAGGAAAGAATAAGTAAATGATATAAATCTCACCTCATCCATAAAACTACTGTGAGCAAAGCTACAATAACACAGAGACTGACTCCAACAACCACATACAGAATCACTGAATACAGCACCACTGAACCACCTGCAGTGAGACACACACACAGAAAAAGTGATAAAATGTGTGAGTGATCAGATGTGATATTATATAATTTAACTTTAAGAATGCTAACAATAATAAAACACTAAATCAAAATACATGTTTATTATTATTCACCACTTACTCTTAACAGTGACCATCACAGTTCCATTCTGAGCTCCATGTTCATTCTGAGCTTCACAGTAGTACAGTCCAGTGTGGTCAGCAGTGATGCTGGTGATGCTGTAACTGTGTGCAGATGCTACAGGTGGGGTTCCACCTTCTTTAAACCAGGTGTAGATCTTGACAGGTGGATTTGCATCACTGCTGCAGGTCAGAGTCACTGAACTGCCCTCCACTATTTCACCAGACGATGGACACTGAGACATTCTTTGGAGGATCTGCAATAGACAACAAATTTAAGAGAAAATATATTTACTGAGTTATATCTGAGTATAATTTTGTAACAGGGTTACCCTGGGGGTGTAATTAAACCCAGACCTCCAGGTATAGGAAGCTAAAGGATTACTGGTTGAACCACTGGCTGTGGGCAAAGGGAAACCTCAATGGCAGAGCACAAGGACAGGTGGCAATGAAAAAACAAAACAAATGGCATCACTAAACAGTCTAGAAATGCTGGCCCAGTGAGAAGCCTTAACTAAGAGTATTCCGAAGAGGAAAAACCAAGAAATACACCACACTGGGATTGAACCATGGCCTAGAGCATCATGACCAGTGTACAGCCAACTGAACTACATCACCACTCAAAAACTAAACCAAAAGTGGGGCTAACCAAAGGCTCAAGAAAGGGAAGAAAATAGGAGAAATTACAAATCTTTTATTTTATTTGCTTTTTCTAATTTTATTCATTATTATTATCATTTTTAATATTTATGTCATTATCACAAGTGACTTAAACACAAGGCTTAGAGGGATCAAAAGCAAACTCTGGGGGAGTTGAAAGTAATTACCCAAATATCGGCTTGATCAAGAGGTGCATGCACATGGCATGCAAACTCACAACTGGGCACAAAACAAATAAATAGCCACTCATAAGTAGAACTGAAAACAGATGTGACTGGTTGTCTGTAATTATCTAGAGGTGGCTCTCTGCTTCCATCTAGTGATAGCATTGGGTCTGACCACAAGATGTCTGACAGGGCTCCTGTCAGTTGCAGACAGAGACTGACCTGTCACAAACTTAATATTTCAACATTAACTCACATGCAACATTTAACTGCACAGCAGAGGATCTTCTCTCTCCATGATTATTACGACTCTGGCATGTGTATTCTCCACTGTCCTCAGATCTGATGTTGGGAATGCTGTAGGTTTTTCCTTTTCCTACTGATGCTGATCCGTTAAACCAGGAGTAGTTCTTCACAGGTGGGTTTGCATCACTGCTGCAGGTCACTATACGGCCCTCCACTGTTTCACCAGAGGAAATAATGGACACTGAGACATTCTTTGGAGAATCTAAAGTTAGATAGAAAAGTATTAAAATAACTTTGGCCTTGTGCTACCTCAACATTTTTTTTTTTCTGGTAATATTGCTGTGTATTATAATCTGTTTACAGTACATAGTAGAGAATAGAGTATATGAACAAAACTCACATCTGACTCTGAGGTTGTGAGCAGTAGAGTGGAGATGTTGATATCCTCTTACAGCACAGCTATAACTGCCTGCATCCTCATTGCTGACTGTCTGCAGGTGGAGCTGGTTCTTCTTGATGGTCTTTGTGGTTAAAGGATGTCCATTTTTATACCAGATGAATGTTGGGTCAGTCAGACTGCAGGTGGTTTTACATGTCAGATCTGCTGTTTCTCCTTCTGTCAAAGCACTACCTCAGCCTGAATCCATTCTGGCTAAAATGAGATTAAGAGCTGCCTCATTCATGAAATAGTCTTAATCTTACCTGTAACTCTCAGATGAACTTCAGGTTTGCCCAGCCATTTTTCTTTATTAGAAATCATTCTGAAGCAGTACTTGTGTTCATCCTTCTTCATTACATCACTCAGTTTGAGGGAGAAGTGTTTCTGTTCATCAGTTAAATACTCGACTCTGCCTGAGTAATCTGGGTTTATTCTCAGATCAGTTGGCTCCAACCCTGGAACTGTATCTATAACCCAGAATGTGTCTGTGACTGTTAGACCTCTTGGATGAGTAAAAGTTCCATCCATAAACACTGTGGATCCTTTTAAAGCACATATTTCCTGTTGGTTGTACTTCACACTCCACTCTGTTCCAAAAGCTGTTGTGATGTTGTGAGCGTTTGTCCATCTTCTTTCTTCTAAATGATAATGATGACATGCCAAATGTTTTGTTTTTCGAAGAGCCTTGTAAGGGCTCAGCCTGTGCCACCAGCCGCCAGCAGAGGGCGACGGCGGTGAGGTGCCACAAGTTCAGGGAACTCCAATTCCCAGAAGCCCTCGGGCTGATTAGGCCCAACCTGGCACACCTGTGGACTCTATTTAAGCCTGTGGCAAACAGCAGCCCTTTGTCACACCTTTGTAGAGGGGTGACCGGTACAGTATGCAGCCCAGGTGGGTATTTAAACAAAAAGAAAAAGAACAAAAAGAGGGCTGGAAAAAAACAAATGAGAGAAATTGCCCCAAAACTACTTAAAAGCCAAAAAGAAGGCTTGAGCAAGAAACGGCTCCAAGCTATACAAAAAGTGTTTGCTCCACAAAGAGCAAACAGGTGAAACATAAAGTTGACCTTCCTCTCATAATCACAGAGGGAGTGTCTTTTGTTTTCTGATTGTCTTTTATTTCACTTTTCTATCTCAGCCTTTCTTTGATCATGCTGCTTTCAGCATCTCCTTTGTTTGCCTTTTCCCCACAGTTTTATCATTTCCCATTTGTTGAGGTGTTTTTTCCCATTTTTGCCTGTGCTTCCTGGAGGTGCAGCAGTAATTCCTTGAGTCTGGCTCTGAGCTACCTTAACTCAAACATGCACAAGTACTCAATTCACACTCCATCACCTCAATAAATTAATTTAAAACCCTTTCTCACAGGTTTTCCTCTCTGCACTTGAGTTCGCCTCCCTGCCATCCCGTAACAAGCCTAGGCTTTCATATGTGTTGCTTAGCACAAGATAAGTACTTTTTCATTGTGATTCAGCTTGAAAATATTTTTGGTTCAAAAAGAACCGACTACAAGGATAAGATCTTACCATCCACAACTTACAGTAATGAGGCAAGTTTCATGAGTTAATAGGTGTTCATAATAACTACAGTGTGGTATTGGAAATGGAAAAAAAAAAACTTGCCATATTTGCAATAAGAATGTTCTAACTGTGTTTGAAGGAACTTCCTTTTTGTCAAATAATAGGCACATAAATGTGAGCATGCAGCTACTACATGTTAAGCCTGATTATGATTCCTGGCTTTGAGCAGCATGCTATCACAAACAAAAGTGTGAGTGCCACATTATGCGCACACTAAAAATGAATTGAATTCCTGTTACATTTACTGTCAGCCTAGTATATCTTGCCTACATGTTTTATATAAGAGAATGCAAATATTCAATTAGACTCGGTCAAGGGTTGTTAATGGATCAGGACATTCCTAAACTTTGTAATTAAGAAACAAAGTGCCTGACTGTAAAGGCTTTGAATCTAAAAGCATTTACTAGTACTGAATACACATTGCTAAAAGTTAAATTACTATATTTATGATTCCAATGGTGAAAGAAAACTGTTCTAATCTAAAGAACTGATCTTACCCTCCAGTGTTGAGGTTCAGCATCGGCGTCCAAATGGTTCTCAGAAATGGCAAGAACACAGGAAGCACTGAAGCATTAATTTAGATGTGGTCAAAACTTAACTGTAAGCTTGCATGCATAGTAAAAGCTCATTAACATGCTCTTTCCTCTTACAGGATGCATGTGATCTTAGCTGCAGCAAGAAAGGCGCTTCACTTGAAACTTCTGCTAAGTTAGCTATTAGTAAAACTCTGATGTTTTCTTTTATTTTTCATGTGTAATATTCAAGTTGTTTGTGATGTGTTACATAGAGATCACCAGCTGTTTCAGCATGCCGGACTTTATCCAGTTCCTCCTCTTCTCCTGCTACTGTATGAAGCAGTAATGATCACTGGTGTGTTTATCAGTGCTGATCTCAGTACAGTGTCACCCAGCTGATAGAATAAACATCATCAGTTCATCTGAAGAACAGAGTGAGATCCACAGAAACTTTTCAACTTATCTGTTTAGTCACCATGACAGCTTCAGTTAGAACTGAATTTACAACAGAAGGTATTACAGAATAACAGTTCTTAAGTTCATAATCTTATCAATTAAAAAAAAAAGTATTACACAAACATCCTAACTAGATTAAATCTCCTATATACTGTCCTAACTTTAAGACAACACCAGATGTGTCTTAACCTTAACTGTCTGTTTCTATCATTTTATGTGGTGACAGGCAGCATAGTTCACTATAACTAGCATACTGATGCTACATTTGTCTACACTGAAAATGGTGCTTAACTTTTGAGGTTTTTTGCTAACAGCATTTTGAAAATCCTAGACACTGTAGATACAATCTTCACCCCTCTTATTACCTTTGTGTGTTAATGTTGATAAACTCATCAGATAAAAGATTACAGTGATGGTGGTGAATATTGAGGAGACAGTGATGAATGTGTGGCTGTTTATTAGGTGGAACATTTGTTAGCACCATCAGCTAAAGCATTCAGGGAAACTGCACAATAAACAGCATGAAGTGCTCACATAATATTTATAATTTCAGTTTATTACACTTTAGTTTTTAACACTTGCTGTAACTTTCCTGTCTGCCTCTACCGTCCTTCTTCCTGCTGGTTTAGTACATTATGTACTACACTGATATTTTAGTTTGTTTTTGTTTGTTTGTTTGTTTGTCTTGAACTTAGTGACCATTACAAATGACTATGGAGCTTACCAATCATGATATCTAAACATATTTCATACTATGGTTACATACAATTAGTTAAATCCTTAATCATGCTAGTCATAGAAAAAAACAAAAAAAACAAAAAAACAAAAAAAAACTATGAACTACTTAGACAAAAGAATTAAATTGTTAAAAGACAATTTTGAAGTTATAAGTACCGGTATAGCTACCATTTCTAAACAATGCCTAAATGAACGGTTACATAATAAATCTGAGTAAAATAAGTGAGTACATTATCATCAACATTTCTGCAGATATGTTGGCAGAAACTCTATGATTAAAGTATACATTGTCACACAAGCTACAAGCTTTATAACCCTACTTCTAATAAAACTACAAGAAGACTTATATACTATATAAGTCTTATATACTAATAAAAAGAAGTGTAGAGAATTTAGTATTAATTACACTTTGGCAGGGATTAATTGATTCCTGCCTGACAATGCAACATGTTAACATTTTACAGAGGTGAAAGCAGGGCTCTCACGAGCCTAATCTCTGCATAGACCCAAGATTTACAAGACTGAAAGAATGCACTTAAGAGTATCTGGCCACACCAAGGGTGGTGAGATGTATGTGTGTGAGACCGAGTGAAAGGAATCCTTGTGCTCAAACTTTGTGTCTGTTATGGACAATCTATGCCTAGCACAGAAGTCAAATAACAATTCACCATTCGAGTTTAGATCGTGCAGGCTGTTCTTCCCAATCACCCACCTCCAGGTCTCCCAGTCATTTACAACATGAGCATTAAATTCTCCCAGCATGACTATGAAGTCTGTAGGCAGAGCCCTTTTTTAGAACCCCACCCACTCACTCTAAGAAATCCAAATACTCTGAACTGTTGTTTGATGCATAAGCACACACAGTCAGAATTTTCCTCCCTGCAATTTTAATTTGTTTTGGAGTTCGTCCAACGGGACAAATTCTAACTGCACAGCAGCCAGCCGGGGACTAGTGAGTGTTCCCACACTAGTAGTAGGAAAGGGACCAACCCCTATCAAGGAGTTTTGTTCCAGAGCCGACAGTGTGGGTGGAGCTGAGCCCAACTAAATCTAGTTGGTACTGCTCATACACCCACATAAGTTCCAACTCCTTCCCCCCAGTGAGGTTATGTTCCATGTACCAAGAGCCAGTTCCCGCCGCAGGGGTCTGTGCCACCAGGGATCTCCCTGAAATTTCCCACAGCCTATACTATCATCCACTCAAATCATAATGTTCAGGCAATTCACTGGCAGGTTTTGTTTAGGTGTGAAGAAAATGTACTTATACATCCTTATCACACGTGAAGTATCCTAGGTTTAGATTTTAGAGGTGCTTTTTTTCTATTTAGACCAAGAGTCGAAACTAGTGGGTGATGGAAGGAATCATCTTGTTTTTCCACTGTTCATTCGTTAGCTACTGCCGTAAGCTTCATAGAACAAATTCTCAGAGGTTTTATTTTGAAATTTCACAGATAGCATAATTACTTTTATGTAAAGTTAGTTGTTAGTTTTCCATAATCATAATTAAACACATAATTGAATCTGTAGTGATCACTTTTTATAACATGGGTATTTATTATTATTATTATTATTATTATTATTATTATTATTATTATTATTATTATTATTACTCTCTCAGCTTCACGTCTACACATAAGAACACAATCACAAATGTCAGAGTACAACGAAACACAAATTTCTAAAATGCATCAGGAAAATGCTTTGATGAACACCAGCAAAGATCAATACAAGAAATCCCTGAAGACGTTACAAATAAAAAAGAGGGTAAATTTAGAAAACAATCAATAAACTAAATAAAATTGCTATAATACTGAAATCAGTTAAGAAAAATCCAAAACAAAATATTAAATATCTAAAAATATAAAAGTATTTGAAACTGTATTAAATACTTGCCCATACAAATAAATATTTTCTTTGAGTCCTGTTCTTCTTCTTGATGAACACCAGGGGGAACCTTTGAACTAGTTCATTGTTTGCTCAATAGTTTCAGTTTGGCATTTTTCACCAAATAGGGTGAAAAATGATAAGTGGTTGGATTGAGCGGGAATGTTTTTGAAATGTTTTTATGTCACAGATAAATCAAGAAACATCAACAAGTAAACCACATTGACTGACTAAATGTGCTTGTAAATAGTCATGTTTCATAAGTTACAGATGCCAAACAGTGTAATTTTAGCTTGTAACACATTTTACAAGTACACAATATTTTAAGTACATTTCATTATATTGAGCTAGGTCCATCAAGTCCATTCTTAACAGTTTATAACCTGGACTTAAGCACATGCTAGAAAAATATATTATTATTATTATTATTATTATTATTATTATTATTATTATTATTATTATTAATTGTTAAGCTGTAAGCACAGTGGTCAACTAATCATTGTAAAGTTTGTCAGGCTTATTTTAGGCTACAATGCCAGTCAATCCCACTACGAATGAGCCTCTCAACATAGCTGTGTCATAGAGTCATTTAAAATCATGTTTCAGTAGACTGGTGTGGACAAAATCATTATACCTGCACACTTATCTACTCTGGAGCATCTGACCCTACAACAGATATTAAATCCACAGTAAATCACACCCCACACAGTCTTTCACAGGAAATTAAATAAAAATTGATGTTATTCTGTTCCACTTTAGCATGGGGTACATAACAATGCCCTTGTACCGCACTTATCAAGCCTTATCAAGCCATTAGCTGCTAATTAGTTGGCTATTCAGTAGTACTTTGTAAAGCTATTTGAAGCCCTTAAATGCCCAGGACCCACCTGCAGTTTGTATTACAGGCCATGTAATTACTGAATAATAAAGCTTAGGACATAATAAGCCTGAAATATTAAGGTATAACCCCTTAAATGGGCAGGGCCCACTGCTGGGCCCAAAGTTGTATTAGACACTTCTATAACCCAAGAGTAGCTGAGTAGTGAATGTAGCTGAGATGTGTAGTAAAGCCTCTACAAAACCTGTATGTAGAGCTGGCGCGGTTTGAGCTCAAGCTCAAAATAAGGTCAGGCTTTTACAGCAGCACCACAGGCCAGCAAGAGTAACCAAACCTTAAACTAATAAGGGTGAGATAAAGCAGGTTTAGTTCAGATTATTAAAGAGAGTGTATAAGATTGACATGGTAATAAACAACCTTTTAACCTTTCAGCATTTATGAATGGCCTCCCTGTACTAGCATTAGCTTTGCTAAATTTAGAGAATTAGCTCTGGTTTTCTGCTTTGGGACAAGACAAAACTGATGTAGCTCACTAAATCATTGATAGTATTATGACGTTCTGAGATGCAGTAGATTCCATTAATATACATTGACAGATTTATATGAAAACATTCAGAATTAAAAGATATGACATCCTGTTAGCATTTAACAGTTAAAAAAAAAAATGCTTGCTATGCTAGCTTTTATAATTAAAAGCTTACAGAGAGTGTTGTGTGTGTGTGTGTGTGTGTGTTTTTTTTTGTTTTTTTTTTTAATGACAAAGCACATTCACTTTGCTGTAGAAATTGTACTCTGACTGTGGTTAGTTTGATGCCTTTGCTCATGAGGTGGGACCCCATGCACACAGAACAGTAAGACCTCCCACATCTAAGCATCACATGAGTAAACATCGCTACTGAGATGTTCTCACTAGTTTAGACACTTCAGTCTTTTGTCTTTATTTGGATGTTCAGAAAGAGGCTTGTCCTGATATGGTGAGTTTAATACATGTTGCCTTTATAACAAATTGAATTTAACTAAATTAGTACATGATATTGATATTAGTCACATTCTTTACGTAATTGAAACCTGTGCGAAGACACATTTTACACTTATGCATGTATCGCATTTAGTTTATTCAATACAGATCTGGGACAGAATCTCTGAAAAGCTTCTTTTGTGACAGTCTGTTGAAAAACTGCTATTCAAATAAATTTTTATTGAATAGTAATAAATAAACTGATCTGCTGTATCTGATGAGAGTTGGAAATCCTTACAGCTACATTCAGTGGTTTCACAGGGTCAGTCTTACAAATGCAGTGATTATGAGCCAGTAAAGAGAAACTAATAAAAATGATGATTATGATTCCAGTGCTGTTTTTTCGTTGTGCAGATTTGTTTAATGATGTCACTAAGAATGGCTCTTCTATGCCTCTCTCTGATCTCTCTGTCTGTGATTCTGGGTGAGTCTGAACTATTTAACTAGACTTTTTTGGGGGGACAAACATCTCAAAACGATGTTCTAGCACTTCTACATTATGTAATGTACTAATGAAGTTTCTCTGAAATAGTCTTCAATGTTCACACTTAATGAGGCTCATTTTCCGTTGGTTTGCTGAGCCCCCCACATCCTCTCACCCACCATGTGACTGCAAAACACAAGCTTTATGTGCTTTGTGGTTTTTGCACAAAATTAGGTCAGCTTTTCACTGTAGTGGCTTGCAAGAAGAGACGAATCTGTGAGCTACACTAGCAAAAATAACAGTGAATTGCAATATAATCTTCAAATTTGAACCTGTAATTTTTCACACATCCATTTCTTTTAAAGATTTTAATGACCCACATTTTGACCGGATCTATTAGGAAGTTCTTCTTTGAATGTGCTCTGAAGAAACCTTTTAGGAACTTGTAGTTTTAAGAATGCACAGTAACTCTGACTGTCTTATGGGCTCCAGACTCTGTAATCAGCTCTTTCATGCATCATATGTTTCAGGAGCTTTTGGAACAGAGTGGAGTGTGAAGTACAACCAACAGGAAATATGTGCTTTAAAAGGATCCACAGTGTTTATGAATGGAACTTATTCTCACCCAGAACGTCTTACAGTGACAGAGACTTTTTGGGTCATAGATCCAGTTCAGGGTGTGGAGAAACCTGATCTGAGTAAAGACCCAAATTATTCAGGCAGAGTTGAGTATTTAACTGATGAACAGAAACACTTCTCCCTCAAACTGAGTGATGTAATGAAGAAGGATGAACATAAGTATTACTTTAGAGTCATAACAGGTGTAGAAAAAGAAAGATGGCTGGGTAAACCTGGAGTTCAGCTCAGAGTTACAGGTAAGATTAAGTTATAATGCTGCATTTAAGTGGTGTCAGAAACTGGAAAATATATATTTTCCCACTTGTAAATTGTGTTTTGAATGACCAACAAAGTTGACCAAATCATATTTACAACTGGTCAACAGGGAATTCTAGATGATACATGAGTTTGAGTTTATCAACTTTTACACAAGTGTAAAATGCTATATTGGCAGTGAATGTGAACAAATATATCCCTCATTTGCTTCCATTAGATCGTTGTGCTTATAATACAGCAAATAAACAGAACTGTCTTCTTTGGACATCCATGTTTCTTTATTCGTGTGATTGCCATATCCCAAACAGAGTAAACTCATGTTTACTAGGTAACCATTTGGCATTTACAGCCTTCCAATTAACACAGTCCATTTACTTATTTAATGAGTGCTTTAGAATTCCATGTTGCATCATGACTGTAATTTTATTAAGCTGCTGTGTTGTGTGCAGCATAGATGTTTAGATGTTTATCTGCTGTAGTGCATTTAACTCAGTTAGTCTACTGATTTTAAAGGCTTCCTTGATGTTATGCCTGTCACAGTGTTAACCTGTATTTGGCTTAAGTTTCTCAGTACTGTAATAATACGCCATTGGAAATAATTGATGTAATAACAATACATGCAACCACAGTGTAACTACATGTGATGTATTTGCGGTTAAAGGTAGACAGTAGTTGAACTTATGTTAATATAAATGTGTAGCAACTTTAGTATTTGGTCACAGTTCCACACATGTTATTACAATTACAATTGTGATAGTTGTAACAGCACATTTTGTTATGTAATTACTCATGTGTAACAGGCTGAACTGCTATTTATCTTTTTTTTTGCTTGTAACAGGAAGTGTGTAATTGCATACATTGAGAGTTCTTACCCTGTTTCTGCTGTAGTAGTGGGCGTTACTTGTAATCTAACCACTGCTGTGGCTTTAGACCATTTTGTAATGATGGTAATTACACTTTCAAGATTTCTGTCATGTAAGTTTGGTATTAATCTATTTCATTTTGTCAAGATAGCATGATACAATAAAAATATTCAATAGTTGTTAATGTTTACTTTAAAATGAGTGGACAGTTTCTGTGTAGTTGTTATGTAGGTAAAGTGTAATAACAGATTGGTGATCCACACATAACTTTTGAGGTACTATAAGACAACACATGTATTATAATGTAGGTAATTCCACACCTTCGGTTGCAATCAGAAAAGACATAAAAAACAGCTATCATTTCAGTGTAATTACCTGAAACCTGATTATACATGTGTAATTACATAATAGATAATAATGCTTTTATAATTATCAAGACAGACTTGTGTATTACATTAAAATTTATATACGTTTTCATAAGACTACATTACTGTAATGCATCTATTAAAATTAAAATATTGCCAGTAGATACACTGTTGTAGCTGCATCTTGTTATTCCTAATTTGATATTTATCACATTGTCTTAGAGCTCCATGTGGAAACTCCTGGAGAAGTGACAGAGGGAGAAACAGCAGATCTGACATGTAAAACCACCTGCAGTCTGACTGACCCAACATTCATCTGGTACAAAAATGGACGTCCTTTAACCACAAAGACCATCAAGAACAACCAGCTCCACCTGCAGACAGTCAGCAGTGAGGATGCAGGCAGTTATAGCTGTGCTGTAAGAGGATATCACCATCACTCTACTGCTCAGAACCTCAGAGTCAGATGTGAGTTTTAATATTATAATAATAATAATAATAATAATAATAATAACAATAATAACTTATTGGTATTGTTGTTGTGTTGTTGTTGTTGTTGTTGTTGTTGATAATAATAATAATAATAATAATAATAATAATAATAATAATTAATATATATTTATTATTTATTTATTTATTTATTTATTTATTTATTTTTTTGTTATTTATTTATTTTTTTCCCCAAAGTAAATCAATGCAAGGTTTAGGAGCTTAAAATGTCCCCTGGCTTTCATGGTTAGGTTATCTTTTGTCATATTAAAACTGCAATACTTGCATCACTCAAGCATGATATTAGACTATGTAAGAAATGTTTCAATGTAAATAAAAAGTACAATTATTTAATTATGTCTAGATCCCCCAAAAAACGTCTCAGTGTCCAGCAGTCCCTCTGGTGAAATAGTGGAGGGCAGTTCAGTGACTCTGACCTGCAGCAGTGATGGATACCCACCTGTGAAGATCTACACCTGGTTTAAGGGATCAACATCAGTAGGAGAAGGAAAAACCTACAGCATTCCCAACATCAGATCTGAGGACAGTGGAGAATACACATGCCAGAGTCGTAATGATCATGGAGAGAGAAACTCCACTGCTGTGTATTTAAATGTTCTCTGTAAGTTATTGATGATTTATTAGGCTCTATTTCATTTTTTAGGCTCTGCAACATTTTTTTTCTCATAGATTTTTCCCTTTTTGCTTGTCTACTTTAGATCCTCCAAAGAGCGTCTCAGTGTCCATCAGTCCCTCTGGTGAAACAGTGGAGGTCAGTTCAGTGACTCTGACCTGCAGCAGTAATGCAAACCCACCTGTGAAGATCTACACCTGGTTTAAAGAAGGTGGGACCTCACCTGTTGGATCTGGACACAGTTACCATCCTCTACAGAGTGGATCTTACTACTGCAAGGCTCAGAATGAAATTGGAGCTCAGAATGCAGCAGCTGTGTCAGTGGTAGTAAAAGGTAATAATAGAACAATTATGGTAAAGATGCAAACTTATTAACAAATGAAATCTTGTACACATCACTGTGGTACAGTAATCCTACCTGCAATCTACTATCTGTCTTTTATATAATTAATCACGTCACTTTTTGTGACATTATCATTCCTTTCCATGCAGGGTTTTCATATGCTGTTATTTATGCAGTTGCTGGAGTTGGATGTGGAGCGTTTCTCCTTGGTGTCATCTGCTTCTTTTTCATATGGTATTCAAATACTAACTCCTGAGGCATAGTTTATTTTCACATGTACACTCCCATTGAAAAAAGGGGACTAAGCCCAAAAAGGCAAATCATTAAGGTAAACTTGTAGACAGCCTCGTACAGAAAGAAGAGTCAACACTGCCAAGCTAGTTTGTGTTTAATATGAGACCAAATATCCCCTATAGAGTTTAAATATGGACTCTAAACAGGCCACAACCACGAGTAAAACCATTGTGTGTTGGGATTGGCCCTTTTTTTACTACTTCAAGTACTGAGACTCTTCTAGTGCTGTTGAAAAGGCAATTTCTGAAGTAAAATAAAGGATCTTCTAGTAATAATGACATGCTCTCTTTTGACTCCAGGAATAAAAGAAGAGTTAGAAAGAAAGAAGACCTCTTAGTGGTAAGTGAAGCTTTAAATACTAAAAAAAGCCCACTCATGGAATGAATAGTGTCTTTCCTCTTTCCATCCTCTAGATGGCAGTGCTATGTCTACATCTTCATTTGGTTTAGACCTTTAAAAAATACTTCAGTATTTTTCAACCTACTGTCAGAGACTACCCCCACAATGACAGGTTAAGGGCACAAATAAAACCTTTTGCCTTTTGATCTTAATGTGAATGGTCAGTGTGGAAGTCGTTGTTTTTCCACTGTGCATGACAACATGAGACAGCAGCACTGAACTGAAATAACTCCTGGCAATAGCTGCAAAAATGATTGATCGTACCTCTAAAAATGAAATGAGCTCTTCAGAGCAAATTATAAAATATGCTGTCAACTAGCAACATATATCTATGTAATTAAATGAGTAAATACTGAATTTGATACACATGTGTATTTGCATACGCTGTACTACTGCAGTTCATCTGTAAAAGTGAACACATCAGCAGTAGTTGCATTGTTATTACATGTATTATTAATGTATCTACAAATATTAGAGAAAATATGAAGTAGGAAATACAAAATCTATCACACATTCACCCATTATCACCATTGAACTCATCCACCATCTTATTGTTTCAGGTAGAGTTTGAAGTTTTTTACAAAGTCTTCTTTTCTCATATTACAGAATACAGTTTATTCAGAGATTTGGGCCAGATCTGCAACCAGTGATGCAGCGCTGAACAGATCAGTCTCTCAGGAAGTCATTTATGCCAATGTTTCACCCAGTCAACCTGAAGAAAACAGCAAAGCTGAGAGTTCTCCAGTAAAAACATCTGTCTGCACGGCTGCTGTGGAGGTGAGGGTAAAAGAAGAGTCTCAGGAAGATGATGTTCAGTATTCCAGTGTCAAATTCCATCATTGCTCTCCGCCCAACAGGTGAGATACATGTGCATGATCAGCATAAATCTTTCACACTCAATCCAGTTGCATTGAATAGATGCTTAGTTTAACATTAGTTACAGACAGACTGAGCATCTACATTGGACTATAAACACAAACATAAAACAACATTTTTAATTCTTTTGTCCTCCTTCAGTTTAAATGTTGCATTTGATTGGCTCAGATAAAGAGCAATGGAAGCTAAACTGTGCAGACTATTTTTAAACCTTTTTTTTCTTCTTTTTCTGCAGATATAAAGGTGAATCAGTAGACAATCCTTCAGCGATCTACAGCAGTGTAAAAAGAAAAGTCCTGAACTCATAATCTTCACTTCACCTGTCCTTCACCCCAACTCTCAACTCTTCTAGATGACAGACTTATTTTCCCCAAGTATTGATTTTTTTTTTATTATTTTTTTTTAATAAAACATGTCAGCACTAGTGATTTTACTGTTTCAGACTGTCCCAGCCAAATAAACTGTTTACCTACTTAATGCAATGTAAAGACAGCCAGCTTTACCAGTTTGCTCTGTTTTAATGAATACCAAATATCTTGTGCTGAAATTATTGTGAAAATTGTAAGTTAAGCAAAATAAATTTTGACATAGTTTGAAATTCCTTTTAATTTAGTTTCTGGGTAACTAGTAACCACTAGTAGATTTTCTGAGCAGATTAGATGCTTTCATAAGAAGGGAAAAGTAAAACGAGTGGAAAAAAAAATCAACACTTGAGCTCAAAAAATGAAAGAAGACAAAATGGGACTGCTAATAATAATGCAAGACCTGGTAGACTGCCAAAACTTCCTTATCAGACAAACAGCACTTAAAGCTTTCATCTTTGAGATGATCAAGCTCTACTCTTACCTCAAAGCTGGAAAAAAAAATAATCCACAAGTGGTTTTGTCCAAAGTGAGAAGATTATTTTTCTTGTAGCTGTCAAAAGAATATTTGCAGATCAAACAAAAAAGCTGCTGTTGGCCATTCTAGAGTTCAGACCTCAACATCACTGAATGTGTTTGGGATTACTCAGATAATGAGAAGCAGAAAATGCAAAACCAACTACTAAGACTGAACTTTTGTTGGTGTGTAAAAATATTCCTGCAGGTGTTTTTTTATTTTTTTAATTATTTTCTTTTTTTTTTAAGAACTGAATCAGTTTCTCTTGAAAAGAGGAACTGAACAATGTTGTATCATATTCAGTTGTTAAGGATTGTATGTAATTGTTACATATGTACTCTGCTTTTCTTGATGCTGAAAAAATAAACAACTTGTTCTTAATGTCTGTGGAAATTAAATAAGTAACTGGAAATTGAATAAATGAAAGGTGCTCTCTGACTTTTGCACAGTTCTGTATGTGATCTTTGTATTTCTACTGATTAATGTATATATTCTGCTCTGCAGGGAATTTGGTTGTAGCATTAAAGATGTTCTCATAGTCTGTCTCAGTGTCTTCAGCTGCTGAAGGATGATTTTGGGAGACCGAACTCTGCTTTCCAAATGAATTTCCATCACAGTCAGATACATCAAACTGTAAAAGATCAAATGAAAATGTATTGTTTAAATGCTCCTTTCAAACCTAATGATACCATACATTTAAATGTAATAAGATTTTTGTTTTAGCTGATTTTGCTTGCCGATGTGTTGCCCCCCCACTCACCTCTCTTCTTCTTGAGCAGCACTGGGACTCTGAGATGGGATGAGCACAAGCTGTACAGCAGAAAACAAGTCAATGAAAATGAGTGAGTGATATAGATAAACTACATGGCCAAAAGTATGTGGACAACAGATATGTGGTCTAACTATATTTCAGATACAGTCGTTGCTAACAGGTGCATAAAATTAAAGACTCAAAGAATTTCTCAAGACAAATACTGGCAGTAGAATTGATTGAGTCCAGGGACTTTCAATCTGTCACTGTCACAATATGCTGCTTTTCTAACATATCAGTTCAGGCTGTTATTATGAAGTGTCTAGGAGCAACAACAGCTGCGTGGCACAGCACTGGGCCACACAAGCTCACAAACCACATGTGGAAAGAACATCTGCAAAATAATTCCATCCAGCAAAAAACTTCTCTCTCTACATGAATCTCTTTTCATGAAGTATATATGTCACCTTCATCTAAGAAGGATCCTCAAATTTTTCATAGTCTAGGACCACCAATATCTTAATCCAGCTCTGACTGAGTTGTCACACACAAGGCTCATATCACTATGAAATATGTCAGACATCAGCTGGAGATGTGGAAAGCTTACCACCAGTAGACTTTGGAGCAATGGAAGCATGTTCCATGGAGTGATACATTACATTTCACTATTTGTTCGTCTGATGGACAAATCTGGGTTTGGTGGATACCAGAACAATGCTACGTACTGGAATGCACAGTTCTAACAGTAAAGCTTGGTGGTGGAAGGATAATGGGCTGGGGTTGTTTTTCAAAGTTTGGACAGGACCTTTAAGTTCCAGTGATGGGAACTCTTCATGCAACAATAGACAAAACGTTCTAAAGAATTGTGTTGTTTTTTTTAGTTTTGTGATGAGTTTGGGGAAGACCCTTTCTTGTTTCTGTATGATGATGCCCCCATGCCCAAGGAGATCTCCACAATAAAATGGTTTGGCCTGCACAGACTTCACTCCCAACAAACACTTTTGGGGTGAACGTGAACATCAGTGTCCGACCTCACCAAGAGGCAGATTTACTAAGCTTTTGTGTCTTTGTAGTTTACTAAATAGGCACGCTGGCCTTTTAGTGCCCATAGCAAGATAAAAGCATGTTCACCTCATTTGCGTATGTATTGATAAGAGTTTCCCTCTGAAAGCCCAAAATACTGGAGGAGATTATTACAGTGAACCACCAAACAGTAAAAGCTGACTGTGCACTGTTTTCCACTTATAAATCAGCTGCACATTAATGCCCATGATTTTGGAATGAAGTTCAACAACCACATATGGATGTGATGTTTGGGTGTCTACATACTTTTGGTCATGTGGTATAAATCACAATTGACATGCACACATAAAAAATGTAATTATTGCACAAAAAGAAACTGCATGAAATGAAGGGTAACAACTTACTCGTGTAATACAAGGCTAAAAACACCAGAATCCCAACCACAGATGTCAATAATAAGACACATACAGAGACAATGAGGTAAATCTGCCAGTCTGACGAAACAAATAAAAACAAGAATAAATTGAATTAACATCTTGTAACTTTTAAGATTCTGCCTTACAATATATTTAATGTTTTATTTAGAGCAGCAGGTACAGTATATGTGGTCATGTTCTCTACAGGCATGTTGCACAGCCCCCCTCTGACTTTCAGCTAGCTGAGCCACAACTTCCTGAAGTAAAACCACAATAGAGCTGCCACTGAGTCAGTCGAGTGTCAGTCAGCCACACTTGTTCTCTGCACTCTGCAACTATGGTGACAGAAGCTAAAGTTGCTCATGTACACTAATGTTTGCTATCATTGGGAACCTACACTGCTAGAAAGTTATAGAAAACTGAAATATTCTCACCTGTTGTTTTGACATTATTAGATTGAGCTGATGCTGCTGGAGCTGAAATAGAAACTATAAGAGCAGAGCGGTCACTCAGGAGGAGAGTACATTGCTCATATAACTATATCTGAAATATATAACAGGTTTGTAGGTGTTTGTACACGTACCTGCAGCAAACGTGGCATTAGATGTTGAAATGTTTCCTAGAGAAGTAACTGTTGTTGGAAGTTGAGTGCTTGAGCTCGGTGGTGGAGAGGTCTGCGGAGCTGTGTGAGTGTGTGAGAAAGAGAGAGAGAGAGAGAGAGAGAGAGAGAGAGAGAGAGCAGGAAAGGAAGTAAACAGAAGGCCTCCATGTGTTCATTTATGGCCTCAGTAGTTTCCGTTTTACAGCCAAAGTTGCAGCATGTCATAGATTTTTATCCAGATTATCTCTGTGATGTTAAAATCCTACCTTCAAGGACTGTAAGGATCACTTCATTATATGTATCACTAAGAACTCTGTCCACTCCACACCAGTATTTCCCAGCATCTTCCTTATTCAGTTGAGCGATTTCCACAGTGAAGACTCCCGTCCCAGAATCCGTCAACTGATATCTACCAGAAGATTTCTTGATGGAGTCTATTAGAATATCCTGATCTGTTTTACATGGGTCTTTGCAGAAGTACTTCCTGTTACTGCCAGCCCAATTATGAGAGCATGTTATCGTGACTGAGCCGCTTTCATGTCCAATAATTTCTTCCCCAGATGTTTTGTACCTTAGTACTGTCAAATGGGTAACAATGCACAAAGTCAAAATGTATATTTTCCCTATGTTGTGCATAAAAAGCTGAAGTTCTATTAAAAAAAGTACAACTTACCCGAGAGAACAACACAAATAAACAGCTGAAGAACCTTCATTGCTACTGGAAATGATCAGACTTTCTTTCCGGAAGCTCATCACACCTCACAGCTACAGTCAAGTTCAGCAGTTTGAGGTTGTGAAGTAAAGACATTTGAAGATAAACATCACTAGGTTAAACGTGAAGAACTCATTACATGTGGTTTATTGAGGAGGGGAAGACTGCACTGTGTGAATTAGTGTGAACTCAAGCATGAACTTAAGTGTGAGCTCAAACGTTGTTGTTTCAAGGTCTTCATTCATCAAGTAAACCTCAACACCCACATAAACACCCAGACTCAGGCCATCTCAGAAACCTGTGAAAGGAGCTGCCTGACCAAGCATGATGTAAAAAAGTGGATGTTACTATGCACCAGTCAGCATAAAGCAAAAGTGACTGTTCACTTTGTGGCATGTTAAAAATAAATACAGATAAAGTTCCTCGTTCTTTACAGGTGGACTGATCGTATATGCATTCCATCTCAAAAATACAGCCACACATAAGATCTTTAATAATAACAGCATCTACAGTTGATAGGCTAGCTGAGTTTCATTGACATTTATGCACCTAATGAAAATGCTTTAAAGAATAGTGGTGCTTTCAAAATTGTTTAATTTGGTTCTCTTTATCTACTATTAGGACTTGTGTGAAAATCTGATGAAGGTTTAGGTCAAATTCATTCAGAAATACAGAAAACTCTAAAGGGGTCATATACTTTAAAGCACAACTGAAGCTGATATCAACACTTAAGCCCCCTTTTACAACAGATGCAGTGACTGCTTTGCATTACGGCCATTTTTAGCTGCATTTATAAGGACTTTTTGATATCTGTTAAGAAAATGGATTGATTCATGTTACTGACATGTTGTTGGTGTGTTTGTGGGTGAAGATTGGTGTGAGAGGAAGATGTATGCAAACAGGGTTTGTGGAACCCATAGCGTAAATTTCGGTACCTGTTGTCCATTAATTTATCACTCTTGTTGAAGTAAACAGCATGAGTTTTGTATGGATGCCAAAGTGTCCCTGTGAACATAATTTCCTCTTTATAAAATGCAGGCTGATTAGATGCTTTCATGAACTTTGGTTGATCATTGTTGCAATGTCAAAAGTGCACATCATATAAATATTTACAGAACATGTTATTGCACTTCTTACAACTTTTACAGGTTGTTCTTACAATCTTTAAAGTTTACTGCACACTGAAAATTGCTGTGTGAAGATCAGACACAACAGCGGAAAACAAAGGATTCACTATTACTAACAAAACTGCCTGAAAGAGTGCACATTTTCACTGTAGGTAATTGTAGTTAAACAACTCACTCCATGTAAAGCTGATGATGCCCTCTGCTGGAGATAATCAATTACCATAATGAATTGAATGAAATGAAGTAATTTTTCTTCAGTGGTAAGAACTCAGTCGACAACAAACAAGTTTAAAAAAAAAAATGGTGAAATGTTTACAGATGTTTTGTGATGTTTTAATTGTAAACTGCATTTACTACAGTGAAGTGCTTCAGCTCACATGCTACAGCCTTTATCATATGCTTATTTAATATTTTAAACATCAACTCATTATAGTCTATTTCAACATAATCCAGTTAAACATATTTTTTTTTGTTCAGTCCAGAACACAAGCACAAAACAGACAATTGTGCACTAATCTATCTTTCAAATCATGTAGAAATTAAGCTCTAATTTTGTCACACACTATATAAAATAGTCAACAGACAAATTTTTAACTCATGCAATGGAACATTCTGCTACATAACACAATTGTATGAATTTTAGTTCAGACACATTTGCTTCAGTATATAAGAAGCTTCATAGGATATGGTAACTAAAATGTTGTACTCAACAAACAAAAGCAAACATACATACATACATCATCTAAACCGCTTATCCTTCTGGGTCACGTTGGGGTGCTGGAGCCTATCCCAGCTGTCATTGGGCGGAAGGCAGGATACACCCTGGACAGGTCGCCAGTCCATCGCAGGGCAGACAGACAGACAGAACCCAGGCCATTCTTGCTGTGAGGCGACAGCGCTACCCACTGCGCCACCGTGCCGCCCAAAAACAAACATATAACATACAAATATATTTCTAGAGAAAAATAAGCTACTATAATTAAAAATTAAAGATAGACACATTTTAAGTGTGATTTTCTTTACGTTGTCATTTCCTGCCATTTTTCCACATATAAACAGCCATCAATAATTTTTTGTAAGGCATCACTCATTTTAGCCAGCTTATCTAGCTGGCAGTCATACAATGAAGTTTCATTAATTTGAACTTTACAATCAAAAATAATAGAACATGATGACATGTTCAGGTGGGTATCATCAAATAAACTTGAAAAAACAAGAAAACAAATTAATATTACACTAGCTGTGTCACAAAGCTAACCAATATTTAATCCTAATTTTAATCAGGGTTATTAATACTGTCATATTCATACTAACCCTATTACTTATGTGTAATTACATAAGATAGTAATTAATATGTTGTTACAATATGCTGTTACAACTATAATGACACACTTTATCACAAGAATTCAAACTGAATTTGATAGATGTGTATTTACAAAAGCTGTACTCCTGTAATCCAGCTGTCACAGTGAATACATCACCAATTGTTACATATATTGTTAAGGTTTAATGGCACGCTTATTAGACATATAATATATTCCATTTTATATATGTTACATTATAACAATTATCAGTTTCTCATATATATATATATAATATATATATATATATATATATATTTCAGGCAGGTCTTCTCATGCATTCAGTAGGAAATGATTTTTGTAGCCCCAAAGCAGAACTTTCTTGAAATATTGCACATCATACATTGTGTGAGTGAAACACTAACAAGCAAAGAAACATTTGGCAAAAACATTTAAACTCGTCTTCATCAGTTACTGATGGTTTGTTTTCACAGTTGGTTTGAAGTCTAATAGAAAACATATGAACAAACTGAGAAACTAATAGCATACATTACCCAAAGCAAATGCCAGAACATCCATGATTTATTATTTTGTAAATTATACCGAAATTATGTATTCTATATTATAACTAACATGGTTGTAACTAGCATGAGGACATTAAGGTTTTATTTCACATAATCATGAGTGATAGTAGTTTGGAGGAATGGAAGGATTGGAAATGAACAAATGAAAGAGAGATATAAATAAAAGTTGAGACTGGTAAAATAGGAGGCAATGAATTAGTGAAAACCAATTAGGAATTGGCACTGATGAAATAGATAGATAGAATGAATAGTTTATTCTTTCTATTTTCTTGAAGGTAAGAAATTATTACATAACTGACCTGTGACATTGAGACTCACTCCAGGAAAACCGAGAAATCTGATTTTTAGTATGTTTGTTGTGATTCTAAGGCAGTACATGTGCTCATCCCTCTCTGTTACGTTCCTCAGTTTGAGGGAGAAAAGTTGCTTTTCATCTTCATAGTATTCAGTCCTGCCTGAATATCCTGGATCTTTAGTCAGGTCAGCTGGTACCACATTTTTGGATGGATTTCTGGTCCAAAACTTCTCTACCATTTTAAGATCAGATGGATATTCATAAGTGCCATGCATAATCACTGAGGATCCTTTTAAAGCACACATTTGAGTTTGGCTGTATTTCACACTCCAGTCTTTACCAAGAGCTCCTGAAACATATGATGAGTATAAGAACTCATTACAGGTATGTAAAGAAGAACTTATCAAGTACAAAAAAAGAAAAGAAAAATGCATACCCTGGCTATTGACACAATAATAATAATAATAATAATAATAATAATAATAATAATAATAATAATAATAATAATAATCTAAAGAAGAAGAAAAAAGATAATATGAAACAGCACATACCCATCCAAAACAGTCAGGTTTTGAGATTTAATATGAGTGACATCTGCAAAAAAAAACAAAAATAATAAAAATAAATAAATGAAATAATCAATAAATAAATCTAGAATGCTTTCTATTCATGAAAAAAAAGAAAAATGAAGACAATACAAATTCGTTGAAAGAAATTACAATTTGAAAATGAACACACAGAGTTATAAGTCCAAAAACTGATGCACTGTGATGTTGCTTAACATTTTTAATAGTGGGCAGTTAAATTTGCAGTGTTGTGTGGATGTGCTAAAATCAGGCTGATCAATCAGAGCTCAGAGCTCATCAAGGTTGTAGTCCAAGCCACCTTAAACCAACAGCCACAGACACACACACACACACACACACACACACACACACACACGCACACACACAGCAACTTCCTTTTTTTAAATAAAAAAAAATAATAATAATACAGTGAAGATACGAAAACCAATATACAGATTGGGGGCCAGTCGTGGGCTGGAGGTTAGGGAACCAGCCTTATAACCGGGAGGTCACCGGCTTGATCCCCTGAGCCCCTGAGCAAGACACCTAACCCCCAACTGCTCCCCGGGTGCTGCGGAAAGTGCTGCCCACCACCCTGGGCATGTGTGCTCACTGACCCCGAGTGTGTGTATGTGTTCACTAGTGTGTAAGTGGGTGTTTCACTGCATGGATGCGGAGGTGAAATTTGCCTTTTACATGAAGTCTGAGACAAACAAACTGCAACATTTGAATTTTTAGTCAGGGCACTGTCAATGTCCTGTGTTTTTTTTGTATTTATTTATTGTACTGTATTTTCTGCACTATGTTTATTGTATTGTCTTGCACTTGTGTTCCTGTGTTGATCCTGGAGGAATGTTTTGTTTCACTGTGTACTTGAATAGAGCTGAAATGACAAAGCCTGATTTGACTTGACTTAACTTGACTTGACTTATACAGATGCACTAAAACCAGACTGACCAAGCTGTTATAGTGGCAGTCCAAATCACCTTCAATAAACACTGCTCCAGGTCAGTGGGCTCCTTGTAGCTTCTTTTCTTCTTCGTAAGGAGAAGAGCTTGATGGAAAAGATTGAATAAAGCATTGGCTGACTAGAGAGCTTGGAGCCCTCCTAAAAAGGTAATATAGGGAAGCAGACTATGGACTGTATAAAGGGGGGAGAGCTTCTGGGCTCACAGAAGGGAGATGTGCCAGATGACAGTTTAAGTTATAGCTGAGGTTCACTCTTGGATGTATATGGAGGGTTGAGTAAGATGGCCCTATGGAGATTTGGGCAAGAGGGCCCTGTAAGGAGAGAACAATCTGGTAAGAGTGAGACCGAGTGGTTTAAAAGACATCATATGCGTTTGGTTTTAAAGGCTAAGGTTTGGACATGATGGGGACTAAATGGTATGGAATTGTGTAAATGGGGTGGGGAGATTACCTCATCACCCCAGAGGGGACCATCTTGCCATTCGATGCTTCATAAAGCGAAGGCCTTTTCCTTCCTTCCGCAAGAATTCAGTGGCTGAAATCTTTTTCTTGCCTTTTTATCCTTTTTCATTTTTGTGAAATTATTTGATTGTTCATTTTTTTTTTAAATATATTATATTACAGACAGTTATTACAGCAAAAGTATTGATAATAGTAGAGTTACATATAAATGTAATGCATTGACTAACTGTGATCTGCATTGTAAGAAATCACTTTATAAGCACCAGTAGCAGATGATTACATCAGTACATACATGCAAGATATCGAAATGTTTTAATGAGTCAGATGAACTGTGTATAAGAGAAACTTACCATGAACAAAGAACAGAACAGAACAGAGATCAAAGAACAGATGATCAGTCTGTAATGTCTGAAGACGTTGCTTTTACACAATCAAAGCATTTGTGTTTCTCTTTCTGAATGTGGATTGTCTCTCCTTCCAATCAGACCTGCTGTCAGTGCAGAGGCTCTAACTGTTCAGTGTAAAGGTATCATATTAGAACACAGAGCAGTGATGAAGTGTGAGAGTAACTGTTAAAAGCTGAAGCTGTTTTGTCCAGCAGCTCTAACGTCATGCTGTTACTGGCTGTATCTGTCACGCATTTCCGTGCCTTCTTCTCTTTTTGTGTTAGTTGGATGAATTGTGCAATTTTTGTCTTCATGTCTTCATCTTGACAGAAGATTACTTAACACTGTTTTCTGTTCTCTGAATAAAGCTCACTTAGGACCAGGTTTCCAGATTAAGCCTACACTAGACTAAAGAGAACTTTCAGTGGTGATTTAGACCAAGACTAGGCTAAATCCATGTATATACACACATATAAGCCACATGCTTTTAGGACCCAGGTCCAGCAGCCTTGCATGTGTGCACTCTCAACAGCGCTCTCCTCACCTCATCTGTACACAGTCTGAGTACCATCTGTTCTACAGGGAATCGGAGATTTCACTGTTTATCCACTTATACTGTTTTGTGTCTGTCCTCTTATCCGGTGTCGACCAGAGGAGGATGGGTTCCCCTTTTGAGTCTGGTTCCTCTCAAGGTTTCTTCCTCCTGTTGAGGGAGTTTTTCCTTGCCACTGTCGCCAAGGCTTGCTCACTGGAGGCTTGGACCCGGATTCTCTGTAAAGCTGCTTTGTGACAACATCTGTTGTAAAAGGCGCTATATAAATAAATTTGACTTGACTTGATTTGACTGTTCAGCTGAGCTCAGTTGATCCTGCAGGAGGTATACAAGGAGTTGAGTTCAGTTTGGAGGGAGGTATCTGTGGCTGATGAGTTGTTGACTTTGCTCTTGTAATAATAAAAATACATAAACAGTAGAAAATATAAAACAATAATTAAAGTGTAATTAACAGGTATTAGTTAATGAAATCAAGGGAAGATAAATAAAACAAAAGGAGGTTAAGATCAAAAAATGAAACTTAAATAAATTAAAATGACTGAAATAATAATAAAATAATCATAATTAAAAGAAGAGTAACAATATGAATAATAAATAATGATAATAATAAATAATAATAATAAATAAAACAAACAATTGAAAAAAAAATAAATAATGTAAATAAGACAATAATATGACTGAAATAATAATAAAAAATCATAATTAAAAGAAGAGTAACAATATGAATAATAAATAATATAATAAAAATAATAATAAATAAAACAAACAAATGAAAAAAATACTAAAATAATGTAAATAAGACAATAATATTATAAATCAAGTAAAAATCAAGTAAAACAGTTGCAGGCAGAGTTGAGGTGATTAGAAAGAAAAGGTGTGTGACACTAGTGAGCTGAGCTTTAGTGTTTCCTGTGGTGAGTTCCAGCTCACTGGTGCTCTGTAACTAACAGCAGATTTTACCAGTTCAATAAAAACTCTTGGTACTAGGCGTTTGAAGACTGCGAGAGACTCTGCTGTTCGGACAGCTAGTGGGAGTTCGTTCCACCACCTGGGTGCCAATACAGAGAAAAGTCTTGATGCTTGTTATCCACAAGTCTTGAAGAATCGAGACAGCTCAAAGGGCTCGTGGTACAGTTCGAGTTTTGACCATTGCCATCAAGTAAGGAGGGGCTGGTCCGTTTTTGGCTTTGTAAGCATCAGGGTTTTAAATCTGATGCGTGCAGCTACAGGAAGCCAGTGAAGGGAGCGCAGCAGTGGGGTGATGTGACTGAACTTGGGGGGATTGAAGACGAGCCGTGCTGCTGCATTCTGGATGAGCTGCAGAGGCTTGATGGTGAGTTGCAATAGTTGAGCCTTGAGATGACAAGAGACTGAACGAGCACCTGGGTGGCCTCTCGAGTGAGAAAGGGTCAGATCCTTCGGATGTCGTACAGGAGTAACCTGCATGACCAAGTTAGTTTCGTGATGTGAGCCGAGAACGATAACTGGCCATCCAGAATCACACCAACAATTCTTGCCTCTACAGACGGAACAGTCAGAGAGTTCTCAAATGAGATGGCAAGATCATGATGAGGACCTGCAGTTGCAGGGATGAATAGCAGCTCAGTCGTGCTAGGATTGAGCTTCAGGTGCTGAGCTGCCATCCATGAAGAGATGTCAGTCAGACATGCCGAGATGCGACTGGAAACCTGTGTGTCAGAAGGTGAGAAAGAAAGCATTAGTTGAGTGTCATCGGCATAACAGTGAAAAGAGAAGCCATGAGAGGATATTATATCACAAAGAGAGCTAGTGTAAGGAGAAAAGAGAAGAGGACCCAGCACCGAGCCTTGTGGGACACCAGTGGAGAGCCTGCATGGAGATGATGTGGATCCTCTCCATGTTACCTGATAAGAGCGACCCTCCAGACAGGACGTGAACCACTTCAACCACACACTCTCTAACTCCAGCAGCTACTCTACAACACTGAGCTGGTTCTGTGAGAAACCACAAACCACAACAAACACTGACTCACCCACAGTCATGAGCAGAAAGACCAGAGGAAGAGGAGGAGCCATTCTCAATGACCTGATCACAGCAGCCTGGAGGATATTTTTAGTTAATGACATTAAACAACATGTTTCCAGATCTCATGCACCCTAAAAGTTAACCTTTGTGTGGTGCTGGGGTCTGTGGGACCCATTTTCAATGTTTACCAAAAGAAAAAATGGTGTGATTTATTATTATTTCAACCTCAGATTTCTTGGCCTTTGCTCATTTTCTGTGAAGAACATAAAATAACCCATTTTCAGTGTCTCCACACTGTTCACCCCCCATACATTTATATTACACATGTGGTGTTGGGGTGAACACGCGGGAAGTAAAAGTGTGGAGGTGCTGTGTCCTTCACTCTGTTATTGCAACATAAACAGAGTCAGCTGAACAGTATAAAACCCTGTCATGTGTGTACAGACGAATTTTGTAGTCTGAGACAGAGACAGCAAGTTCATTAATATACATAGTAGGTGAAATGTTACATATTGAAGGTGTCAAAATAGGTTTTTCACTTGAATTCATCAGCATCATATATTTACACAGTGAAAATCCCCAATTTCACCCAGCAGGCAGAACAGCGCCCTCTTCATGTCAGTTCACAAACTGCAGACAGAGACAGTCACACCAGTGATGATCAAACCCTGCTGTCATTTAAAGTGTCAGAACAGCTCAGACAGCAGGTGAAACGGTGACATCAGATACATGTGATTTCATAAATGTCAAGTGTAGCTGAAGTTTTGAACAGTTTATCTGACATTTTTGCAGGTGTAAAAAGGGAAATGAATCAGGTTACAGTGGTTATTGGAGAAGTTTTGCTGCTGAAGTGACTTGAAGTGACACTCAAATTCACTCGATTTCTTATTGTCTGAGGCCTAATATAAAGACTTAATATCTGCTGATAAAGTAACAAATGACGGATTCCCTCAAATTGTGTGGTCAAGTGGACAAGGGCTTGCTAAACATGCAGCAGATTCACTCACTCTGTTCTTCAGATGATCTGATGATGTTTATTCTATCAGCTGGGTAACACTGTACTGAGATCAGCACTGATAAACACACCAGTGATCATTACTGCTTCATACAGTAGCAGGAGAAGAGGAGGAACTGGATAAAGTCCTACATCATTACATGTTTAATATTAAATAACGTTAATATTAGACATGAAATGAAAGACATCTCAGTTTCACTGAGAGAAAATTCAGACTTTGCAGAAGTTTAAAGTCAAGTTCATCTCTTGCTGCAGCTAAGAAGGTCACATGCATCCTGTAAGAGGAAACGCCATTTAAATGAGCCTGGCCATTTCTATTAAGGGCAGCAGCTTATAGTTATACGTGTTAACCACATGTCTATCATCTCAGTGCTGTCTCTGTTCTCTCCACTTATCATTCGAACATTGGAGATGAGCCTTGTTACAGAACGGTAAGATGTTTTCTTTTGTTCCAAAGATTTTTAGTTGTAGTTTATGATAAAGAATATAGGTATTTGTGTATGTGTTGTTTGTACTGTCATTGTTTCAGGTAAACTCAAGACATGACAAAGAACTTCATATTTTACTTTATTTTTTTATGTGTAAAACTTTTGTAAGGTGCAGCCTGCAGATCATACATGGACAATGATATGACAGAACATAGAAGGTGCTCCATGTAGCCCAGTTTAGACCTTCATTTGGCCTTAAATTCTCACAGACATCTAAACAACACCTATAACTTTACCAGCCATCTCGCTAAGATAATAAGCAAAGAGATCTCCATTAAAAAATAAATAAATAAATAAATAAAAATCACAAATTATTTTGTAATTTTTTCAGAAATGTTTTTATTGTGCATTCCAGGTCATATAAATAAAACTGCAGTGGGCTTGCTTTGATTAAGTAAAAATAAATTATTATTCAATTAATAACTAAAGCTATTTATTGAATACAAGTTTCTTGTAAGGGCAGTTTTTAACTTTTCAACATAAAATAAGTAGGTAAAGAGCCTCTATCAGACCTCAGAAAACAGTAAGGCTGAATCTCAAACGGCTCTCTGCTCTTTGTACAGTCCACTATGAAAGTTATGAAATTTTGGCTTTTACAGTCAAATATTCTGCTTTTTGTCCAGTGTGAATTGTGCACACATGGCTGAATCCAAAGTGGTTCTCTGTTAGACACACTGAGCTCTGTGTAGATGCAGTAGCTGTTATTTTAAGACCTATGTGCTGCACTTTTTAGTGAGAAAGGAGCCATTTGAGGTTCTGCCTAAAACAGTTGGTGGCAGTGTTGCGTCACCTGACCTGAATACTGCAGGCTGATTTGTTGGACAGATTTATCAGGTTCTGCTGGAGAACAGCACTGGTGCTTTACTGTTTCTGTTGTAAAACACGAACTTGCAAAGCCTTGATAATGGACAACAGCTTTTGTGATTAAAACATTTAGGGTTCAGAATGTGCTGTGTGTTATGAATAATGAACTATATAAGAAAAAAAAAGGAATTGAAATGAAATAAGGCATTTATTAAATTGCATTTATATATATATAATATATATATTTATTAAAGAAAACACAGACATCACTGTTGCGTTTAACTTCTTAAGGAAGACTGATGAATATCTGACAGCATTTAATTTAATGATTTCATTAACTAAAAATATCCTCCAGGCTGCTGTGATGAGGTCATTGAGAATGGCTCCTCCTCTTCCTCTGATCTTTCTGCTCATGACTGTTGGTGAGTCAGTGTTTGTTGGGCTTTGTGGTTTCTCTCAGAATCAGCTCAGTGTTGTAGAGTAGCTGCTGGAGTTAGAGAGGAGAGAAGTGAAGCTGTAAGCTACAGTAACTCTGACTGTCTTATGGGCTCCAGACTCTGTAATCAGCTCTTTCATGCATCATATGTTTCAGGAGCTTTTGGAACAGAGTGGAGTATGAAGTACAACCAACAGGAAATATGTGCTTTAAAAGGATCCACAGTGTTTATGAATGGAACTTATACTCACCCAGAAGGTCTTACAGTGAATGAGACTTTTTGGACGTTAGACCCAGATAAGATGCCTGATCTGAGTAAAGACCCAGATTATTCAGGCAGAGTTGAGTATTTAACTGATAAACAGAAACACTTCTCCCTCAAACTGAGTGATGTAATGAAGAAGGATGAACATCAGTTCTGCTTCAGAATCATAACAAATGTAGAAAAAGGAAAATGGGTGGGTAAACCTGGAGTTCAGCTCAGAGTTACAGGTGAGTTAATCATCCCATTGTCCAGCTATAAGACACAGCTCTGGTTTCAGAGTAATGTTTCTGATTCATGACTGCTCTGAATATTCATGTTGTTTTATCATCACTGATTTTATTAATCTGCTCCAATGATGTTCAGCTTCTGTTCTGATTCACTCCTACATCATTTTATCTGTTCTTACACTGAACGGTATATCTACAGTGGCTTATTTGGTAAATCCATATTTGGTAAATATGCATCATCTTTCACTTCATGCCTTTTAACTCACTTAGATATTCACAGTAACAAAAGGTTTGACCAGGGTTGCCCAAACTTTTTTCCAGACCATATATAAATATGTACCCAAGTAGACAAGCCTTTTTCCCTGTATCAATGGTTCACTCATTGGACATTGTACACCAAAGTACAATTAATAATGATAATGCTGATAACTTTCCACACAGCAGTTCTTGTACTAAAGTGGATGTTCCTATATTTATGTGTACCCTAATATAAACATGCACATTTAAAGACCTAAAGTAGCTGTATATTACTGTAACTGTAAATAACCACCTCCCCACAATACATAATATAGTTATCTAGTACAGTAGGTCAGGTCTTATACTGCAATATCATCGCTCAAAAAGCCAGTGTGTTATGAAAGTAATCACACAACACAGTCATATATATAAGTCTATAAACATGTTTAAGAGTTGGTCAGTAGGGGGAGCATTACAACTCCCACTTATACCAAAACTCCCCCCACGGCTTATTTTTTTTTTTTATTTTTTATTTATTTATTTTTTTTAATTGGCTCACTATCAAAAAAAAAAAAGAAACATGCATTAATCAGGGCTACTCTATGTATATGTATATGAGGTTAGTATATAATATAATGCTTGTATAAGATTTGTAATGCAGATACTGACTTTACAGCTGTTTTGTCCTAATCGGATGGTCCATTTATTGTCTTAGAGCTCCATGTGGAAACTCCTGAAGAAGTGACAGAGGGAGAAACAGCAAATCTGACATGTAAAACCACCTGCAGTCTGACTGACCCAACATTCATCTGGTACAAAAATGGACATCCTTTAACCACAAAGACCATCAAGAACAACCAGCTCCACCTGCAGACAGTCAGCAGTGAGGATGCAGGCAGTTATAGCTGTGCTGTAAGAGGATATCAACACCTCCAATCTACTGCTCAGAACCTCAGAGTCAGATGTGAGTTTCATTTTTGTTCTTTCATTGCTGAAAACCTGATATATTGTTGTGGCGTAAGGTAACACCAATCAACCACTCCAGACTATTTGTTAATCAAACTACTTTATCTATGTCTTCCATGTCACTTATATCTAGCAAGTATTCTATTCCAAGTTTTCACAGAAGGCTTCAGACGCTGGGTTCAGTTGGAGAAAAAAGCCTTCAGTTTTTATTACAGGCAAAGTTCATTCAGCCTGGGCGTTAGGCTCTGGACCCAAATGCAAATACAATGTGCAAAGATCCATATTTTTATACACTTTTCAGAGATGAGGTAATCCCCTCTTTCTCTCTGTGATGTGTCATAACCTGTTTTGTCCATCATTAAACTAAAGATTTATCACTTTTTTTGGAACCGATTAAATTTAACCCATTAAAAAAGGTCTAGTTGTCTTTTTCGTATCTAATCATTGAAAAGGGCAAGCTGCATCTTTGGTACTGAGCACCTCCATTGGTGCTTATCAAACACCAGTTTATACAATTAGCTACTCGTGGCTTAAGTTTCAAAGGGAGTCATTTGAAGGCGTTTGCTGCTTAGAAAAGTTCTGGTATTTTCCAACTAACAGACAAAGTCTCAGGGGCTTTGCGGGCTTATGTATACTTCGCAATGTCCTATACATATACCTTTTATGATGTTCTCTTTAATCATAATATTTGATTATTATGTGAAAAATGTTCAATTTATTCTGTCAATGTCATAAGGTCAAAATGAAAATTAGTGTAAATTATGAAATGTGGGAAAACAAAAATATGACTGTGGTTCATGAAAACGTCTGCAATTAAAGAAGTCATATCCGGTATTTCTCTAGATTCTCTAAAGAATGTCTCAGTGTTAATCAGTCCCACTGGTGAAATAGTGGAGGGCAGTTCAGTGACTCTGACCTGCAGCAGTGATGCAAACCCACCTGTGAAGATCTACACCTGGTTTAAGGGATCAACATCAGTAGGAGAAGGAAAAACCTACAGCATTCCCAACATCAGATCTGAAGACAGTGGAGAATACACATGCCAGAGTCGTAATGAACATGAAGAGAGAAGATCCACTGCAGTGCAGATTAATGTTCTCTGTAAGTTACTGGTGATTTTATTTAGTACTATTTCATTTTGTAGGCAACATTAAATCCTTTCTTTAAAATAATTTAACTTTTTGTCTACTTTAGATCCTCCAAAGAGCACCTCAGTGTCCATCAGTCCCTCTGGTGAAATAGTGGAGGGCAGTTCAGTGACTCTGACCTGCTGCAGTGATGCAAACCCACCTGTGAAGAACTACACCTGGTCTAAAGAAGGTGGAACCTCACCTGTAGGATCTGGACACAATTACAGCATCATCAGCATCACTGCTGACCACACTGGACTGTACTACTGTGAAGCTCAAATGATCATGGAGCTCAGAATGGAACTGTGATGGTCACTGTTAAGAGTAGGTGGTGAATAATAAGATAAACATTGTATTTCAGTGTCCACTTTTACAATAAAGACAGACTAAAGTGATGGATGTGATTTTCTCTGCTGCAGGTCAGAGTTTGCCTACAGTTTGGATTGCAGTGGGGGGAGGGGGAGGCTTTCTCCTTATCAGTGTCTTAATCTGCATCTGGAGGTCAGTAAACATTCTAGAAATATTTTCCAACAGTGTGAAAAATATTTGGGGTATCAATTTTACATCAGCAGTTAAAATGTATTTTGTATATCTCATGTTTTCTTATTTTCACAGAATGAACAAAAGAGCCACTAGAACTGATCACAATAAGCCAAAACAGGTAAGCTGGCCACAACCCAGATAACCACATAAAATAAAGATGTCTACTAATTCTTCTAATTCTACTAGTTTCTTGATTAAGAGCTACACAAAGTGTCATGTTTGAGGAAGCATTCAAAGTTTATTTCCACCTCTTTTTCAGAACATTAATCTCTTTTATGAATGTGTTTTTTTCAGGATAATGTCATGTATGCCACCGTTACACACAGCAGATCCAGACTTGCACAGAACACTGCTGATGCTGAGGCTGATGCTAATGCTGACGCTGATGCGGCCTCTAGAGCAGCTGATGATGTCCACTATGCTACAGTCAGGATTCAGAATGATGAAGTAACCAGCATTGACCAGCAGGGGGAGCCCCAATATGCCAGTGTTATGTTGCACCACCACACTGCTGCCACTGGGTGAGTTTCACCAGCATAACTCATTTTTATATAAAGCTGCCCTTTTATATAAAACTAACTAATATAAATGTAAAGAATCCTGCACTACAATTATTCTTATGAACAAAATCTTAAACATTTGTAGTTCACTTTTTAAGGCCACCCGAGTGTTCAGAAGCTGTCACAATGATTTCCTGTTTCACTTATGAATAAATCTGAGGTGACACAAAGGCCCAATTCCCTTAGTCATCCATCAACATGTGAAAGATTAGAGAACGCAAAAGTTACACTTTAAAAAATACAATAAAACAGTGTTTTAATTTGGTTTCTGGGCTGCCTTATATTTAACTTAAGTCCACCCCTTCAGTGACCCAAACAAATTTCCCAGGGTAAGTCCCTATTTCAAAATGTTCATCGTTCTATTCAACAGAAATGGCGCATGCCTCTTCTGTCCATTGGCCCACCAGAGTGGAAGAGTAAGAGAGCTCTGTCCTCATCCTGAGGTGGTGGGTCTCACTGCTCACTGTACCCAATAGTTAGGACTCCTCCAATCACACAACAACACCAATGTTAGGGGGGCGAAGGCATGCACAAGCTTCCTCCGAGACCTGTGAAGTGCCACCTTCTCTTTTTGAACTGCCACTAATGTAACATCTTTGAACACTGGAGGAGAATGCTGGAGCCTATCCCTTTGGGCGGAACGCAGGATACACCCTGGACAGGTCGCCAGTCCATCGCAGAGCTAAATTAAAAATAAATAAAAAGTTGATGTACAAAACAATGTGTCAAACACCACCAACACCTCCAGGGTGTGACGGGTCAGTGATCATTTTCATTGAACACTTTCTGGTTCTTTAGTTGTTCAGATCAAACACTGATGGTCTTTTTACTGTAGAAGTACTGATGGGAATTTCTCTTGTTTGTTTTGAAGGTCACTGATTCAAACAGTAGATGAGTCCTCAGTGATTTACAGCACAGTAACAACAAACTAGACCCACTGAGGACTGACATGGAGAGACTGAGAGGAGGAGAGAGAGAGGTGTGGATGGTGTAATGGAGTATGTTGTGTTGTATGATGATGTTGGTCTTTATTATATATACAGTGGTAATATTATATCTCTCAAACCAATTAGGTGAATTTAAATCTTTATTATTTTTCAATAATTTATTTTTTTATTATTATTTCATTATTTTATTACATTGATTAGCTGTATTTAAAGAGTGCTTTTTTACTTAGATCTTTATTTGTCCTTAGCTGTTCTATATTCATCAGTTCTCTGCATCTTGTCTAGTAAGCAGTGTTTTGTATTATTACACATTAATACATTTTTGCTATGCAATATCATATTTAGTTTGCTGCTTGATATGTTTTTACTCAAATATTTTTCATTAATAATGTACAGTGACATCCTCTGGACTAGGGCCTTAAATGACCTCCAAAATATTAAGAAAGTACAAGAACCGTGTTTATGGTGGAGTAAGAAAAGCAGTGTAGTCTTACATATAATTGTTTTATCGAAGTGGAAGCAGAAAGTTGCGTTTTATCCTTTTATGATGTGTAATTAATTTGCACATCTGTTGTTAAATGATAAAGAATAAGAATAGAGAATTAAAGGTTTTGAACTTCTCCAGAAGAAGGTGGTGACTGCTGCACTAGCATCAGTGGGTTGTTAGAATTCAGAAATCAAGTGATCAGGGTTCTGAGTACACAATGATTTATGTAAAAAAAATAATAAAATCTGATGAGGCTGTGATTTTAATGCTGAGTTGCAGCCATGTGAAGCAATAAAGTGTGTAAATAAACTTGCTATGGATGTTTCCTCTTTTATGTTATTGTAAATGTCTACCTGAAGATGGCAGCACCACACTGAACAGGATTCAGATATGACTCAAAGATTAAGGCTGCATCTAATTTGTAAACTATGATTTCAGAATTAGGAGCAGGGCTAAATATCACACCACACTCCAGAGACCTCATTGCTTAAAGCAGTGTTTCACACCCTTCATCCTAGATGACCACCCAGAGGCACATTTTAGTGATCTACACCTGAACTAATCAGATCATTAACAAGCCTTTACTGAGTTGAAGTACAACAGATGAAGCACTAAATGCACAGGGCAGTGCCTCTCCAGGACAACTCTGGCTTACAGATAGACTCTTATAATCTCAGTAAGCAATTCAAAAACACAGTTTATGCAGTGATATTTACAGAAAGGCAATAATGGGATGAATGTCACTTAGTAAAATTCAAGTGACAGTTACTTTTAAAATTGATTTCCTGTGATTACTAAAAGCTACTGACATTAAAGAAACCCTACAATTTCTGTATATCCTCCAAAGAACGTCTCAGTGTCCATCAGTCCCTCTTTTGAAACAGTGGAAGGCAGTTCAGCGACTCTGACCTGCAGCAGTGATGCAAAGATCTACACCTGGTTTAAAGAAGGTGGAACCTCATCTGTAGGATTTGGACACAGTTACAGCATCACCAGCTTTAGTGTTATCACTGTCTCAGTCTGCTTTTCTTCTGAATTGTGACCTAAAAAACAAATGTGTTGAGATCTTAGCACGAGTCGTTATTAAGTAAAAGAAATATAAAGCAGTTAAAAAAAGAAAAACGTTCTATACATTTTAATATTAAAACATGGCCACAAAACTTGCCTCAGTCTCTAAGTTCAATCTTGCCTTGTAATGTGACACAATGTCACTGCAAATGAAGCGCTACCAAAAATTCTTCGTCTAGATGAGTCAGCAGAAGCAGCAGCCTGTACAGGTCTGAATCTGCTGTGTGTAACGGTGGTGTAGAGGACATCTTCCTGAGAGTGAAGCATTCATGGAGAACAGTTTAAATGGCTAATCATCTGAAAATGTGGCAGAAAAGACTCTTATCTTATAAACACGTACATGAAGTGTCCTGACTTTGACTTTGAACATCCTTTAAAGTGGTTCCCAAATAAGAAATGGATACAAATATATTCTGCAAGAGAAACTGTCCCGACATACTTTTTGTGGTCATTTGGTTTGTGGTCAGTTTACCTGGTTTGACTCACTGTGATCAGTTCCAGCATTTCCTTTCTTCATCCTGTGAGAACAGCACAAAACAATTAGTCCATTCTAATTAGTTCACCCTTACTTTTTATCTGTTCATGCTTTGTTACAATCTTCAGACAAATCACTTTGTCAGACTGTAGGATTTGTTCCTGTAATTTACTGACCTGTAGATGCAGATTAAGACAGTAATAAGCAGAAAGAGAAAACTTCCTCCTCCCACTGCAATCCAGACTGCAGACAAACTCTGACCTGCAGAAAAGATCATTTCTATCACTTAATTATGTCATTACTGTAAAAATGGACACTGAAACACAGTATTTCTCTTATGATTCACCACATTCCATAACACTTCCTATTAATTCTGTATTCACTATGCTTTATAAAAGTGTTTGTTTATAAGGTGTTATAAGAAATGAACAATACCTTTCAAGCATGTAATAAGAATGTAATACGATTTTTAAAATATTCAATAAACAAACATGGCCTTGTATATGTGGTGTGAATTATTACTTACATTAATCAGTAATGCTAGGCTAGCTGACTACAGGTGCTAGACTGTTGGTTAGTAACAAAGAGCACTTTATGTTAGCCAGTAGAACAATAATGAACAACAGCTTCCTTGTTTAAAATATAGCTAACATTACCAGTGGCTTCAAGCTGGCTTTGCTAATTCACACCGTAAACAGTTCCTGCACTGGAAGATTGAGTAGAGTGATATATCCACATCAGATACTCAGTGTGTGAGACACGCCCCTCGATGTAATGAACTGCAGAGTGACTTTCCCCCACCACACATTTTATACATGACTATCTAACTTCACTTAAAGCCTGTATAGAGCTTGTGTGATATTCTGTAAGAGATTATGTACTGAAGTGACAGTTCTGCAACATTTAAAAGATGTTTAAAAAAATCTCACTTCACTTAAAGTCTGTAACAACCTTCATCAATGCTCTATAAAGTGTTATAGTGCATTACAACATTAGTGTCTACAATGTTCCCGTAAAGCGTTATGGAACCAGACTTTATGAGGTTATATACTCTTGCTCTAAAAAGTGCCATGTATCTAAATATAACTATTTAAAACTAATATAACTATTTATAACTAAATATAACTATTTAAAAGCAGTCATACAAGCTTATACCAAGTATTATAAGCAGCATGAATGTCGTATAAAAGCTTATAAATGCATGTACACTGATCAGGCGTAACATTATGACCACCTCCTTGTTTTTACACTCATTGTCCATTTTATGGCTTAAGATTCAGCTCCACTTACTATATAGGTGCAGTTTGTAGTTCTATAGTTACAGACTGTAGTCCATCTGTTTCTCTGCATACTTTGTAAGCCCACTTTTACCCCGTTCGCTGCTCACAGGACACCGTTGGCTGGATATTTTTGGTTGGTGGACTATTCTCAGTCCAGCAGTGACACTGAGGTGTTTAAAAACTCCAGCAGCACTGCTGTGTCTGATCCACTCATACCAGCACAACACACCACCACCATCACGTCAGTGTTACTGTATTGCTGAGAATGATTCACCACCCAAATAGCACCTGCTTTGTGAGGGTCCATGGGGGTCCTGACCATAGAAGAACAGGGTAAAAGGGGGCTAACAAAGTATGCAGAGAAACAGATGGACTACAGTCTGTAATTGTAGAACTACAAAGTGCACCTATATAGTAAGTGGAGCTGATAAAATGGACAATGAGCGTAGAAACAAGGAGGTGCTCATAATGTTATGCTGATCGGTGTGTAATGCACTGTGAAATGATTAATAATATGGTATCTTATATGTAAAATGTTCTACAACAGATTTGAGATCATCATTAAGTATAAAAAGAGGACACGTGTAGTGATTTTGGATCATAAAAAAGTGGCTATATTTGTGTTGTAGATATGGCGAACCCTGGTTCCTCTCACCACCACTGTAAAGAAATCTTTAATCTAGTCTGTAAATTTCTGTACAATGAACCATTTCACATCAAACCACTCTGATGGACTTTGTTTACATCTCAACCACTGAATTACTCAGAAAATTTGACAAATCAGTGGAATTCCCCTTTAACAGAACAGCACCTGAGAGAGGACAGGAACTGACCCCACAAGAAGGACAAAGGGAGATAGAATAATGTGATATGCATATGGATGTTCTGGTTAAATAGGTATACTGTTAATTCTTTAATTGATGAATACTTTATCATTTTAGTTTGAACTTGCAAATCCTTTTCTCCAGTCTCTAGTGGAGGAGTTCTAGAGGACAGGCTGTGTCACCCTGTGTCCATGTAAAATCAGCCCCTGATGTTCATACCTTTGAGTCACACTCCTGATAATACACTAGTAATTTAATAGATTTAAACCTCAGAAAGGTAGGGGTGCTTTCATCTTACAGGATTTATAATAGATCATCAGGCATTAATGGTTTGATGGATGATCTGACAGATACACAAGTAAGAAAACAGACTGAGAGAAAGAGCTCATACCTGTAGGGAGAAAAGGAGAGAGAGGTGTAGATTGTGTCTGAACTGATGGAGGAGAATATGTGGAGTGTGATACAGCAGGAGGGGCATCTAAAGAAAAGAAATAGAGACAACATCAAATTAATTCACCTTTTGGCAATAAAATCTCACTGACCACACAGAAATATTCATCTTTTATTTGCTACTGTTTATGAACTACTGATATCAGTCTGAACTGTCTGTCACTCACCTGATTTAACCACTAACAGAATCTCTGTGTGATTAATATGTAGACCCCTATGTATCGCACACCAGTATGTTCCTCCATCCTCTGCTCTCAGATCAGTGATGGTGATGCTGAAGACTCCGGCTGCTGTGTCGTCATCCAGAGAGAATCTCTGATCTTTAGCAGATCCAGACTGAACAAGGATGTCTTTTTTTCCCCATACAGTAGAACAGTTTCCTCTACAGAGATACTTAATGTGACTTTCATTTACAGACTCATAAGGGCATTTAGTCTGAACCGACTGCCCCTTGTATCCCGTTACAGTAGTTACAGCACTGATTTCAGCTGTAAGAAGAGACATACCATATAAGGGGGTAATAAACAAACACCAGTGGTGAGAACAAGTCACTAAGTTGCAAGCAACAAGTAAATCTTGACACCCGAGTCCTGAGTCAAGAAAGATGAGTCTTGATTTAACTCTTAAGTCAGTACAGGCAAGTCAAGTCCCAAATCCCCTATTTTTTGAGTCCTAAACAGGTCAGTCTGCATCCTTCAGCTAATTTAAAGCCATTTCAACACTAAACACCAAAAATGATAGCAACTGTAATATAGTCTGTTAATGACAGCATGATAGTAGCTGTATATTATTAATATTATTTTTTTTTACTCTTCCAAATAAACAACAATACAAATAGAAATTCCATGGCCCATGGATTTAAGAGGCAAAATGGTATACACAAAGAGTAGTGCAACTACAAATGAAAAGAAATTTCAGTAACACTTTACTGTAGGATGCTGTTCATAAGGCTACATGACACCTACATAAAATTGTCATTACAGCTGACATAACCCTACATAACTGTTTATAAATGCTTATTACAACAGGTGTCATCTGTCATAAAGGCTACTTAAGCTTACTTTGATCAAAATTGGCAAATGTAACCGTTATAGCGAATGACAATTATTGGAAAAAGCATTTATAAACAGTTATGTAGGGTTATGTCAGTTGTCATGACAAGCTTATGTAGGTGTCATGTTGCTTTATGAACAGCACCCTACAGTAAAAAGTGTTACCGAAATTTCAAAGTACTATTAAACTTTATTTCAAGAACATATTTGAAGATAACAGATTCATACGATTTTTGGGAGCATTGGAGGCACAGGATTAAAATAATAATAATAAAAAAGCTTAGCATTAAAGCTAGCTCAGCAAACTAAACACACCTGCTAGTTTTAATTAAATTTAGACCACCACAGAATCCAAAACAACCAAGCTAAACAAAGTTTAGAGAAAAGACAGCAAACTGATGGTGAATGACAAAGCTGAAGTTGGCTTCTTTAAATTTTCTGTTCTACATTAAATGGTGCAGCATTCAGGTGGTGGAACATAACTGCTGCACCATTTAAGGTGGAACAGCAAATAAATTATAAAATTGGCAACTAATGAGTCAATTGCAGCCTCGTGGTGATGGTTACACTTGTTTTACCTGCAGAAGCTGTTAAAATCAGTCAAATACAGAGAGCTTTGCTTCTTTCTTTATTTTTTTTTCTTTGCTACCATGAAGTTCGCCTGGTAAGTTTCTCTAGTAAGACTGCAGTTTATGTGCTGAGCTGGGCTTGTTGATGCTGTTGATCTTTCACTTGTTTCTAGCTTCACTTGTTGTGTGAAATAAGCATATAGTAACAGACATTAGACGACGCTGCTGTACATCAGATTTACAACAGGAAATGAATCTATTCATATGAAAATAAGGAGCTGTGTAGAGCTCTGCAGTCAGGCTCTCTCCACGTTTCTTCCACTTGTGGTCCTGAGTCTTTCCAAGTCATGAGTCAATCAAGTCCAAGTCTGAGTCAGTGGTGTTCAAGTTGAGTCGCAAGTCTTTCTTCATTTTTGATGAGTTGAGGCTCAGGTCATCAAATTGGTCTTAGAAAAATTGGTCACACAGATGTGAGAGGAAAAACTTACCAGGCGTCAGAATGAAGATGATGATCCAGATGATGGTCATGATTCAAATATCTAACAGGTCAGTTTACACTGTTGTACATGATGCATAAGTTTATCATGAGAGCTGTCAAGACTTCCTGAAGTGACAGAGGCCCAACTATCACTATCTCTCTCTCTCTCTCTCTCTCTCTCTCTCTCGCTCTCTCTCTCTCTCTCTCTCTCTCTCTCTCTCTCTCTCTCTCTCTCTCGCTCTCTCTCTCTCTCTGTCTCTCTCTCTCTCACTTTTCACACTTGCTGTTGATGCTGCCTTTGGTCTGTGTTGAGAAACACACTGTTTAGAAACATGTTAGTAAGCAGTCAGCCAGTTCCTCCCGAATGCATTTGTCATTGTGGGTAAAAGATGATTTGAGATCAGTTTTGCTGTCAGTCAGGACAATATATATATATATATATATATATATATATATATATATATATATATATATATATATTGGTTTGGGGTCTTTGTCTCTGGTAAATATACTGGTGCTTTTCAGTGTAGCCATGGTGATGGTAACTTCCTCTTTCTGCTGTTTGAGAGGTATTTTAGAGGTTTATCTTCACATATCCTATGAACCTTTTGCACGTGAGCAAAAATAATATTTCACTAAACAGTGAGTGGAACTGTTATGTGTAAGCTGTGTTGTCTATGACTAACATGTTTCAGTTCAGTGCAGTCTTTGTATGTCATACCATTTACTGAAGCTTTTTACCCAAAAATGACACAGTACTGAGGAGTTTGTATCACATACCCACTTAATATCTAGAACCTATTAAGTATTTCAGTGTAATTTAGTTAGACTGCCATGGAACTTCATTATACTCAAATACTTACACAGTACCTTGAAATTTGTATATCATGTTTATCTGGTCAACATCTAAAACGTATTGGACTGGAAATAAAAGCATTACCAAAATATTTCACAGCATGTCTGCACAAATCAGAAAAATCATAAACACACTGTATGAAAAGCATTTTTATTTCACCACAAACAAAACTTACAAATGATATTCCTGAGTACTGATTAGGGTAAATGACCACAGCAGATCATTTACATATTAACATTCCATCAGTGACCTAGCCATTTAACTAAATTAACACATTGTGTTGACATACATTTAAAGAAATGATACGATATTGAGATGAATTAGCAGGTGTTGCACACATAAACAGATATGTGGGATGTAAGAGTCCAAGTATGATGACCGCATGATGTGAATTATAGAAATAGTTCATTTCAGTGCAGAACTGAAATGCACACATACTGACAGAATATGTGAAAGTAAATCTAAAGCCAAATAACTCCTGCTTCTAAAGCTCAAACAGCCAAAAACATGATCAGGAAGCTGTAATCAATATTAACTCTGCTCTTATACTACACTTATAGAAAGAAAAATGTCGCTGAACTACAGCAAATATAAAGTGAAAATCACTATGTGTAAACTACAACAATGTCATCTTAACAGTAAACACAGTCTATTTACACAGTAATAGCAATACACTCAACTTCCCTCAACTTCCCTAACTCACTAACATACAGTGACCACCTAGGCCTTGATTCAAATTTACAACCCACACAAAAGCTTAGATCATTAACATGCAAACAAACACCAAATTTCAGGCCAATAAATGAATATATCTGTGTGTAATTTGGTCCACTTCGGCCATTGTGATGTGAAACTACTCAAACCAGATAAACAAAATACAACATCACAGAAACTCTCAAAAACAGGTTTACAGGGACATGTTATTATCATGACATGAGAGATTTTTGGTTTGGTTGTTTTAGTTGCTCAGTCAGTGGCCTAGTTGCATTTTGTCACTCAGCCAGTCATGCATTTTTTTTTTTTTTCACCCCTTTTTTGGAGGTGTGGCTCCACCCCTGCCTATACCAAAACTTTAACACTGCAGACTCATTGCCTAATGTAAAACTTGACTTTGTAGATAAAGGTAAATATATTAAGTGAGTTTGTTTTCTTAAGCGATTTAATAATAAAATCCAGCATTAGGGCACCATGGCAACTACAGTCCAGCTCTGCATCTAAATTCACCTCACTATGATTTCCTCACCAGAATAAATGGATTTGATTGTTATTTTCCTTCCTACTGGATGTGCCTGTGTGTGCACATTTTAAATTGCCCTGCAATATGCACTGAAAAGGCAAATACTGTGCTAGATAATCCATTAATTAAGTAATAAGCAATTATAAACTGGTTATTAACAGGAATAAGCTATTCTGTGAACTATAAACAGGCTACTAGTGACTGCAGTATTACCAGTCACTAATAGTGGAGTATTCGGCTTCACTGCACTGCATTACTGCAATCTGATTAGGACATAAAGAGGGTTGGTTTTGGACTGATAAGAAGAGAACAGGGGAGCAAAAAAGAGGAACAACAAAATGCAAAATAAACCACATTTACTCAAACAGCTTAAAACCCAAGAGCTGTTTTTTAGTCTTCATTTGCTTTTCTCACAGTGTAGATAACACTCAGTACAGTGAGGTAAGAAGGGCAATTTTTTATTATTTATTATTTTATATATTTATTCATATATTTATTATTTATATTTACTGCCGTGTTAAATTCTGTGGCAAAGATGCATCAGTAAATAGTTAATTTGACAGTTAATTTCTCTTGATCTTTCTGCTCTCTCAGAGACTTTAAACTGTAAATTCATATCTCATTTTTGAAGCTCACTGAAACTCTGCTGTATTTCACTGTGATGTCACTGAGAATGGCTCCTCCTCTTCCTCTGGTCTTTCTGCTCATGATTGGTGGTGAGTCAGCAGATCCTACTGTAACATCATCACTACAGTAGCACACTGGATACTTTCTCTGTACAAGTCTTGATGTAGAAATACTGTTCAATTGATAATGTCTAGAAGTTCACCATATTAACTGTGTTGAGAGTTGCTAGTTTGTGCTTCTCTCCAGCCTCCCTCTCTCTGCTGATACACTTTCAGAGCTCTTCACACTTTGTGGTTTCTCTCAGAATCAGCTCAGTGTTGTAGAGTAGCTGCTGGAGTTAGAGAGGAGAGAAGTGAAGCTGTAAGCTACAGTAACTCTGACTGTCTTATGGGCTCCAGACTCTGTAATCAGCTCTTTCATGGATCATATGTTTCAGGAGCTTTTGGAACAAAGTGGAGTGTGAAGTACAACCAACAGGAAATATGTGCTTTAAAAGGATCCACAGTGTTTATGAATGGAACTTATACTCACCCAGAACGTCTTACAGTGACAGAGAATTTTTGGTTCATATGTCCAGTTCAGAATGTGGAGCCGACTGATCTGAGTAAAAACCCAGATTATTCAGGCAGAGTCGAGTATTTAACTGATGAACAGAAACACTTCTCCCTCAAACTGAGTGATGTGATGGAGAGGGATGAACATCAGTTCTGCTTCAGAATCATAACAAATGTGGAAAGATGGACAGGTTTTCCTGGAGTTCAGCTCAGAGTTACAGGTGAGTTAATCATCCCATTGTCCAGCTATAAGACACAGCTCTGGTTTCAGAGTAATGTTTCTTATTCATGACTGCTCTGAATATTCATGTTGTTTTATCATCACTGATTTTATTAATCTGCTCTAATGATGTTCAGCTTCTGTTCTGATTCACTCCTACATCATTTTATCTCTTCTTACACCTGATTCAGTTTATCTGCTCTTTTTTTAGACCTATACTTGTGAAATCATAGAAAATATTAATCACTGTATCACTTGATGTTGTTTTTTTTATTAAATTGGAACAGAATATTTTTTTATCCTGAATTTAGGTCAAAACATCAAAATTACTGTTAACATTAATATTAGCCTCAAAAGAAAAAACACATTCATAAAACAGTGAGTTCTGGTCCAACAACTGCAACAACTGAACTCTATATTACTGCATCATAGTGTTATAAATAAATAAATACATAAATAAATAAATAAAAATTGCAGCCCTGCGATGGACTGGCGACCTGTCCAGGGTGTATCCTGCCTTCCGCCCAATGACAGCTGGGATAGGCTCCAGCACCCCACCGCGACCCAGAAGGATAAGCGGTTTAGATGATGGATGTATGTAAATAAAAATCTTTGTGATGTTAATTGAATAATCTTTGACTCTAATTCTGCTCGTATGGACAACTGAGTATATTGAAGTAAAAACCTGCTTTTTGGTTTAAATTGAGAGGTTGGCAACTTTAACAGGATGAACAACTCCATCATTATTATCACAGGCTTGAATTAAAGTACTTATGGTATGATTAACTGTAAAACTGCAGTATAAAAGTTGAATGGATTACATGCTTTAAATGTTCATGTTTCAGTGAGAAAAAACATCAAACCCAGGCTGAATCCCAAATGGCTCCATCCTCCCTAAGTAGTGTTCTAGCTATGAAAGTTCAGAAATTCTAGCCTCTACAGCCAAATAGTGCATGATTTATGAAGTGTGGATGTCCCAAATGACTATTTCTTAGCTGTATTTTGCACTGTTGGGCTGCAGGACCAAGTATTTAAATTCCTACATAGTGCACTATGTAGGGAGCAGGGAGCCATTTGAGATTCAGCCCCACTATGAAGATATTTAAACTTTGGCCAGTAGAGGGAGCAGTGGTGCACCTCCTGTTCAATCTGAAACTTCCCCAATGGCAGAGCTGCACATCTCCAACCCCGATTGGTGATTTCACTGCTCATAAACACTTGATTTAACTCATCTCTTAAGTGTCTGATTTAGTGGGTGTGTTTGAGGTGAGAAACTACCAAACTGTGCTGGACACCAGCCCCCCATCACCACAGTTGTGTAACTCCAAAGTTTCTTAACCACTGAAGCACATAATTACATGTGACGTTATGAAGTCATAAAAACATAAGTGGTAAAAACATGAACTGAATCATCAAATGAGGCAATAATATCCTCAAAATTAAAGCAACATCTCAAGATCAAAAACCTTAGTCTTGTGCAAAGGCAGTGCAGTATTTTCAATAAATATGACACATTGCATTTCCAAAAGTGAACAATTGTTTCCATAACATACTGGTCCTCATCTACAAATCTGCATCATTACAAATTTTGTTTTATGTGATTTAACTGAAATGGAAGGACTGATATTTTTTTCAGGCTTTAATTCTCAGGTTCTCAGTGTCTGCGCTCAATAAAGGAAGAAGAAAATTGTATTAAAAAAATAACAATAAAAAATTTGTTTGTAAACAGGTGGACGTTGGAGTGGAAAAGGCTGAGAAGTCCTGCACTGGGCCTTTTACTTTTTTTATAGGCTCTCAGTAAAAAAATTCTGTATCAGGATGTGCTTCAAGTAAATTGTATGCATTTGAGGGAAAGTAGGGCAGTGTTTATCGCAAATTATATGTAAATAAGCTACTCATATTCAGGTGCTAGTTACTATGCACTAATGCTGATTCATTAATAGCACCAAAATCATTGCTTGATCCTCAGAGTATGGAAGTTTACTGAATCAGTTTTCTGTGTATTTTTTAAAGACTGTCGTTACAGATTTACTCTCCTGATCTGATGGTCCATTTATTGTCTTAGAGCTCCATGTGGAAACTCCTGAAGAAGTGACAGAGGGAGAAACAGCAGATCTGACCTGTAAAACCACCTGCAGTCTGACTGACCCAACATTCATCTGGTACAAAAATGGACATCCTTTAACCACAAAGACCATCAAGAACAACCAGCTCCACCTGCAGACAGTCAGCAGTGAGGATGCAGGCAGTTATAGCTGTGCTGTAAGAGGATATCAACATCTCCACTCTACTGCTCACAACCTCAGAGTCAGATGTGAGATTAATATATATTTTTTTGTTTTGTTTTGTTTTTTTTGACAAATCAGCAACTCAGCAATATTTACAGAAACTGAATAAGGGATAAATGTCACTTAGACCTTCAGTAATGCTGACAAAACAACCTTTAATTACTTTTTTGCTAAAGACTACTGACTTTTAAGAAGCCCTATCACTTCTATCTGTAGATCCTCCAAAGAGCATCTCAGTGTCCATCTTTCCCTGTGGTGAAATAGTGGACGGCAGTTCAGTGACTCTGACCTGCAGCAGTGATGGATACCCACCTGTGAAGAACTACACCTGGTTTAAAGAAGGTGGAACCTCACCTGTAGGATCTGGACAGAATTACAGCATCATCAGCATCACTGCTGACCACACTGGGCTGTACTACTGTGAGGCTCAGAATGAACATGGAGCTCAGAATGGAACTGTGATGGTCACTTTTAAGAGTAGGTGGTGAATATTAAGAGAAATATATTCCTAATTCATCTTTAGTGTTTTATTATTGTTTGCTTTCTTTGAATGCAGTTATTAAAATCATTATGCCACTGCAATATAACACTTCAATGTGTGTGTGTGTGTGTGTGTGTGTATGTGTGTGTGTGTGTGTGTGTGTGTGTGTATCACTGCAGGAGGTTCAGTGGTTCTGTATTCAGTGATTCTGTATGTAGTTGTTGGAGTCAGTCTCTGTGGAAATGCAGCTCTGCTCACTGTGGTTTTCTGGAGGAGGTGAGATTCATATTAGTTACTTATTCTTTCCATTATTCTTTAGTTTACTTACTAAAACTACTCTTTTTATCATATACAGCCATGCTTTTTCATTATTATTACTTCATTATTTATTACCCCAAATGTATATTGTCTGAAAGACAAGCTCTTTATAAAACTAGTGAAAACACTCTGCATGAGTAGTCAGTAACAAATATATTGATACAGATTTGTTGCTTTTTTTTTAGGAGCAAAAGACAGAACAGAAACCTGGAAGAGCGAGTTAATGAGGTGAGCTTCATTAATCCATGCACATTGGTAGTAACTTACAAAATGTTATGGATTTGTATATAACATGGTAATAATATGGTAATGTTATGTTAATAAGCTTTATTAACATAAAAATTACATTATCTTTGTTGTTGTTAATCAATATTAGGTTATTAATTATAAAAGTAACAAGTTCTTAATAAACAATTAGCTACCACATCAATATTTATAGAAAATAAAAAAAAATAAAAAAACAGCATGCACTTTTTAGGTTATTATAACTTGTTACCATTTCACAATCATATCCTTACCCATTTATGACCAAAAAGTAAGGTGCTGCAATTAAACCTTAGATCTAGTACAATATGCCTGTAATTACAAAACATTTACACTAGATGGCTCAATAAGACGCAATAAGAATAATGATGTTTGTAGGACTCAGCTCTGAGGAGGTGATGGTGCTGTTTAAAGATACAGAGCATCTGTTTTTACTCATTAAATCATGATGAAGTTATTTTCTCTAATTCAGTAAAAGTTCTTACAGTAAACTTATTTAATGATCCCTAAACTCCTTCAGTCTCTCTACACCTTCTCTAATCATCCTCTGTCCAGAACGCTGACCCCGATGCTAAGGACGACACGTACTCAGCTCTTCAGCCCACAGCCAGGTCCTCTGATGATGTGTACCACACACTTGCAGTAAGTGTCTCTTCACAAATCCTCCCTCTAGATCTGTAAAGAATTCTTAACTCAGAAAACTAAATGGAGTTCTTCATTTCTCCTCCTCTGCTTCATTCTCTCTTTCCCTCACACAGACTGTTCAGTCCAGTTCTCCTGATGACCCGTACACAGCTCTGGACCCTCAGTCCAGTTCTCCTGAGTAACACACTCTAGCAGTGAGTTCTACACATTAAACTGTGATACTCAGTAACAGAGAAGGTGATCAACTCCATATACAGTGGATTCACTTTAGATCCCTTCATCATGATCCAGTGTGAGTGAACATGGTGGGTTAGGACTAAGATTAAGGATGTTGTATTGAACTGTGTTTGTGGATGTTTGTTCTGAGGTTGTCTGTTTCTTTGTTGTTCATGTTTCTCTATGATATCTGTGAGCTCAGCGTTTCTGGAGCTCTGCTTGTTTGGAGATTAACTTGATTGTCAGAGTCTGTCTCATTTCTTCATGTACAAAACATGATGATCTCTTTATTTTAGCTTTTAAACTCAGAGTTCCTGCTAAAATTTGAAAAATAAGAAATACAATAGTTATTGTAGTCCATGTAGATACTTTAAAACTCTACAGTGTATTTCAATTTATTTTTTTTTCTAATGATGCCAAACTGTTATAATAAAGCTTCATATTTAACAGCCTTTCTTAATTTCTGTAAATCCAAATATCTGTTAAAATGTGAAAAGCTTTCCTTTCTTTTTAAATATAATCATATCTGTCTGATTTAGTGCAGAGCCTCTTTTCTCTATGAAGAGTATGAAATGCTAAGAGCTGAAATCATTCTGATATAAATGTGTATCAGCTCTTATACTCAGTATGTTAAGCTCAGTATGAGGCTGTTAGTGATCTGCATTGTGTTCTCTCACTGCATTCACATGCTGGGTGGAGCTCAGGGGAGCTCCAAAGGGAAAAAAAATGTTTTATGAACATCTCCTTTAGCTGTTGAATTGAATCCCACTAGACCCCCCTCAACAAATCTGAACAGGTCAGTAGTAGATCAATGACCTGCATACACAAAATAAAATAAAAAAAGTAGAAACACATGAAGATGTACATGATCTGTCTCATGAATTTTCATGTTTTTTTTTTTTTCTTTTTTCACCAGTGTTTTTTTTTTTTAGTAATGTTTTTCTTTCCCCATATATTCCTCAGCATTGTACACCTGTGTGTTATCTTAACTCTGTTGAAAGCGTGTGTCTGCAAAGAGGCAGTGCAGACACTAAACAGACTCCCGAATGGAGAAACTGGTGAATGGAAATAGAGAAATATCAAATATCTAGAACCTTTTCTTCAGAACAGTGGTGTAATGTTTCAGTGTCTTGTTCTCACTCGCTGCATATCCTTCAGCCTGCTATCAATAAAGCCAGCAGAATAATGAGGTTGTGTCATCAGTCAGTTATAACAGATGGACACAGCAGATTGAAATGTTGTCATTTTTGAAATATTAAGAATTCTACTTTATTTTTGTGGATTATAAACAGCTTTAACTGCCATTTTTTGCCATGTTTAAAAAAGAAAATGTATCAGGTTTCAATGATTTCTGGACTAATTTTCTTACTGAAGTCGACACTTCACTCTGTCTTTTGTCCATCTGAGGTCTCATCCAAATAACTTCATCTGTGCTAATATAGTGATGGAACAACCTTTAAGATGGCAGCAGGGATTCCCCATGGAGGACACTGCATGGCCGTGTAGAAGAGGTGATTAACAATGATACTGTGATACTACTCTGTTCTTCAGGTGATCTGATGATGTTTATTCAACCATGTGAAGCTGTGAGATGTGTAATTATACAATGTAAATTCCTGTTGAAAAAGATTTTATTTTTATGAACCATGTAAACACTCTCTGTTCATCAGTTACTAAGTTATATCTACATTGTGTTTACACTGTAACAAGGTTACTGTAAAATATTGTTACTCTTCCTCTAGATGGCAGTGTAGGTCTAAGGTTTGTGGGATGTACTGTGTAAAGGTGACAGTGCTGTCCAAGGTGCTATTCTAGGATTCTGTTTCAGTCAGTAAATCAATATAGTAAAAGTTCTTACAGTGTCTGTAATAACCATTTAGTCATACATTAACAATATATGCATTGTTAAAGTAACTACTAGATTGAGTAATGTAGCTTTAGCTTACATAAATACACATGTATATCAAATTCAGTCATCCCAGCCTGTCACATTTTTATGTTCAAGACACAATGATTCTCAATGACTTCCTGCTAAGATATAAAACTAGAGAACTTATTTTCCTTCTATTTTCTTACTTATAACTCAATGTTGAGATGCTAAAACTCTGCAGTGAATTTCAATTTATTATCGTCTTTGCTTATATTGTCAAACTGTAATATAAGAGCTTCAAGTTTTATCAGCTTTTTAATTTATATTATAAATCCAAATATTTGTTAAAATGTGAATAGCTATAAATAAAAACACTTCTGTATAAATTCCCAAAGAATATAATAATAATAATAATAATAATAATAATAATAATAATAATAATAAAATTGTATTTGATAAGCACCTTTCAAGACACCCAAGGATGCTATACAATAAAAATAACAAATATGTTTTCTCTATGAAGAATATGAAAGGCTAAGTTTGGAAATAATTTCAGTATAATAAAAAATAACACAATGGGCAGCCTGGTAAAATAATTTCATAATGAACTGTCATTTTCTGCAGATATAACTAATTCATTGTTTTATCGGGATCCTCATTAGTTTTTCATTTCCCATTGAGCCCAATAAAAACATGATCTCTTTTATAAGCAGATAACAGAGTTTATATGAGATTTTATATATGTTATATATATAAGTATATAAGTGTTCCTTTTTAAAGTGTTGAATTCATCAGCATTTTACATCTCTTTTTCTTCTGTGCATAACTGCATGTGGATATTAAAACAGTTCAAGTCCTTAATTCTACACAGCAGACAAAACAGTGCCCTCTTCCTGTTAGCTCACAAACTGCAGACAGACAGTCCAGAGACCAGTGATGACATCAAATACTACTGTTTCTTAAACTTACAGTACAGACACTAAACAGACTCCTGAATGGAGAAACTGGTAAAAGAAGGATATATTGCTGTGGACTATAAACTATAATACTATATATATATATATATATATATATATATATATAGGGAAATTTGATGCCATCTGGCATTCCATCATGGAGGACACTGCTCTTCAGAATGTTCTCCAATGTGGACCTGTAGAAGTTGCAGAGGGGCTGATTGACCAGTTGACTTCTAGTTGGTTTTGCCTGCATGGAAGGAAGAGACTGTTGTTGGTGCACCACTTTGTGAGAAGTTTCACCTCCTCTCTCTACTCCTCCATGTTCTTATTAATGAGGTCCACTACTGTTGTGTCAACAGCAAACTTGATGTTGTGTGTTGGAGTTGTGCTTTGCGATGCAGGTTGGCAGGTTGACGTTTCAATGCTGAGAGTTGGAGAAGTGTGGTCACCCATTCTAACAGATCGAGGTCTGCTGGTGAGGAAATCCATTTTCTAGCTGTAGGCTGCACTGTAAAATTGTAAAAATAACGGTAAGATGTCTGGCAATATTGCATAAATACACTAAAAGTCTGCAATGTGAGGATTGCTATCTTTTAAATAACAGTGTAATGCACCTGTCAAAGTAGAGATTTTTAACGTAAAATAAAGAAACATTATTTAAATTAACGGTCACTTTACTGTCTTTTCAATCTTATTAAACATTTATCAACAGACATAATCTGTCAATAAATGTTCTTATCCTACAAATTTACAGTAGATAACAGTTAATGTTGGTTGATCCACCTACCAACTATCACAATGTACTGTTTATCCACAAGATACCGCTGTTACATCACTGGATTCTACTGATTAAATACAGAAATACAATGCAAAACTACATGTTATTACCCCAATATTAAAGTAGATGGTTAACATTTTTTATTTTATCATTCCGTATATTCACAGAAATTTGGCATTATCAAAAAAATATATACCATAATTTTGTGGTCATTGTGTTATATTCCAGTTTTTATACAGGAGTCAATCTACTCAATTACACGAACATTCTGCACAATTACTTTTCACTTCAGCAGATAAAAGAATGGTGTACTTTAATTTTTACATAAATACACAGCAACCAATACACTACTGTAACCAATACACATGTAAAACCTTTGGCCAGAACAATAAAACCTCAACAATAATACATACTTTCAATCTTTTTTATTTTGAACTTTAACAATCATGGCATCACCCAGCAACCTAGCATTCAAAATAAACACCAAATGGGGGCAAAAAGACAGCTACTGTGAATCATACTACAGTTTTAAAGATTTATAATGTCTGTCTAAAACATAAACAATAATGTGAATTAGAGCACTAATCACCTCCTGTATCAGTCTTGATTTAACTGTAGTTTGGACTGTAACAGCATGCACTTATTAAAAGATTCAGATTGAAACTGCATGAGAAAAAAAGTTTCTTGATTTCATTTACACATGCTCAAAACAAAGCCAGCAACCTGAAGGACTAAGCAACCACATTACACTCAGGACTTAGCTGCACTGAACATGCCTCTAGATTGAGGCTTTTTAACTAATACAAAGTACAAGTGTCAAAAACAGAACCTAGTACTGCAACAGTTATTACAGTCCTTAAAAGGGGCCATACACACAGTTAAGGGCATTTTCAACAATGACAGTAAGATGGAAAGTATGCTGACAATACAAACCCTGAAAAAACTGGGACATTTTGTAAAACACAATACAAACAAGAATCTGTGATTTGTTAGTTTTCTTAAACTTTCATTTAACTGACAAAAGTATAAAGAAATTATTTTTGGCTGACCAACTTAATTGTATTAGTGAACATAAATAAATTTTGACTTTGATGCTCAAAAAAAGCAGAGAAACCACTGGTCAATGTGTATGATCTTCGAGCCCTCAGATGGCACTGCACAAGAAGGGAGGGAGTACTTTATGAGTATTTTGGAAAACCATTGTGACCTAACAGTCTGCTGCTACATCAAGAAATGCAACTTTAAAACTCTAATGTGAGAAAGCTGTACATCAGTTCTATGCAGAAACACTGGTGAATTCTCTGGGCCCAGGCTCATCTCAGACGGTCTGAAAGACAGTGGAAATGTGTGCTGTTGTCAGATGAGTTCACATTTCAGCTTGTTTTAGGGAGAAATGGATGTTGAATTCTCCATGCCAAAGATGAGAGGGACCATCCAGACTTTTATCAGTGAAAGGTGCAAATGGCAACATCTGTCATGGTAGGGGTCATCAGTGCCCATGGTATCGGTGACTTGAATATGTGTGAAAGGTACCACTGACACATTTATTCAGATTTTAAAGAGACATATGCATCAAGACAGTGCCAGGCCTCATTCTGCATGTGCTCCAACAGCATGGCTTTATAGACACAGAGTGTGTGTGCCTTACAGGCCTGACTGCAGTCCAGATCGGTCTCCTATTGAACATGTATGGCACATAATGAAGAGCAGTATCAGACAACAATAACCACAGACTGTTGAGCCAGAACTCAATGAGTTCTAAGCATGAATGGGCAAAAATTCCACTTACAAAACTGTAACAATTAGTATCTTTGTGTCCCAAACAATTAAAAAGTGGTATTAAGAGGAAAGAGGTTTTTTTGGGTGTGTTGCAGGCATCAAATTCTAAAATTATTTGAAATAAGTTGGTCAGTGAAAACATTGGAAATCATTTCTTTATACTTTTGTCAGTTAATATAGATTCAAGAGATTTAACAAATCACAGATTCTTGTTTTATCACATCTTACAAAACATTTCTGGAAATAGGGTTTGTATTTTGAGGATTGGGACTTCATGATCACATCAAATCTCATGTAACGACATGTCACTGTTCATTCTCACTGTGAACTTTTGTTTTCTTCAGTCTCAGTCCACTCACCTTTAACCATCTCTACATATCAGTTTATAGAACAACTCGTAGAAAGATGACAGTCATCTTAGGAGGCATCCCATAAGGAATATAATTCCAGGCTTTGGACACTGTAGGGATCTCTCAATGATCTTGATAGCTATCATTAAAGCAGTGACCACTGCCTCACCTGTGAAAAAAGAAAATCAAACATTTCTCTGTTTTAGCCTGTAACCTGACACATCCTGTGCACTTTTAAATCAATTTAGCATGCATACCACTGTAACGTAAAATGCAAAAAATCTGAAATCATGATAACCGTTGTTGTTACTGCTATCATCTGTAATTGTAGTGTTAATATCTGAATTAGGTGATCAGCTGGAAGTTACTGACTTCTGATGACTGATTTGCCACTTGTCTTTGCTCTATGACATTGTAACTCTAACCTTTAAGATTTTGTTGTCTGATAATTGAAAAAAAAAAAAATCTTGAATCATAGTATGTACAAGGTGTAGCGACAGCTGAACGATTTGGGGAAAATATCTAATTGCATTTTTTTCTGGCCAATATTGTAATATGGACTTAAATGCAGTTATCTTCTATAAATTAATATACTTGGCCAAGACAACCAGAATATTTACTTTTTCTGGCTTGAGGTGCTGGAACACTGAGTGAGCAAGACTACCTTAGTGGTTATCACTTACACAGCACATGCATTGATCAAGCTCATCTACAGGCAGTTCACAAGCTCTGTATGATTTGTTGAAATTTCCTCATTTAAACCTCGGTAATATATATTTTCTATAATAAATATTGCAGTTCTTGCGATTTAAATAGAAAAGTTTAATTCTACCAAATACAAGACAACAATATACCTTTGGTATATTGATATATTGCTGATATTACAATTTACTGCCTATTTAAAGAGAAATGTTATGAGTTACAGAATGGATTAATAGTTATTTGAATTATTTAAACCTCATCATTTTAGTCAAAATATCTGGTCTGATGCTGTTTGCCAGTTGATAATATGGAAGTTTAAATTCATTTACCATACCTTTACTGTTTTTAAAACAACAAATTACTGTTAAGTTACAATAGGCAATGGACTTGTTATATTATTATTACCCTGTATTGAAAGTAATTTTATAGGACAGTTCTGTAAATTAATGTTCATTAGGTGTTATAATGTGCCTTTTACTTATCAATACAGCAAACACGCATTAAAAAAAACAAAACAAAACAAAACAAAACAAAAACAATGTTCTGTGTTTTTAAATAAATGCACACGGAGCAGGAAAAATGTAAAACAACTATATTGGTCTGTATTTTTACACTGATAATTGTGTTTTTACCCTTTTAACTGTGTTTTTACAATGATAACTACTAAATTCACACTCAAAATTCTTAATAAAATGGTACAACCACATTAAAAAAATGGTGGATTCTTATAATTTAAAATAACAGACTTTGACTGTATTTTTAAAGCAGATTTATTGAAAAAGGTGATTTTCCTGTATTTTACAGGTATATTCTCTTATCATGAAAAATACATCTATTTTTTTATGGTCAATGTCTGTAAAAAAAAAAAATATAAATAAATAAAAAAAACAAAACAAAAAATCTACAGTGTGTGTGACTGTTTTTAAAGGCCTTAAGCTTAGAGACCAGTCAATGTTGACTGAATGTTGAGCTCAAATCAGTGAAAAGCATTCTTATTTAGGTGTTCCTACCCTCCAGATGCTTCAGTGCAATAGACCATTGCCAGGGAGGTTATTTCTTTGGTGGATCTGTTCACATGTTGAATTTATGAGCATCCAAAGTTCTGGAGAGGTAGTTTTTAACATTAGTCAGAAACAGTCACTCAAAGCCTTTAATTTTGATGGGTTTACGTGCAATTAGGTCATAATCACTGAGGCATGTGGCATTAGGTTTCTTTGGTATGTGTATGATGATTGTGGTTTTAAAGCAGGTGGGAACAATAGACTGAAAATGTCTGTGATAGTGGCAGCCAGCTGAATGGCACATGCTTTTAGGACCCATCCTGGGATGCCATCGGGTCTGGTGGCTTTGCATGTGGGCACTTTCAATTGAGCCCCTCTCACCTCGTCTGTAGACAGTGTGAGCACCATTTTTTGCAGAAGGTTCAGGGACTTTACTGGTCAGCTGAGTTTGGTTGATCTTGAAGAGGGTATACAAGGAGATGAGCATAGTTTGGAGGGAGGCATCTGTGGCTAATGAGCAGCAGACTTTGCTCTTGTAGTCATCCATTGCCTGGATTTCCTGACACATGCACATAGTTGTTGACAAAGTCAGCTTAAATTTGCATGGTATGCACATGCTTTTACTGTGTATTTTCTTTTTAATTAAACTCAACAGATATCAAAAAAAAAACTTCAGTTGTACTTAATATTTTCCATTTGAAAATTCCAGTTACAAATTATTCAGCATGATTTACAAAAATGGAATAACGGAATACATTTCACTTGCTCTACCTCAATCAATGAGGACTTTTAAAAACAATTAATTATTGCTCTTACGAAAGACCAGTGTAATCAAAATAAATCATATCTGTCTGTAGATCCTTCAAAGAGTGTCTCAGTGTCCCTCTGGTGAAATACTGGGGGGCAGTTCTGTGACTCTGACCTGCAGCAGTGATGCAAACCCACCTGTGAAGATCTACACCTGGTTTAAAGAAGGTGGAACCTCACCTGTAGGATCTGGACAGAATTATATCATCATCAGCATTAATGCTGACCACACTGAATTGAATTGAATTGAGAACCATTAGCCAACAGTGTTTTGCACACAGAGGAATGCGACCTCCACATTTATCACATCCGTGCAGTGAAACACCCACATACATGCACACTAGTGAAGACACACACTAGGGGGCAGTGAGCACACTTTCCCGGAGCAGTGGGCAGCCCCTGTCCACAGCGCCAGGGGAGCAATTGGGGGTGAGGTGCCTTGCTCAAGGGCACTTCAGTCTTATACTGTCAGCTGTCATCCATCACAAGGCTGATTCCCTAACCTCCAGAGCAGAGAAACAGTGCACCCCCGACAGAGCCCACCACACCGGTGGTGACATCACATCTCACAGATACTTCAGGTGGCAGACAGAGACCACCACACCAGTGATGACATCACATCTCACAGACACTTCAGGTATACTTGTATTCAGTCTGTGTTTTTTGTTCATCTGAGGTCTCATCTAAAAAACTTCACCTGTGCTAATATAGTGATGGAACAGCCTTTAAAATGGCAGATTCCCCATGGAGGACATCACATGGATGTGTTGAAGAGGGTATCAACAATAATACTATGATGTGTTCAGATCAGTCACTCTGTTTTTAGATGACCTTATGTTTATCAGCTGTGTAACACTGTACTGAGATCAGCACTGATAAACACACCAGTGATCAATACTGCTTTATACAGTAGCAGGAGAAGAGGAGGAACTGGATAAAGTCCTACAGCAGTACATGTCTAATATAAAATAACTTTAATATTAGACATGAAATGAAATACATGATGGTTTAATTAAAAGATAATTCAGACTTTGTAGAAGTTTAAAGTCAAGTTCATCTCTTGCTGCAGCTAAGAAGATCACATGCATCCTGTAAGAGGAAACTTCATTTAAATGAGCCTGGCCATTTCTATTAAGAGCAGCAGTTTAGAGTTAAACGTGTTAATCACATGTTTATCATCTCAGTTCTGTCTCTGTTCTCTCCACAATATCATTTGCACGTTGGAGATGAGGAAGAATGGAGGCTCATGTACTTATGTTGGTGTATAAAGATTAGAGTGTGTAAATGTGTTTAGATTGATGAAAATTGATTCTACTTCCATTGTTTCAGTAAAACCTGAAAATAAATAAAAGATTTTTTCAACTTTTGTTGTCTCATTTGGAAAACTCTTACTGGGGAAGCCCAGAGAACATATCAGTGCATATGATGCTTAACATATAATATAGAAAGACAAACCCAGTGCAAATCCAAAGTAAGCCCTGTACCAGAAGTCTAAAAACCAGCGAGTCATAACAAAGCAAAAGGGCGAGGCAAAAATCAGTCAAAAAATGAAGCACAGGTCGAACTCGAAAAGGCAATAACAAACAAGAGAAAAGGCTCAGTGTGCACAACAAATGATGTGACGATACTTTGCAAAGACCCTGTTCTAAAGCCCAGGTTTATATTCAAGGAACATCAAGGAACAAATACAGGTCATCAGAAGTCAAGAGAGTCAGGTGCAAATGGTAGAGTCCTGAGTCACGTGAGGGAGTGAGGAGTTCTGGGAAATGCAGTCTGAGGCAGCAAGCTTGTCTGTAGTTCCAGCTGAGACTAAAGTAATGAAGCTGTATCATCAGTTATAACAGATGGAGTAGTTTTATACATGCATCTCAAAGTGAACACAGCAAATCCCAATATATTGTTGTGAAATATTAAGAATTCTATTTTATTTCTGTTGTTTTTGAACAGCTTTGTTAGTATTTAAGAGCGATACACCAGGTTACAGTGATATTTGGGGCAACATTCACTGCTGAAGTAAACAGTTGTGTTTACATGATACCCTGATCTGTCATCTCATGTAAACAACTTCACATGTGATAATGTAGTAATTCCATGGCCTTTTAAGACGGCTTCTGAGATTCTGCCGCAACTCCAGATGGAGCTGAATTAGTTTTATCTGGGGAGGTGCTGTAATTTGTATGATTATCATTGAGATCTGTGATTTTAATCCAGTACTAATCTGCAGTGTCTGTAGTTATTACAAGTCTGCTAAGTAATAATTCCTGACTGAATTATCTTCTAATTTCACCAAACGTTGAGCTCTGTCTGTAATAGTAGCCCTGTTCGAATTGACATTACAGTAGTGTAGTAACAAAACAGGGCAACAAAAAATGCTTCCATTTTTTTCTCCTGAAGACAAGACTAGCAGTTAAAATTGAGCTTGATTTGACCCTTAATCCTCAAGTTCATGACCAGACATCTGAAATCCACAATATTTTATGGTGTATATTATCTCCCATATGCTGTGCTATGATTATACCCCATCTTTTGGAATTGCCATTGACAACAGGGATCACTTTACACTGAAATGAGGTGTAAAAGTGTGCTCACTCATCCAATGTTGCACGTAAAGTGTGTTGTTTTTGCTGAGAAGTGTGGCGCCAGCCACATGATGCTAAGGTAAATGTCCATGTGATGATGTTCTGATCTGGGCTATTTGGATCCTTTATTCTATATGAATCGGTCAGTCAAATCACACACAAATTACATTAATGGACCTCTTCTAGTGAAACTAATCCAGCTCGAATAGGGCTTTATTCTTGAACCTGTTTAACTACATAAAACGTCCTGGTTATTTAGTCCAGTTGGACTGGGCATATCTCCTAACAGCTACCAGTTCTCAAAGGTTTACATCTGTCAACACAATTTTTCAGTCCCACTGCTGGGCCACACATGATAGTCAGGCACTTGGAGAGAATGTTAATAGGTCAGCTTTAGATTATGACATGGTGTACAGTGCATGACTGAGTTGAAGAGCACATGTTCACAATGATACTGGAACGTGCAGCAGATTCACTCACTCTGTTCTTCAGAAGATCTGATGATGTTTATTCTATCAGCTGGGTAACACTGTACTGAGATCAGCACTGATAAACACACCAGTGATCATTACTGCTTCATACAGTAGCAGGAGAACAGGAGGAACTGGTGCTACATCAGTACATGTCTAATTTAAAATAACTGTAATAATAGACATGAATAGCAGATGTCATAGTTTCACTGAGAAACAATTAAGATTTTGCAGAAGTTTAAGATAAAGATCTCTGGCTGCAGCTAAGAAGGTCACATGCATCCTATGAGAGGAAGATACATATTAATAACTGTTTTTTTCAACTAAACAACGTAGCTTATAGCTAAATATGTTAACCGCATCTAGTTTATCATCTCAGTTTTGTCTCTGTTCTCACCATTTATCATTTGGACGTTTGAGATGAGCCTCATTACAGAACGGTAAGATGTTTTCTTTACTTCAGAATATTTTAATAGTTTATGAGAAACATTGTCTACAGTACATATTTGGGTATTTGTGTTTAGACTGATGTTTCTACTGTTGCAGTTTCAAGGAAGTTCAGTGTACTTTTGTTCTCATATGCAATTGTTTTGGGGAAAGCATGGAGAACATATATGATCACATGATGCTTAAGAAATAAGACAAAATAAACATATTGTAAATAAAATGCAAGTCGTGATATTTCCTGAGGAACAAAATGTGATGCTTTCAATCTACACTGTGGGGAGATAATAGCTCTGAATGAAGATGGTGATCCATGTTGCTCAGTATAAACTTTCCCTTGTGTAGAACCTGCTGGTCATGAATACTCAGAAATGTCACTTTCATAGCTGTTTTTATTGTACAATAAGTCATTGCTTTTCAAAGTCATTTTACCATAACATCCAGTTATGAAAAAAGTTAAGAACTGTTTAAATAAAACACAGACTTCATTATAATATAAGCATTGAAAGTTTTGGACTTCTTAAGGACTTTTTATGAAGATCTGGAAACATTTCATTTAACTGTCATTACTTTAAAAATATCCTCCAGGCTGCTGTGATGAGGTCATTGAGAATGGCTCCTCCTCTTCCTCTGATCTTTCTGCTCATGACTGTTGGTGAGTCAGTGTTTGTTGGGCTTTGTGGTTTCTCTCAGAATCAGCTCAGTGTTGTAGAGGAGCTGCTGGAGTTAGAGAGGAGAGAAGTGAAGCTGTAAGCTACAGTAACTCTGACTGTCTTATGGGCTCCAGACTCTGTAATCAGCTCTTTCATGCATCATATGTTTCAGGAGCTTTTGGAACAGAGTGGAGTGTGAAGTACAACCAACAGGAATATGTGCTTTAAAAGGATCCACAGTGTTTATGAATGGAACTTATACTCACCCAGAAGGTCTTACAGTGAAGAGACTTTTTGGGGCATAGATCCAGTTAAGGGTGTGGAGCCGACTGATCTGAGTAAAGACCCAGTTTACTCAGGTAGAGTCGAGTATTTAACTGATGAACAGAAACACTTCTCCCTCAAACTGAGTGATGTAATGAAGAAGGATGAACACGAGTTTGCTTTCAGAATCATAACAAATGTAAAAAAGAAAAATGGATGGGTACGCCTGGAGTTCAGCTCAGAGTTGCAGGTGAGTTAATCATCCCATTGTCAGCTGTAAGTCACAGCTCTGGTTTCAGAGTAATGTTTCTTATTCATGACTGCTCTGAATATTCATGTTGTTTTATCATCACTGATTTTATTGATCTGCTCTAATGATGTTCAGCTTCTGTTCTGATTCACTCCTACATCATTTTATCTGTTCTTACACCTGATTCAGTTTATCTGCTGAGTTTCTTTTTGACCCTCTCCACACAAATTCATGGAAAATAATAATACTGGAAATTATGGTTTATTGTTTATAGTTACTAATTTTAAGATCATTATGTTAGGAACTATAAGAGCAATTATTCAGCAAATATTTTAAATAACACATATATTGTCTTATTGGAATTAAACCTAATGACTTAAAAATGCTAGATTTACAGGAGAAGAGAGAACTTGATAAAAGTTAATTTACAAGATTTTCAAATTATATTGCTCAGTTGTTCATGGAATATTTTTAAAACAAATTAACAAATTACCCTTTTTTTCTTTTGATGCTTCTCTCATTGGCCTTTATTCATCAAATATTTTACTGATAGTATCTGATATTAACATGAGCAGTTGGCTCACTTTCAAAACATCTGCAGGTATTTTGGCCTGTTTCATGAGAATTATAGGTTTATGAAGGCAAATTGGGGCATTGCTTGGTGCAGATGATGTAGAAATAAGGTACTCACTTGGTTCCATGCACTGAAGCTGATCTATCAATAGCACCAAAATCACTGGTTGTTTTTGTCATACAACAGTTTCCTGAATCAGAAGCAGAGAAGATCAAACATCATTTAGTTTAATTAAATCTACATTCATTTGTAACTTTGATGAATGAGGGTCACTGTCTTTACAGCTTTTCTCTCCTAATCTGATGGTCCTCTTATTGTCTTAGAGCTCCATGTAGAAACTCCTGAAGAGGTGACAGAGGGACAAACAGCAGATCTTACATGTAAAACCACCTGCAGTCTGACTGACCCAACATTCATCTGGTACAAAAATGGACATCCTTTAACCACAAAGACCATCAAGAACAACCAGCTCCACCTGCAGACAGTCAGCAGTGAGGATGCAGGCAGTTATAGCTGTGCTGTAAGAGGATATCAACACCTCAACTCTACTGCTCAGAACCTCAGAGTCAGATGTGAGTTTATTTGTTATTTATTTATTTATTTATTATAAAAGCAAATCAGAATGAGATACCTTACTCAGTAATACCTACAGAAATTGAAAAATGGTATTCAAAGTAGTTAAAAACTCTGATTACTTTGTTTGCTTAAAACTACTGATATTAAAGAAATTAAAATCATTTGTATCTGTAGATCCTCCAAAAACTGTCTCAGTGTCCATCAGTCCCTCTGGTGAAATAGTGGAGGGCAGTTCAGTGACTCTGACCTGCAGCAGTGATGGAAACCCACCTGTGAAGAACTACACCTGGTTTAAAGAAGGTGGAACCTCACCTGTAGGATCTGGACAGAATTACAGCATCATCAACATCACTGCTGACCACACTGGACTGTACTACTGTGAAGCTCAGAATGAACATGGAGCTCAGAATGGAACTGTGATGGTCACTGTTAAGAGTAGGTGGTGAATAATGAGAGAAATACTGTATTTCAGTGTCCATATTTAAAATAATGACAGATGAAAATTTTACAAATGATCTTTTCAAATGATGCAGGTCAGAGTTTGTCTGTCAGTTTGGATTGCAGTGGGAGGAGGAAGCTTTCTCCTTATTAGTGTCTTAATCTGCATCTGCAGGTCAGTAAATTGCATCACAATCTTCCTACAGTGTGATAAAGTAACTTGTTTGGTCTTGTAACCATGTATTAACATATCAGAAAATGATTTTGCCTGTAGACCAATTAGAACATATTTTTTTTATTTTGTCCCATTTTAACAGAATGAAGAAAAAGACAGCTGGAACTTACAGCAGTAAACCAAAACAGGTACATTTAGATTCATGGAATTTAGTAGACACTCTTATCCCATGTACTTTCTTTTCCATTCAGATAATTTATCATGGTGAGTACAGTAATATTTGAGTAGGAACTAGTCAGAAAAACACTGCCAGTACACTGACAGAAAAAAAGCCAATGCTGAAACCAAGAAAAAAATATACAGGATTAAGCATGTAGTTATGTAAGACCATGCCCAAAACCCCTCCTTCTTCCAATCTAATGCACTATAAATTCAAATCCTCACCTTCTGTTTCTGTGACGAAGTGTTCAAAATCAGTTGTGACACTCTAGTGCAGCTACAAGCCACCCTGCCACAGATCTCAACTCTCTCTCCTGAATTCCCTTCGGCCGTCTGCATGCTCCTTCTGCAGAAACGGTCCAGTCCACATCCTACTGAAATCTGTTTTCATCATACCTGCTGCTCTGGCCAGTGAGGCCTCGATAGGATCTCAATTTTCCCGGCCCGGTTAGGCACTTCCATCACGGCTGCGGCACTTGAAGTCAAGATGGTTCACGGTCCTCCGCTCCTGCCCTCGCCCTCCAAGAGCCTTGTCCAAATTGCATCCTTGTGTGGACTGTGATCACACACCAGTGCGACCCTGATGGACAGATTTTGTCTCCTATGCTGATTTATTCCACTCTGTCTCAGCTCTCTTGGAGGTAAACAAAACCTACTCTCTGCCACCTTTGCCTTACCCTCAGCTCGCCGGCCATGCAAATTGCACCGAGGCATACTGTACATGATGGCGTCATCCCCTCATGCCATTCCAACCAGCTTCACAAGCCACCAAAATTCCTGTCCCTCACCAGGTATTTCATCTACTCAGCTGAATGCAGTGCCTTATTTTGCATTTTCATAAGCATTTTCATAAGGCTTTTCACTGTTAGCAATTCAGTTTCTCTGCTTCCGACCAGCTTCACTAGTTTTATTCTGCTGTATATGTTCTTACTGGGGACTCACTTTTTCAGTCCTGTTGTATTGTCTTCACTGCTTATGGAAAGTGGATAGCGCCACTTTTCTTACATTTGATTCCATGTAGTGTTACATCATTTAATGATGTCACAACTGTTCAACCTAATGATCCAAGCCCCTCCCCTCTTTTAACGGGACTTTTTCTTTTCATCCCAGTTCCATGCATTTTTATCCCAGACAACTCCTTTTTGTCCTGGTCCCTCCATTCTTCATTTCTTAATCCCTCATCTTTTTCTCTTCCCACCTCTTTCATCCCTCTACCTTATGTTACATCATGTGTCTGTGGGTTTCTTTTTTTTTTCTCTTTCTCTGTTCTCAGGTGGACGTTGCTGCATGACTGACATCCTGCTTTTCCCGGCATGTGATTGGCTGTTCTAGTTGGTTCTGGCTATAAAAGGCTTTTGATGTTGAGCAATATGGAGTATTTTTTCCTATTCGGCCTCACATGATTCCACTCCTCTAACCAGTTTCATTTAATTGTTATTTGCTGCTCTACAGGTACATGTTGGCCAGTGAAAGCACTTTTGTATTTTTTTTTTTTAATAAAGGGCAATGCAGGGATGGTCTGCCCATTTCTCTCATCTGTTGGATGAGAAGTGAAATAAATGTTTTTGTAAAAGTGAGTTTTTGCATCATCCAGCCGCCCCTGTCATCATGCCCATCAACTTCCATGTGGAGCGACTACCTTCCTACAGGCATTCCTGCACCATGGTCATTTCATTCAGGAGGATATAATCTGCTTTACTCTTATCCAACCCTTTTGCCTGTCATGTTTACTACAATCTTCACAATCCGCTGGGATGAGTTCCCCAGTCGAATCCCAGTTCGTCTTCCTCATTAGGAGTTTTTCCTTGCCACTGTCAGCCTTGGCTTTTTCATGAGGAGTTCAGACCTGGATGTTTGTTAAGCAGCATGACACCATGTCCCACTGAGTAAAATTCATTTGCTTCATTTTACTTCTCAGCTTACAACTTTAATAGCAAAGGTACCTCCTCCAAGCACCATGTAAATGACCAATGTAACTAGACCTAACTAGTACTTTTCTGCCTTGTAGTCTGACTGTAGCTAGAAGGTACTTTTCTGCCTTCTAGCTACAGTCAGAAGTTCCTAGAACTCCAGCCCAAGTTCTCAGAGTTCTCCCCACTTCCCTCAATCAGTCTTCCCTCATACTACCACCATGTTGAAGGCATGGTCTGAACTCACAGAATAATATTAGTACAGAACAGTACATTACAACTTGGCCACAATCCAAATGACTACATCTTCTGTCCAATAGAAGGTGATAGTTGTTGTTGCAGCTTGTATTTGCTTATTATTTGAAAACCACAAAAAAGAGTATTTAAGTTTAGGACACTTCAAGGAAGTGTTGCATAGCAATCTTTTCTGCCACATTTTCAGAACATTAGAAATTTAAACTGTTCTCCATGAATGCTTCATTCTCAGGACGATGTGCTCTACACCACTGTTACACACAGCAGATTCAGACAGGCTGCTGCTTCTGCTGACTCTGGAGCTGCTGATGTTCAGTTTGGTACAGTCAGGGTTCAGAATGATGACATGACCAGCACTGACCAGCAGGGGGAGCCCCAATATGCCAGTGTTACATTCCACCACCACACTGCTGCCACTGGGTGAGTTTCACAGAGCTTTTATTATGATCCCCAAAGAAACTTTCATCGTGAAAAGAGAAAATTAAAGCCTAGAAAATAATGTCAAAATTTATACAAATAAACTTTGTATGAAGAGGAATTCAAGGTTTAGGAACAAATGCTATTTTTTGTAAGTGCCTTTATGGGATTTCCAATATTGCATTAGCACCAGTCTAGCAGTAGTGTGCAGTCCATTCCCCAAACTTTCACACTCGCTAGGTTGTTCCGAACTTAAAGTAGGACCATTCAAGACTGTTTGATGAAATCTTGAGTGTGATGAGCAACATCACTAAAAGTAAAGAGAATTTAAGAAACATGCTGGTGAAATACATTCAAATATTCATGTTATTCATATGGTAAATTTTAGTCGTGCATATTCTATGCCTACAAGACAACTTTACTTAATTTAGACAGCACTCATGCCTGTTGATTGCCTGGGGCTTTAACTCACCCCTCACAAGTTCGGATTTATGTTGTTTTAAGGCTTGTTTTAGAATAACCTGTTAAGCTTAAAATGGATTAAATATTGAAATGTACATTTAAGTCTTCATTTACATTTACATGCCTTGATAATAATCATAATAAATCACCAAACTAATGCTTTATTAAGCAAATCTGATGAAATTCAATGTTTACTTAAATGGTAACCTTCTTCACAATAAAGTGTCAGTTTATCTCAGTGCTCATTTAAGGGCTGAGCACAATATTGTGATGCATAATACACAAAGAAAAGTGCTCTGGAAATGTTTATCTCAGTCTTAGTTTATTGACTTAGCATTAGCACCAGTTAATTAGCCAGTTATTCGCTTGATAAAACAGCTACTTTTCTTGATGAGGTTTTATAGGATCATAATAGAAACCTAGAATAATGTGCACAAGATTATGAAGAATTATACACAAATAAATGTGCTGTAGAAAATGTTTATTTCATGCTAGTTATTGTTTAATATCAGCAGAGCTGAACTCAGCACTGTGATTAGTTTAACAGTGTTAGAAAAAGCATTTAGATTTACAGTGAAATTTCAGAGACAGAACTTGTTTTAGGTGCAGCTGCTGTTTTGTGAGGACAAAACAAAACAAAAAAAAGAAACATTGATCTTCTGTTTTTTAGACTTTAAAGTTAAAGTTTCACCTTCTTTGCTTTATAGGTCACCAACTCAGAATGTGGAGGATCCCTCAGTGATTTACAGCACAGTAAGAAAAGATTAGATCTGCTGAGAACTGCTATACAGAGAGAGAGAGAGAGAGAGAGAGAGAGGGTTTTTTTGTTGTTACTGTGCATGAAACTGAACTGTCAGTAGTGAAGAGGATTAAAGCTTTACAATTTATCATTTCATTTTTTTCACTTTTAGTAAATATTATATCAATAGTTGGATTAGATGTATTTGAAAATCTCTACCTAAATCTCCATTTGTTTCCAATTGTGTTTTATCTTTAAAAAAAAAAAAGAAAAACTTCATCTGTGTTTAAATCTTATGCAGTATGCAGTGTTTTATTTAGTGACCTTTTTTCTCATTGTGATTTATTGGGAACATATTTCTCTGTAGATGTATTAAATCTTAATTTGACTGTTTTGAGATATGTACTTAGACATTGTGTTATTCAACGATTTCTGTAAATAAAGATTCTTTTGCTTATTCAAAAAAAAGTAGCAGTTATTTGATTGAGTGTACACCAAAATGATTCAAACAGAGCAATGAGACATACAAATGTGCTTCATGTGATTTGTTTTAATGTGAGTAAAAATAATCAAATTGAAAATGTCAGATAATATAAAAAAGAAGACTGTATGAGGTGTTGTCTAGTAGGACTGAACTCTGCAGTTTCGATGTTCTGAAAACACAGCAATTTCTGAACAATAAGACAATTAACAATGAGCTTCACCAGTTAGAAAATGTACAGCTTTACATCCAACTCAACCTGGAATTTAGATGTGTAAAGCAATAAAGCTCTAAGATTTCTGTGGATATGATCTCTATTTTGCTGTAATTACAAACCTTCACCTCTAGAGGGCAAGGATAATTTGTAATATGAATCAAAGCCTGCGAAAAGTATGAATCTGTGTTTTGAATTTAGATTTTTTTTAGAGATGGAGTATCAGTGTTGATGGGTATCTGGGATACTGGATGGAAAGTAGTTACAGCACTGATTCCAGCTGTAAAAGAGAACATGTTGCATAAGGGAGTGAAAAACAAACTCTGAGACTGAGACGTTACTCAGGACTGTTTAGTCTGAAAAGTCAGCTGTAGAACACGAGTGACTGAAACTCTACACAGAAATGTCTCACTAAGACAGTAACAGTGATAAATATGAGTGAGAGAAAGAGGAAATATTCTGTTCTTTATCAGTCACTGATCTGACACACTGTGTGTCTCTGAGTTTGTAAAGATCATCTTAAACTCAACACAGATGTGAGAGGAAAAACTCACCAGGCGTCAGAATGAAGATGATGATCCAGATGATGGTCATGATTCAAAGATCTAACAGGTCAGTTTACAGACTACAAAGTGAGCAGTGTCTTTATACATGACTCTTAAGGTCATCATAAGATCTGTTAAGACCCTGACGTGACAGAGGCCCAACCATCTATTTCTTTCTAACACCCCCCTCACCCCTGGCCCGTCTTGGAAACCACACAGTTTAACCATCTTATTAACCAGTCAGCCACTTCCTCCTTAATGCATTTATCCTTGTGGGCAGAACATGATCTGAGATCAGTTTTATTGTTTCTAATCAAACAGCTAAAGTTGTTATGAATGTGTACAGAATTGAAAACACTTGTGTGAAAATCAAACATCAAAGTATTTTGAATATGTGTTCATGCATTTTTGTTTCCTGAGCTGGGAGAGCTGCTCGATACTGACTCTCAGGGCAGATTAAATTCAGAGGTAATAAAGGCTGACCAGAGTACCTTTAGATAAAATCAGCATAAGCTGTCATAACATCAAATATCATGGCGTCAGTATCATAATTACCATAATAAACATAACAATGTTATATAATGTTATACTGAACAGAATCTGTCATGACAAATAATGACAGTATCTTCCATGACATGACATATTGATGGTTATGTCAGTGTTATTTTCTAGTAAAGTGCTATCAAAGTGGACTATAAAACAGCAAGCCGACTTTGATATAAGCCCTGTCTCAACTAGTGCACTAGTGTTTATACCATCCTCATGTGATTCTTATTTCCACCACATTTGTCTGACAGCTGTAAACAGCTCTGACTGATCCTCACCTGCATTCCCACAAATAATCGAGATGAAGTCTAGGACCAATCAGAGTGGATGGGTTTGTTTACAGCTGTCAGGCCAGCATGGTGGAGAAGAAGATATTCAGATGTGAGTTAAAATACAGATATGATCTCTAGATATTTCACCAGTTACAGTACATGCACAGTCTGTATTTCACACCAATCTGTCTCAAAAACCTTTAAACCTGCTGACCTCGAGGTCTCTCAGCCTACATGTCTGCATATTACTGACCTCACCAAAGTCTAGCACATTAAGGAAGCAAAACATGTTTCCAAAGATGAATATAACAGAATATAAAGGTCAGTTCCACCTCACTGTATCTATTCAGATATTTATTTTGATATTGACATAAGGTTTTCACAAAATCACAGAAAGTGTGTGGTGAAGCTAAATCCCCCAAAAATGGTAGATATCTTTAATTTTCTAGTCCATGAACATGTCGATTTAAAAATAAATAAAACATTGTATATTTTACTGCATAGTAATGATAATGTTTGCTTCCTGTCAGATGATTTTATATGTATCTCTCTCTGTCTCTCTCTACATGAGACTGGTTCAGGTTCATTATAGAGTGTTAGAGCTCCCCCTACATGTCAAACAGTGATGTTCTTCTGTTCTCACAGTTTACTCATCAGTCTGATTAGCTGCTAAATGAACCAGTTTTATTGTTAGCCATCCTGAAAATTTGTACCTATAAACCAGAAAAGTAGCATTTTACTTTACAGATCAGTAATAATTTAGTAGTAACATGGTAATACTATGGTAAGAGGTTATTCTTAACAAACAAAGAATCACATGCTAATTTATAGGTTGTTGCTAAATAATAAGATAATAATTGTAAGAAATTGTAATAAAATGATCAGAAATTATATGCTAATTTTCATTTCACATGTTAATAAACTAAAAGTTAACATTTATGTCGTATAATGTTTTTTGTCAGATCTGTGGTTTCTATAAGAGTAACAGTGTGTGGTTAACAGGTATCATGTGTGATTTGCTGTCATCATGTGACAATCATGTGCTGTATTTCTCAGCCCTGATTCTGTGTATCTCAGTATATTTATCTCATCTGTTCCTGGATAAATACACTGTCTGTTGGTGGGCCTATATGTGAATGTAATAGAACAACTATGAGTGAATATAATGCAGTAATTTAGTCATCATTTCAGGGCAGCAAGCCAGATTATTTTGATAAACTGTGTTTTTACCTGATGTGAGATACAGTAACAGAGAAATTATATAAAGAAGTTTGGATTTGATAGCTGCAATAACATTTAGTTTCAATGTAATTACAGCCTGTAACAATGTCTGAACTTCATACTACACATGACCATTTAAACACATTATGGGTAAGAAACAACAATGTCTTTATTAAGTTTAGCAACAACTTAACCACTAAGATCATTTAACCTTAGTACAACTACATTATTGCTTTGCAGTAATAACCCTCATATTTTAAAAGTGTATGATTTAAAAGAATTAAGGTGAGATGTTGATTAAGCAGAAGTTATGCTTTTCCTTATAACAGAAAAAAAAAGAAAAAAGAAAAAAAATGGTTTGTTTCCACTGTTTTTCTATTTTATTCCCAACTAATGATAAAGTTATGGAATGCTAAAAAGAACCTGGTGAAATTGGCAACAGGTCAGTAACATGATTGGGTATAAAAAGCATCTCAGAGAGTCTTTCAGAAGTAAAGATGGGAGGGGTTCCCCACTCTCTGAAAGACTCCCTTTAAATAGTGCAACAATTTAAGACTTTTGCTTTTCATCATCTATGGTACATTATGTCATTAAAATATAATACATCACTGGCTGGCCATGAACTTCAGGCCCTCAGGCAGCACTGCATTAAACACGTCTCCATCACAGCTTTTTTTTAAATGTGTTGCTGGCATCAAATTCAATATGGACATATATCTACATTTGGTATGTTGTCTCTGTACTATTTTGAATTAAAGGGTTTAAATGATTTCCACATCATTGCTTTAGTTTTATTTACTTTTTGCACAGCGTCCTTTCCAACTTTTTTTTGGAAACAGGGTTTATATTGCTGAAAAAAATGTATCCCAATTTGGAGAGTTATTTACTAGATATCTCTTTAATATTTTCTATTCAGAGGTGTAGTTTGGATCCGTACTGCCACTCTAAGAGTCTGTGAGGTTTGATGTCATCACTGGTGTCTTTAACTGCAGTTTGTAAATTAACAGGAGGAGGGCGCTGTTTCTCTGCAAATCGACACGTACAGTTAAATGCAGTCATAGAAATAATAATAAAAATAACAATATCAATAAGAAAAAGTTTACATTAAATGTATATGTTTTATTCATTTATGACCCAAAATCATATTATAACTGTAAAATGATAAAATAAAACAATGTCATGAAGTAAAAACACAATGTATATGTATATATATGTCATAGAAATACTACTAAAAAAAATAATAATACTATCAATAAGAAAAAGTTTACATTACATTATTCATTTATGACCCAAAATCATATTATAACCGTAAAATGATAAAATAAAACAATGTCATGAAGTAAAAACACAATGTATATGTATATATATGTCATAGAAATACTAATAAAAAATAATACTATCAATAAGAAGAAGTTTACATTAAATGTATGTTTTATTCATTTATGACCCAAAATCCTATTACAACTGTAAAATGATAAAATAAGACAAAACGAAGAACTGTGAATAAAACTGTGAAGAACAGTAAAATTACAGGTTACAAGCTTAAATGTAGAATATGTGGAAGGAATGGATACAGTCTGATGATGTGTTAATGAGTGATATTACAGAGCAAAGGGTATGATGTAAGTTCCATCTTAAAAGAAGAGAATCTTGTGCTGTTGGGGTCCAAAAGTCTGAGACCACATGGAAAATCTGGGATGTTTCTCATTTTAAGCCTGAAAATAAACAGGAAGTTTTAGTAGTTTGAAATGATTGAAATAAATAAAAGTAAAGACAAATAAAGAACATATTTAGGACTCTTAAACATTAAAGTTCATGCTTGGACCACACTTGGGTCAATTTGATCTGCTCATCAGAGGCTTTTGCACAAACCTGTGGACTTCATTGTCAGCTCGAGTGCTCACTGTCATTAAAGCAAAAGGTGGATAAAATTCTGAACTTCCTGTTAAGATTTCAAAAACTCTTTTCATGGATACTTTTTTTTTATGCCAGCAAATATTGTGGTGTCAGAGCATGCTTTTGTTCCCATGATGCTTTGCACACGCTTAACCAGACTGTATTTAGTTTCTAAAACACTAAGTAAAGATTTTCAGGCACCTTTTCAAGTATGTGATGTGAATGTTTACAGGTTATATGATAGAAAGCTGGAGCAGTTTGGGAAGGTATTGACTAATAGACTGTACAGTTATACTAATGTAAAACTAATGTTATAAATATGCCTCTTTTAATTATCACCAGTGACCAACAAAGAATGGTGAGTAGATAAATCATCCACTTTATCTTAAAGTACTAAAATCTGTATCATCACTTGTTTCTCCTTTCTCTAAGGATGTAGATGGATTGTGGCGTAATTATAGTGTAATAAGACATTGATGTTTGGGACTCACTGTTATATTCTCATAGTCGTCTATTATATTCACATAGTCATCAGTACTGGATGAGTCATCATCAGGAGGCGGAGCATTGAGACCTGTGTCCTGAGAACAGAGAGTTAGAGAACAGGTCAATATGGGTCATATTTCAGCTCAGGACACCAGGACTTGCACTGCACTGATGTTCCACCTTAAATACTGCAGTAAAGTCTGCTGCCTTTAATCAAAACGCAGATAGATTGTTAGCCTGCTGGAAGTTTTAGTCAGTAATAACATGATTTAATCTACTGTGAGTTCCTGATATTGATTTAAAATGTGTAAATTACATATAAAATATAAATCTTGTTTTCTTAAGCTGTTGGCTGATAAGTTCATAGTTTGTGTGTTTTGTCTGATGAATATGTTTCCAGTGTAAACATCCTGGATATTTTGTATCATGTTTCTTCATTCAGTAGTGTTTATATCCATTAGTGCTAGATCAGAGTTTTGTTTCTTCACGGAATAAAATCCATTTTTGTTTGTGTGTGTGTACCATAGTTGTCTATTTATAAATATCAAGAATGAAATGAATGCTTATCATGTTTATGGACCAGTGAAAGAATGAAGAGTAGATAAATAATTCACTTCATCTTAAATGAGTGAGATCTGTGTCATTACTTGCTTTCTGCATTCTCTACAATGTAGTTGGATTGTTTTGTAATGACAGTCTAATATCTGGAACTCACTGTCATATTCTCGTAGTCTTGAGCACTGGATGAGTCGTCATCAGGAGGCGGGGCTCTGAGGTCTGCTCTCTGTAGAACAGAGAGTCAGAGAACAGATCAGATACAATTTTTTTTTTTTTTTTTGCGAAGGGCAACAGCTTACATTACAGTGATGTTCCACCTTATATACTGCAGTAAAGTCTGTGGTCTTTTGTCAAAACACAGATAAATTTGCCAAAAAAACTGATGAAGAGAAACTAATCCTTCAGTCTTCAGTCTCAACCTGCCTGGATATCAACACCTCATCTTCTTCTACTGATATTCATGCACCCCTCCCACAGACTGACGGCACAGACAACACAGCTGTCTGCACAACTCAGTATGTCAGGCTGATGGGCAGTACATCAGAGCCTGTAGTCAGCAGCACAGGAGCACCACAAGGGACTGCACTTTCCCCTATTCTCTTTACACTGTGCACCTCAGACTTTTAGTACAACTCTGAGACGTGCCACATGCAGGAATTTTTGGATGACACTGCCATTGTGGCTTGTGTAAGGGGAGGGCATTCAGGTACCTGGTGAAGGACTTTGTGGAGTGGTGCCTTAGAAACAACCTGCTACTGGACTGTATCTGCAGTCTGAGATACACTTCAACTGGATGATACGTTGGACTGGTCAGCCAACACAGACATCCTGTACAGAAAGGGGCAAAGTCGGCTTTATTTCCTGAGGAGGCTGGGGTCGTTTAACATTTGTAAGAAGCTCCTGCAGATGTTCTATCAGACCATGGTTGCCAGCTGTCTTTTTTATGCAAGATGTGACTGGACAAGCTGGTCAGGCGAGTGGGGTCAGTGGTCGGTGCTGAACTGGACTCCATGGTTAAGGTGTCTGAGAGAAGGACTCTGCACAAACTTCTCTCCATTATGGAGGATGATGGTCACCCACTGCACACCATCATCATGGACAGGAGGAGCATGTTTAGTGTCAGGTTGCTGTCACAGAGCTGCTCAACCAACAGATTCAGGAGATCCTTTGTCCCCAGAGCCATCAGGCTCTTCAACTCTTGCCAGTGGGACCAGAAGAGAAGAGGGAAGAGGGATGAGGAGAGATGAGGACTGAATCTGAATCTCATGCTAAACCATAGGTTTATTTTATCCATCTGCACATTTGGACACCTTACTGTACATATTGCACTTTCTGTAGCCCCTATCGAACACCTTGCACATCTGGACACTCCACACCTGGACACTTTATTTCAGTATTAATATCGGCACACATTTATTCAGTATTGTCATTATATGCTGTTACCTGCGCCTCCTTGTACATTCATTATTGCACTGCCTTTTCCATCTCAGGTTATAGATATTAATGCATATGATTGTATATTTGGATTGTATATTGGGGCAGTCGTGGGCTGGAGGTTAGGGAACCAGCCTTGTGACCGGAAGGTCGCCCGTTTGATCCCCATCGGCTGACAGTATGTGACTGAAGTGCCCTTGAGCAAGGCACCTAACCCCCATTTGCTCAAGGGCGCCATGGATAGGGCTGCCCACCGCTCTGGGCAAGTGTGCTCACTGCCCCCTAGTGTGTGTGTGTTCACTAGTGTGTATGTTGTGTTTCACTGCACGGATGGGATAAATGCGGAGGTCTAATTCCGATGTTTTCAGACACAGTTGGCTAAAAGGTTAGTTTCATTTCATATTTCTAGTTGTATATAAGCCTATGCATAGAATTTTTGTATATATTCTTCTTTTTATATTGTATCACCCTTATTATTATTACTGGCCCTGTGTTTGTGTGGCTGATACTGGCAGATCAATAGAGCTATCTATCTATTTATCTATCTATCTATCTATCTATCTATCTATCTATCTATCTATCTATCCATCCATCCATGAGATGGAGAACAGTGAGCTGTATGATCTTTCCTCTAATGTTTATAAGGACATGGTTAGCCTGCTGGAAGGTTTTAGTCAGTGGTACCATGTTTGAGTTTCTCATATTGCTTTAAAATCTGTTACACATGTAAAATATGTAACTAATTATCTGAAGCCGTTTGCTTGCAGTGTAAAATAATGTTCTATGAAAACATTAAAAAATCCATTAATAAAAATCTATTGATAAAAGTCATAAAACTAGTATAACCTCAATAAAATGGTCAAAGTCGAAGATTCGTCATATAACCAACATCTCACAGTACAGCACTCTCTCTCACAAAATTATAGCTAGTATAGTCTTAGAAGTTATAATACTGTATATTATGTATACTAACGTGTAGAATATATATTACAAATATCTATATTTCCAGTGGCCAGTAAAAGACTGTCACATAGATAAACCAAAAACAAAATAAAATTCACTTAATCTCAAAAGACTGAAATCTTCATGTCCTTCATACTCTAAAATGTAGCTGGTGTGTAGTGTAATAACAATGTAAAAGTTTTTGACTCACTGTTATATTCTCGTAGACATCAATGCTGCAAGAGTCATCATCAGGAGGCTTGACCCTGAAGGCTGTGTTCTGCAGAACAGAGAGTTGAAGAACTGGTCAGAAATAGGTCACTGTTTATCCAAGGGAACCAGGAGGGTTAAAGGACCAACTGCTGACTGACTGATATCTAGAACACTGTAAGAACTCACCACATGGTCTGGTTCATCCATATTTCTGCTCTGCCTCTTCTTCCTGCACAAAAAAAATAAATAATCAATATATATATATATATATATTTTTTTTTAAATAATATGGAGATTCTGAAAGGATGTGGTTAATTCCTTTAAGGTAAGAATCTGGTGAGCACCAGCTGCTTAGAGATGAGCACCAGATTATTACCAAAAAAGAAGTTCTTTCAGAGGCTCCATAAAATAGTGAAGATTATTTAGTGCTTTAATATTAATAATTTATAATATAATGAGATTATTTTTATTTCAATCAAAAAAATCAATTAGTGATATATTATCCACTATATTTTACTTAATTTTCTCTACATAATTTTCTCACCTCATCCAGAAAAACACAGTGAGAAAAACTGCAACCCCACAAAGTCCAACTCCAGCAACTCCATACAGAATTACTGAGTAACCTGCTGAGAACAACAATACTCTAAAAACTCAAAACATAATTAGAAACTGCACAAAAAGTAAAGCACAATGAATGAATGACTTCAATAAATAAATATTAATCGTGTGATACAGAAACTGGAACATATTCGAATACAAATTCATGAAGTCGTGTAACTCACCATGTAAAACAACTGGCACCAGATCTGATCTCTGATATCCATGTTGATTCTGAGCCTCACAGCAGTAAGATCCACTCTGTAGAGGACTGTAACTGTGTCCAGATCCTACAGCTGAGGTTTCCCGTTCTTTAAACCAGGTGTAGTTCTTCACAGGTGGGTTTGCATCACTGCTGCAGGTCAGAGTCACTGAAAAGCCCACCAGTGCATCTCCAGAAGAACTGATGGACACTGAAACATTCTTTGGAGGATCTACAGCAGGCAACAAAAAAGATCTTTGAGGAGAGTGAGTGTCAGAAAATCACTTAATGGAACCTTACAAATCATCATCAACATACACAGAACATTAATCTGCACAGCAGTGGAGTTTCTCTCTCCATGATCATTCCGACTCTGGCATGTGTATTCTCCACTGTCTTCAGATGTGATGTTGGGAATGCTGTAGGTTTTTCCTTCTCCTACTGATGTTGATCCCTTAAACCAGGTGTAGTTCTTCAGAGGTGGGTATCCATCACTGCTGCAGGTCAGAGTCACTGAACTTCCCTCCACTATTTCACCAGAGGGACTGATGGACACTGAGACATTCTTTGGAGGATCTAAAAATAGAGACATTTTTTTTTAAATCACATTGATTGTAAGTTACATAGACATTCATTATCCTATTTGCTCTTTACAGCATAAGGCAGAGATGGAACTTGACTCACTCATGACTCGATTCACACATGCGCTTAGCTGACTTCACTCAAACAAGCATATAATTGACTCTCAGTCAGACTTATGAAAGAGTTTCGTCTGGTGTTTGATCATCCCTATGAGGGCAAAGTGACTTGAGAATTCTTAATGAATTTACACCAAGGTGATCGCACTGTTATAATCGCAACTAGTTATAAGTCTGACTCATGACTTGAACCAGGCGCAAACTTAACTGACTCCCGTTTCAGACTCATACTGACTCGTGACCTGGACACATGCTTAACTGGCGAACACACTGGACTGACTTGCGACTCACCTCAGACTCCCAACTTAAAATTTGTCAAATTACAGCCAGAAAAAGAGAGGATGAACAAAACTAATTGAACTAGAAACCCTGATCTTTAATGCAAAAAACAAATAAAATTTTTGGTTCCAAACTTACGTGCTTAATTTTGTCTTTTTTATTTGTTTGTTTGTTGATAAGTGACCTTAAGTGGTTGTGACTACAGCCCAGAGACAAAAATCAGAAAAAGTAAACAGCAGTAATTAGTTTGCAGCTCACAGCAGCATCAGGTTCAGCACAGTTTCAGAGTTAACTTTCATTATAGCAAAACCTTCAGTCAGAAGGACTGAATGAAGCTCTACATGCAGCAAATGCAGCGTTCAAATGTAAAACCAATCTGGCAACAGCTAGTTTAGCTTTAGTCAGCAAAATTTTAGTATATTATGGATCACATTCCTTTAAAATTTACTCAATTTTTCAGCAGGATTAGCTAGTAAGCAAGCCAGCAAGCAGACTTACAAAATACAGCCTAATCAACCATTTAAACTGTTTTATGATCTTTATTTTCAGCACTGTATTTATTGTGTGTAGTGCTTTAATTTCTGCTCTTCTGACTGAAGATTTTTCTATGATGAAAAACTCAATTTTTAAAGCTGTATCAATCCTGAAAAGTGCAGCTAATAACAAGATTTTAATTCTTTTCTAAAGGCTCAAGACTCAACTCAGACTCACATGATGCATCTTGGCTCATACGTTTCTAAACATCTGTGGCATGAAGAATATGAAGAATATGATCTACACTCACATCTGACTCTGAGGTTGTGAGCAGTAGAGTGGAGGTGTTGATATCCTCTTACAGCACAGCTATAACTGCCTGCATCCTCACTGCTGACTGTCTGCAGGTGGAGCTGGTTGTTCTTGATGGTCTTTGTGGTTAAAGGATGTCCATTTTTGTACCAGATGAATGTTGGGTCAGTCAGTCTGCAGGTGGTTTTACATGTCAGATCTGCTGTTTGTCCCTCTGTCACTTCAGAAGGACTTTGCACATGGAGCTCTAAGACAATGAGATAAACATCAGGTCAGAAAGAAACCCTGCAGTTAGTCATGCACATTTATGCTCTGAACCATTTGAGTGCTTCTGCAGGTGTTTCCACATAGAGGTCTAAAAGGAGAAACATCCAATCAGGTTGTCCATTTACAAAAGCTTAGATTTTCAAGTTCTTTTTTAATATCACTATACACTGAGAAATAAAGGATTAAAATGTGTGAAATTGTTGCAAATGGTCTTCATTGTCTATTTCAGTCCTACACCAATTTTATTGTACATATTGAGGTGGGTCCATTTTTTTTTTTTACTAGATAACATATACATTAATTAATAATATTCTCTCTTATTAGTAACAAGACAAATATTGCCTAGAGAAGAATCAATCGCATAATAATAACCGATCAACCGACCCTGAATGTATGAATAGGGCCCAAAACAAAATTAGTATGTAAATGATGCAGAGAAAACAGTGCAGGAATAAATCAGGATTGAAATGAAAATGAACGGTAACACTTTCTATGAATGTCATGTTTGTAAGCATCTATAAACACATTTATAACGTTATAATGCCTTCATACGACATTATAAACATGATTATAAACATAAAAATGAATTACACTGGATTACACTTTATAGCCATGTTTATTATACATTATGAATTGTTAATGTAATGCAGTACGAGTAGTGTTGATAACAAGTTATACTGTCAGTGCCAAAGAAGTCAGTCCCAGCTTGGAGACTGCAAAGTAAAGACAAATACCAAGCTAACGGTGGTGTACATTGACTTTCCCACATTGGGTAAAGCACTGATGGCAGCACTAGTTTAAACTCTGACATTTGAAGCCTGTAATGTGCTTTATTATGTATGTTTTAGTGTTTCAGTAAATCCTTCAGTAAATACTTCAACTTGTAGCCTCACTCTGAACACTGGAGGAGGCTTTAGTACAATACGCTTCACTTTACTTAGAGTGGACAAATACAACTTATGAGCTCTTATAATTTGTTATGAACAGTACTTATAATGTATTATGTTAACAATTCATAATGCATAATAAGCATGGCTATAACGTGTAATGCATTTTTATAAATGTTTATAGCCATGTTTATAATGCCTTACGAATGCATTATAACATGTTATAAATGTGTGTATAGATGCTTACAAAGGTGACATTCATAGAAAGTGTTACCAAATGAACTGTGTGTGTAATGAAAATTACTGTAATACAATGACTGATTTAATAAAACAACAAGAGTCAGAGTCTTTATTGATAAGGAACATTGCTCTGAAGCTAAAGCCTGATGACTTAACTCACCTGTAACTCTGAGCTGAACTCCAGGTTTACCCAGCCATCTTTCTTTATCCACATTTGTTCTGATTCTGAAGTAGTACTGATGTTCGTCCTTCTTCATTACATCACTCAGTTTGAGGGAGAAGTGTTTCTGTTGATCAGTTAAACACTCAACTCTGCCTGAATAATCTGGGTCTTTACTCAGATCAGGTATATTATCTAGGTCTATAGTCCAAAAAGTCTCTGTCACTGTAAGACCTTCTGGGTGAGTATAAGTTCCATTCATAAACACTGTGGATCCTTTTAAAGCACATATTTCCTGTTGGTTGTACTTCATACTCCACTCTGTTCCAAAAGCTCCTGAAACATATGATGCATGAAAGAGCTGATTACAGAGTCTGGAGCCCACAAGACAGAGTCACTGTAGCTTACAGCTTCACTTCTCTCCTCTTTAACTCCAGCAGCTACTCTACAACACTGAGCTGATTCTGAGAGAAACCACAAAGTGAGAAGAGCTCTGAAAGTGTTTCAGCAGAGTGAGGGAGGCTGGAGAGAAGCACTATTTATCAGTGTAATGAATCTTGTGTAGTTCTTTAGTCACCTTAGACTTATAAGTCAGAGATTGATGCAAAAAAACAATATATTTTGTGTAGATTATGTTATATTAGTATCTGATGACTCACCTGCAATCAAAAGCAGGAAGGTCAGAAGAAGAGCCATTCTGGGTGATGACATCACATTAATGCCTGTGATCTGAAATGTACAAATTTAATTTCATGCAGTACTTAAAATATTTTTATGTATTTATATGTCAAACGTGTACTGTATTGTACTCAAGTTAGAAATTGCTTTGACAAACATCTGTCAGCAATTAAAACACTGTTTTTCCAAACACTGTAGAAATACTCTTTAATCTGTCTAATTAAAACAAACTAAAACTCTCCAGAAATAAAGAAACAGAATCTGTTCAGTAAGTTAGTCACATCACCAACATCCAACTGTGAGAACAGAGATTAAAGTGTTAAACTGGACATGATGAGCATCTTTAACTGTGATCTACCTACTCAAATACCCAGATTCATGAAATGCTAAATTCCTCTTACAGGATGTCTCAGACATACCTGACCTTCTGTAGCAATAACTGAGCTCCAGTTTATTTTAGAAAGAGACCTGGACCTGCTTTCTGAAAGTTTCTCAGCAGCAGCTGTGATGTGTGATTTCAAGAGTGTTCTTCCCTCCTTGTGGGGGAATGTTTTCTTGGCACACTTTGGGCCCAATTAATCACTGCTTGAATGTCAAAGTGTATTTGAGTATTGTGTGCATCCCTTCATGACCACAATTTATCATCGTCCAATCCGCCGGCTGCCAGCAGTGTGCGATGGCAGCAAGGTGCCCAGCCTGCACCACCAGCTGCCAGCAGAGGTCGACGGCAAGGCGCCCAGCCTGCACCGCCAGCTGCCAGCAGAGTGCGACGGCAGCAAGGGGCCATAAGTTCAGGGAACTCCAATTCCCAGAAGCCCTCGGGCTGATTATGCCCAACCCAACACACCTGAGGACTGACTGGTATGGTACGCAGCCCAGGTGGGTATTTAAACAAAAAGAAAAGAAAACAAAAACAAAAAGAAAAGAAAAGAAAAAAGAGGGCTGGAAAAAGCAAAAAGAGAGTAGTTGCCCCAAAATTACTCAAAATTACTAAAAAAGGCTTGAGCTACAAACTGCTCCAAGCAATAGAAAAGGTGTTTGCTCCACCAAGAGCAAACAAGTGAAACATAAAGTCTTCCTTCCCTTCCCCATAATTACAGTGGAAGTGTATTTCGTTTTCTCATTATTTTTATTTCATGTTTCTAGTTCAGCCTTTGTTTAAGCTACTTTCAGCATTTCTTTTGTTTGCCGGTTTCCCGCCTTTTCATTTCCCCTTCCTTGAGGTGTTTTACCCATTGTCACCTGTGTGCCGCAGCGGTAACTCCATGGACCACCGATCAGTACATCTGCGGTTCGAGCAACGTGCCAAACTCTCACTCCATTGCCCCAGTAAGTTTATTTAACACTCTTTCTCACTGGTTTTTATTTCTGCACTTGGGTCTGCCTCCCCACTGTCCCGTAACAAAAAAGAACCAGTTTTGATGAAGTGGTTACTGTTGTTATAGACAGTAATGATTTTAATCACTGCAACAACAAAAAATCTTAAACTCATTTAAACATGTGTGTCCTGGTGATTATATCTATTGTTATTATTAAAATGTTACAGTAAATGTACTTTTTTTTTCAATGATTTTCATGTTTTGGCATTTTCATTATGTGTTTAAAGGTCATTATGATGTACATTTTTTCCAGCTGGACATTTCAGTGCATGTCAAGTTAGTAAAGTTTAACTTGTTTAACTATGTTTAGGATGGGATTAGGATGGGGTAGGTACAGTGCTATGAAAAAGTATTTGCCCCTCACTTGATTTCTTCTGTTTTTGCTACTTTGTCACATTTAATCATTTCAGATCATCCAACTAATTTTAATGTAAGATAAAGGCAACATGTGTAAACACAAAATGCAGCTTTTGAATGATTTTTCCATTTACTTAAGATAAAGATGTATTCAAAACCTAAATCTTCCCTAAACCTAATAACTGTCAAACATTTAGGATAAGTTGCAATGACTCTCTTACATCACTGTGGAGGAATTTTGATTGACTCTTCTTAGCAGAATTGTTTTAATTCAGCTACATTGGAGGATTTTCAAGCATAAACTGCCCATTTAAGACCACAATATCTCAATAGGATTCAAGTCAGGACTTTGGCCAATCCAAAACCTTAATTTTGTTTCTTTTCCTCCATTCAGAGGTGGACTTTGTGTGCTTTGAAATTGAACCCAACAGTCAATTTAATTTGGTTTACTGGTTGATTTAGTAGTTAAGGGAGCAATTACTTTTTCACATAGGGCCAGGTAAGATTGAACAGCAGGGTTGAACTGAAATCATCATTTAAAAACAGCATGTTTTGTTTATTTAGTCTTAGTAGTATGTAAAGTAGTTTGACGATCTGAAACATTCAAGTTTGACAAATATGCAACAATAGAAGAATTTGGGGAGGGGGCAAATACTTTTTTAGAGCACTGTATACAGTTGTTTCAGCATTAAATACCTCAAACTAATTAGCTAATATGATGTCTTAAACGGATGGGCTTGCAGGGTACAGATCAGGCAGTGTCATACAATGTAAAGCAGTGTACACATGCAACTGTGGCTCATATGTAGGATATAGTTCGGGTAGCGACAAAAGTCCGCACTCGATCGGCTCCAACTCCCAGTTATTCCTGTTCTAACGTGTTGGAAATTGTTTTTTATTTTATTTTCTAGTTTTCTGTTTATTTTCATATGTTTTTATTATTATTCATTGTTAAACAGTATTAATCCTGGATGGTTTAAGAAGCCACCTCCATTTCTGTTCTCGTGGTTTGAACAATTACACCAAATGGCCTTACAACACCCCCTAAAGAGGATGTTCTGGGGAAGAACACAGTAAGGTATTTACGACAGGATTCAAATGTTCCACTCTGTTCTGTATGACTCTATTAGGGGTGGGGAGTCAGTGGCATAACACAAAAGCTGTGTGTCTGAGCTGCTGTTTAGATTGGGGTAAGACTAAGGCAGGTATACTGAGCGCTGATGGTAATAAAACCATCATTTCTGCAAACCCTGGTCTCCTGAATCTCTTCCATGGCAAGATCAAAGATTTTCTACAAACGCATAAACACAGAGTCAGCAGGATAGCCACGCCCTCCAGAATAAAAGTCCTTACCAGAATACTCCCATAAATAAATACTGCAGAACACATAACCTGGTAATAACATATGACACACATTTCTTGAACATGTGACAGTATGTCCGAAAACATTCCTTGTTAATGCTATATATTTATCTATGAAATTCTAGTTCAGAATTCAGAGCCTGGCCACTTCCTATTGCTCTCATTATATGAAAAACATGACAAAACACTAGAGGGTGCCTGTGAGTAAGTCCTCATTGAAGAGGGGTGAAAGGACGGATACAGCTAAAACTGAAATGAATCTTTATATATCTTCATTTATCTTCCTTTAACTATGGAGTAGAAGGATGTCCCACAAAATGGCAGGCATTACTCTTACTCAGCGCTGATTGATTGGTATTACTCATACTATGTGCTGATTGGAAAAAAAATGTAATAGTTGCACTGAAATATTTATGTGATGTTTAATGTATTTTTGTATATTTTCTTTATAAAATGATTAAGCATTCACAAACTATGATTTTGCACAAAAGGAACCCATTTATTTTGGACTCCCTCAGGAGCGCTCAGTAGCGTTGGACAAACCCAGATGTCACTGAGTAGCAGTTCTTCTACTTACACTTTTAATGATATTATGCACACACTTAAATTAAGTAGTTGCCTGTGGAATTAACTGGCAGCTTTGAATATCATACCTAAATATTTTTTGTATGAAAATTCAATTATTGGCTCAGACTTTGTAACCCAGAAAAACTCCTTCCTGATTTAAATGGCTTTGAATCTAAAAACATTTTCTAGTCCTGAATAAACAGTTTTAGAATTTTTAGAAATGCTTATGATTCTAAAGATGAATGAAAACCTTTTGATATAAAGAAATTATCTTACCGTCCTTTAATGAAGCTCATCACCAGCGTCTTCATGAGAAATTGTGAGAGCACAGGCAGCACTAACGTGTTTTAATTCACATGTGGTCAACACTTAACTAAGTTGTCATGCTCAATAAAAACGCCCAGGCTCATTAACATGCTACTTCCTCCTACAGGAAGTAGCATGTTACCTTCTTAGCTGCAGCAAAAGATGAGCTTCACTTAAAACTCCTACAAAGGTATGTACTAGTTACACTGTGTTTGTAATGTCTTCTGTGCAGAGCATGTTCCGGCATAATTTACCCAGTTCCATCTCTTCTCCTGTCACTGCATGGAGCAGTATTTAGTCTGGTGGTGGTGGGTTTATCAGTACTGATCTCAGTACAGTATTAATGTATTAAGTCAATGAGAATAAACTTGATCAGATCTGAAGAACAGAGTGAGATCTGGACCTGCTTTCTGAAAGGTCATCAGCAGGTCATGTTGTATTTTCTTTTCAATGATGATGGCTTTCTCCTGATACTATACATGCTCAGAAAGAAACCAAACTGTCACTGGGGTAGAGGCCCTCTTGTCTCTGAGGTGGCACCCTCAAGTGTACAAGCAATCGCCCTTAGAACCCTGCCCTGATCATGCCACCCCAAGTTACTTAGTCTGTAGTGGCTCCCAGATCATCCTGTCTTGTGGTGCCTCCTCTAGGTGCCTCCTAGGGTGGTCACTTCTACTGTTCAGATCCTCGGTCAGCTCTCATTCCTGCTTTCCGACCCACTCCAGTTTACACTTCCTGGGCCACTCCAGTGCTTGTCTCTGGTCTGGCTCCATACAGAGCTCTTCTTTCAGTCTTTCAGGTTGCTCCAGTGCTTTTTCCTTGTGCAGCTCCCTATCCTGATCCAGCATCATTTTCCTGAGCTGCAGCTCATCCAGTGGTGATTCACTGTGCAGCTACTATGTCAGCTCCTCATCCTGATCCAGTGCTGGCTTCTTGAGCTGCTTCTCCTGTGGGGGTGCCCTGTGCAGCTCCTGTGCCAGCTTCCTGAGCTACTGCTGCTCCCAGTGCTGGCTTTTAGGACTGCTCCTTCTGTGCTGGCTCCCAGAGTTGCTCCTTCTGTCCCAGGCCACTGGATGGCTCCACAGCCAGCTTATCTATGTCCCACTCAGGCAACCCATGCTCCTGTTACTGCCCCTGACCCAGCTGATAGACTGCCCTCACCTCTGGTCTTTTTGCCAGTTGTGGCCATGACTTCTCACTGTCTGCGCCCACCCTCTGTCATGCATTTAAGGAACCATGCTATTCTCTCATACCTAAACTCATCAACTCCCTTTTATATGCTCCTTTGCTTTGGTTGTTTGTGAAGTTTCTGTGTTTATCCTGAGCACTAATGACAAACTGACAACCATGTGTCAGTTTGTTACTTTCCTGTTTTGGCCCTCATTTTGTCTTCTGTGTTTTTGAATATGGATCTATCTCTGATGATGCTTGCCTGTGTTTTGACTCCTGTCTCCTGACTGAGTTTTGGACTGCCCCAAATAAAGTTGTCTTGCACTTGCAACTGACTTACATAACTCCTATTTCACACTTTGGTACTTATCATAATCCTAACACTCTTAAGGAACAGGGTTGGACTCCTAGGTAACAGCTTACCCTATGTCCAGCATAGCACATGTCATAGCATGAAGTACGTCCAGAAAATAAGATCCCCTTCGAAGTAACCACAGGCAAAGATGATTCATTAATTAATCAGCATATCGGACTCCCATCATTGTGATCTCAGTTCTAAAAGTAGAATGCAAAAAGATATGTGCTGCTGCTGCTGGAGTTCATCTCATACTTTCAGAGCAACAGTCACTGACACACATGAACGTGAACTCTCAGTAACCTCAGACATGCTATGAGAGCCCCAGCAGCAGCAGCAGCCAAGCTTGACACTACAAACAGGCCACAGGGACATGCAGACACATTCACTTTTAAAATGTAGATATCCACGAGTTTTATTTTATTAATCTAAAAGTTATTCTTTAGGCTACATGGTGCATCAGAAAACAGCAGCACATAACACAGAACCACAAAGTGCAGTTACACAACAATATGGAACAAGTGCAGAATATACAATAAATACATCAGACAATATACAGAACAAAGAACACACAGCAAAAACATGTGATATAACTAAACATTCCTGCAAAACGGTATAAATGAACTGGGGTCAAATAGCAGCACTGAAAGATTAAGACTTGAAGTTGAAGTGCAGGTGTGCCATGATGATTAAGGGGGGAGTGATCAGTCTACAACAGTGTGTTCAGTAGTCTGACTGCCTTGGGGGAAGAGGCTGTTTCAGAGTCTGCTGGTATAACAGATACTCTGGTACCTTCTGCCAGACAGCAGGAGGGTGAAGAGTCCATGAGAGGGGTGTGAGGGGTCGTCCACAGTGCTGGCAGTTATGTGGATGCAGAGTTTGTGGTATGAGGTGTTGATGGGAAAAGACACCCTGATGATCTTCTCCACTGTCCTCACAATCTGCAGTGGGATTCTACAATCTGAGATGCAGGTACCATACCAGACAGTGAAACAGCTGGTCATGATGCTCTCTACTGTCCCCATGAAGAAAATAGTGAGTATGGAAGGGGGCTGTTTTCATCCTTTGCAGGAAGTGAAGATGCTGCTGGGCTTTTTCAGCTTGTTCTTTTGACTCTTTCCACAGTTGAATCATTGATGTGCAGTGGAGAGTGATCACTGTGAGGCCTCCTGAAGTCAAGAATCATTTATTTCATCTTATCAACATTGAGATCTCTGCATCAGTGTTTAAACTGCTCCACCTTCTCTCTGTTTGTTCACTCATCATAGTTCTACCACCGCTGTGGTATCATCAGCAAACTTGAGGATGTGGTTTTAGCTGTGATTCCCTGCTTGGTGGAGCTCAGATCTGTATGTGTGTATATATATCTTTTGTGTACATATCTGTTTATAAAAGGACATGTCTGTATAGTAAAAGATATGAAAATTTACAGCCAAGCAAAATGTTTCCACATATATTAGTCTCATACAAGCAGATGAGTTTTTACACATTGCAAGTATTTTTGTAAGTGTTCTATTTAAAAAGTGTTTCACTTAAATTCATTTGAATTTTACATCTCTGTGTTTTCTTGGCTATAATTGAAGTGTATAACCGCATAAGAACATTAATCTTAATGTTCTTATTCAGAAATACACTTTATGCATAAGAACATTAAGACAGTTTAAATTCTTAATTTCACACAGCAAATAAAACAGCACCCTCTTCCTGTTAACTTACAAACTGCAGACAGACAGTCCAGAGACCAGTAATGATGTCAAACCCTACTGTCTCTTAAAGTGACAGTACAGACACTAAACAGACTCCTGAATGGTAAACATGGTAAAAGATGGATAGAGAGGTATTAAATCTGTGAGAAGTGTGGCTGACGTAAAAAGCTTTACATAAAACATACACACATGTTGTGAATAATTTGCACGTTTTCTGCTTTGTTTGCTAGTACTGTGGTGTATTGTGTGTTTTTTTGTTCTGAAAATGAAGCTGTGTCATCACTCGGTGATCTCAGAGGGTATACAAGGAGTTGAGATTAGTTTGGAGGGAGGCTTCTGTGGCTGATGAGCTGCTGATTTTGCTCTTGTAGTCACTGCCTGGATTCCCTGACACATGCACAGAGTTGTTGATGAAGTGATTTTGCATGCTATATGCATTCTTGGCAACTCTGTCGGCAGCTTTCAGATTGTTTCTGGCTGCTTGCTAAACGTCTGTGTTACTAAATCTGAAGGCTGCATTATATGCATTAAGCAGAGGGTGGACTTCACTGTTCATCCAGAATCAGGAACTCCAGGTCAGGTGAGCAGAATTGTTCAGTAGTCCCTGCATTGCAGCACCAGGTATTGTTCTCAAACTCACAGCCTGCCTCCAGTTGTTTTTAAGAAATAATCTGTTCAGTCTGATTAGAATGCTGTTAGCCCTTTTAGCAGAATTGCAGAGTCTGACACGCTGCAGTGGAGGTTTCCAAAAACATGAAAATTCAGTTTATTTTACAGGGAGCAACACTTGCTAGCAGTAGGCTGGGCCTTCTTGTCAGCTTGATTCAAGGAAAGACTACAATTGACTCCAGGCATCCAGCTTGAACAATGTGTAATACAGTGGAATCCAGCGGTGGGTTAAGTGGTAAAACTTTGCACTAGTTTACCATATCTATTAAAGTCTGTGTTTAGTAGTTAGCAGGTAGTTTGCTTATGCCAACAAATACTGCTTTGAAAAAAAACAGCTGTCATAAATACTCCTTCACCCATCACTTTATTAGCTGTCTTCATTATATTAATAAAGTCTTCATACAGGTAAAATACTTTAATATTAGCCAAGAGAAGAAAATAAATAATCATTTTAATAATAAATAACATCCCAAGCATGTTTTCTGCTGTAGCAAAGACGATCACATGCATCCTGTAAGAGGAAACACCATTTTTACGAGCCTGAGTGGTTTTATTAACTGCAGCAGTTCACAGTTAAACGTGTTAACCACACCTAGTTCAACATCTCAGTGCTGTCTCTGTTCTCTTTATTTATCATTGGTATGTGTGCTTAAATTGCTGGAAATTGTTTATTGTAGAGGAACCCTGGAAAACAACTTAAATATTCTGAAATGTCTAAGAAACACCTATTGCTAAACTAGCCATCTCCATAATATAGTAGGTTCTTGTTATTCTTCGTCAGGTTACCATAAGATGCAGTAATGGATAAACAACTATTGATTAAATACAACACAGACATCATTGTGTCAGCAAGAAAACTTTTTTTAAACTAAGGACTTTAGATGAAGATCTAGAAACTTTTCATTTAACTGTCATTAACTAAAAATATCCTTCAGGCTGCTGTGATGAGGTCATTGAGAATGGTGCCTCCTCTTCCTCTGATCTTTCTGTTCATGATTGTTGGTGAGTCAGTGTTTGTTGTGGTTTGTGGTTTCTCTCAGAATCAGCTCAGTGTTGTAGAGGAGCTGCTGGAGTTAGAGAGGAGAGAAGTGAAGCTGTAAGCTACAGTAACTCTGACTGTCTTATGGGCTCCAGACTCTGTAATCAGCTCTTTCATGCATCATATGTTTCAGGAGCTTTTGGAACAGAGTGGAGTGTGAAGTACAACCAACAGGAAATATGTGCTTTAAAAGGATCCACAACTATGTCCAGCATAGCATATGGCATAGCATAAACTATATCCAGAAAACAAGATCCCCTTCGAAAAACAGTAACTATAGGCAAAGATGATTCATTAAGTTATTCAGCATATCAGGCTCCAATCATAATGGTCTCAGTTCCAAAAGTAGAATGCAGAAAAGTATGTTCTACTGCTGCTGGGGTTCATCTCATACTTTCAGAGAAAATTACATCATCTACATTCAGGTGTGGCTACCGTCGCTGACACACATTATTGTGCATTCTCAGTAACCTCAGACATGCTATGAGAACCTCAGCAGCAATAGCCAAGTTTCATACTACAAACAGGCCACAGGGACATAATCTTTCAGTGTCTACGACTTAAAGAATTTAAAGTGCAGTTGTGCAGTGATGATTACGGGGTGTGTGATCAGTCTATATCAGTGTGTTCAGTAGTCTGACTGCTTCGGGGGAAGAAGCTGTTGCAGAGTCTCTTTTGGAGCTGATGCTGTGGTACCTTCTGCCAAACAGCAGGAGGGTGAAGAGTCCAAGAGAGGGGTGGGAGGAGTTGTACACAATGCTGGCAGTCTTGTAGGTGCAGAGTTTGTGGTAGGAGGTGTCGATGGGTAAAGACAGACTGATACATTGATACTGACTCAGCAGCAGCCATTTACCCTCTTACTTTTCCTGCAGAGCAGTATTATAAAGCAGCAGTGCAGGGATCAACCTTGGCAAATTTGGTGGCCCTTTTGGCTTTTTGTCAAATATAAAAACATTGCATTTACCTGTCATTCATTAAAAATATCCTCCAGGCTGCTGTGATGAGGTCATTGAGAATGGCTCCTCCTCTTCCTCTGGTCTTTCTGCTCATGATTGTTGGTGAGTCAGTGTTTGCTGTGGTTTGTGGTTTCTCTCAGAATCAGCTCAGTGTTGTAGAGTAGCTGCTGGAGTTAGAGAGAAGAGAAGTGAAGCTATAAGCTACAGTAACTCTGACTGTCTTATGGGCTCCAGATTCCAGATCTGAGTAAAGACCCAGACTACTCAGGCAGAGTCGAATATTTAACTGATGACCTGAAACTCTTCTCCCTCAAACTGAGTGATGTAATGAAAAAGGATGAACATCAGTTCTTCTTCAGAATCATAACAAATGTAGATAAAGAAAGATGGGCGGGTTGTCCTTGAGTTACAGGTGACTATAATCTCATGAAACTCATGAAGAAGTGACAGAATTATATAATTACAGGAAGCATTTTGGCTAATACCATTGTACTGGCAGACTCTGAAGGTCATCTTCTAGAGTGAATGTACTGTTCCCAGTTTTTTTTATATGCAGCAAACGCCCTGATGACCACTGACAGCCAGCCAATCACAATACAGTTCAACAATCAGTAGTGCCCAATCATATGTTGGGAACTGCCCACCACTGACAAAAATTAATTAAACCCCTGTGTGAGCAGAAGCTCAATAGCGAGCAGAAAAAACATCCAAGTGTCAGGCTAATTTTCCTCATGCATGAGCACGTTTTTTTTTTTCCGTGGGGTGCTTTTCCTTGCATGAGAATGGTTTTCTCGCTGCAAATTTTTTATTGAATTTGACAACATAAAAGTGTTTAAGATAGTACACTTTTCTGTCACATTTTTCAGAACATTAGAAATTTAAACTGTTCTCCATGAATGTTTCACTCTCAGGATGATGTCCTCTACACCACCATGACACACAGCAGATCCAGACCTGTACAGGCTGCTGCTTCTGCTGACTCTGGAGCTGCTGATGTTCTGTATGATACAGTCAGCATTCACAATAACATAGACCAGACCAGAACTGACCAGCAGGGGGTGCCCCAATATGCCAGTGTTACATTCCACAAGCACACTGCTGCCCCTGGTTGAGTTTCACTGAGCTTTTATATAAAGCTGGCCAGAGAAACTTTGCTTAAGAAAAAAGGAATTTAAGGCTTAGAAAAAAATATTTCCGGTAAGCACCTTTATGGGATTTCCAGTGTTGCATTAGCACCAGTCTAGCAGTAGTGTGCATTTTGTTTCCCAACTTTCACTCGCTAGGTTGTTCATACCTTAAAGAAGGACGATTCAGGGCTGTTTGATAAAATCTGAGTGTGATAATCAAGACCAGTTCTTAGCTTGTTATTTTTTTTTACAGCTCATTTCTTGATGAGGTTTTAAAAGATCATAATAATATAAACCTAGAATGATGCACAAAATTATGATAAGTATTATGATAAGTTAAACACAAATAAAGGTGCTGTAGAAAAATGCTTATTTCATGTTAGTTATTGCTTAATATCAGCAGAGGTCAACTCAGCACTGTGACCAGTTTAACAGTGTTCAAAAAAGCATCTGGATTTTCAGCTTTGTTTTAGGTGCAGCTGCTGTTGTGTCAGAAAAAGGTCTCTGGACTGTTTAAATATTTCAGTTCTCCTCTCAGCATCATCTGCTGGATAAAAACTGTGTTTGTGTTGTTAAATGTAGTGTAGTGGTGAACATGTTTATTAAAGATGGGAAAGTGTGAAGTTGTGGTTTGTTCTGATAAACTAAATTTGATCTTCTGTTTTTTAGATATTAAAGGTTAAAGTTTCACCTTCTTTGTTTTGTAGGTCACTAACTCAGAATGTGGAAGATCCCTCAGTGATTTACAGCACAGTAAGAAAGGATTAGATCTGCTGAGACCTGCTATACAGAGAGAGAGAGAGAGAGTATTGGTATTGATGGACTCTTGAAGTGTTGAGCTGTTCTTTGTTACAATGAATGAAGCTGAACTCTCAGTAGTAAAAATAATAAGTTTTACAGTTTAATATTTCATTTGTTTTTTCACTTTCTATCTTTTTAAATTTTACTAAATATCATTAGTTGGATCAGATATATTTGAAACCCAAATCTTTATTTTTCTCCAATTATGTTTAGCATTTTTATTTTCATTATATTTCTTAAACTTATGAAGTAAGCGATATTTTATCTAGTATTTTTTTATTATTGTTCTTTATTATATACTTTTTGACAGCTATATTTCTTATTTTTTTTTGATGATTTTGAGATGTGAACTCAGACTTTAAAGTCTGACTTTATCGGATTTGAATGTTTGATTTCTGTGAATAAAGACTTCTTTATTACTTAAATTCTCTTTTGAAGCAGTTCATTGGTTTCCATTTTGTAAACACTGTCAGATTAATTTCATCAAAGTCTGAATTCATTAGTAACTGCTGACTGTAGTTCATCATGTTACACTGAGACCAGTGTGGGGAAGAAGGACACTAGAGGCTGGCAGGACAGTTACAGCAAGCATTTTCCTTTCATTTTCACACAAAACAAAAACCATAAATCCAAGTGCAGGACACTTTTTAGTGGGTTCTAACTAGATTTTTCAGTTCTTTTCTCACACACCAACTTGTCAGTCCTTTTTTTGCAGCTGCTGCTGGTCGTCCTTCCCTCTTCTTTTCCTTTATTTCTTCTCTGCTCCTTTTAAAAGGTACCAACACTTCCAAAGCCCAATCAGCAACAGTGTCTCATTAAGGACACTGTGAGCACCTGAGCTGAGAGAGAAAGAAGGAGCTCACTGCTCCGCCTCCCCGTCACCACCCACCCCCACATCTCTAAGATTTCTATGGATGTGATCTTTACTTTTCTGTCACTACAAAACTCCAAATCTAGAGGGCAGAATCACACTGGAAAAAAATGGAATTTAAATTAAACGCTACAAACACTTTTTAGTAGACGTAGAGTATCAGTATTGATGAGTATCAGCATCAGATTGATATAAGAAGATGATGCTGGACTGGCTATCAAAATCTGATCCAATACTGTAACTAATCTAAACTGAAATTCCACACATTCACACTCTGTGATTCATGATGTTAACTGTGTATGTCTTTCCTTTGAGTGTTTCAGTAATTGAAGTAAGAAGAGTGGATCAAACACAGCAGTGCTGCTGGAGTTTTTAAACACTGTGTCCACTCACCGTCCACTCTATTAGACACTCCTACCTTGTCAGTCCACCTTGTAGATGTAAAGTCAGAGACGATAGCTCATCTGCTGCTGCACAGTTTGTGTTGCTCATCCTCTAGTCCTTCATCAGTTGTCACAGGACGCTGCCCACAGGACGCTGTTCGCTGGATATTTTTGGTTAGTGGACTATTCTCTGTCCAGCAGTGACAGTGAGGTGTTTAAAAACTCCAGCAGCACTGCTGTGTCTGATCCATTCAGACCAGCACAACACACACTAACACACCCCGCCATGTCAGTGTTACTGCAGCACTGAGAATGATCCACCACCCAAATAGTACATGCTCTGTGAGGTTCCATGGGGGTCCTGACCACTTAAGAACAGGGTAGAAGAGGGCTAACAAAGTATGCAGAGAAACAGATGGGACTACAGTCTGTAATTGTAGAACTACAAAATACACCTATATAGTAAGTGGAGCTGATAAAATGGACAATGAGCTTTGAAACAACGAGGTTCTCATAATGTTATGTCTGATCAATGTATGTGTATGTGTGTGTGTTTGTGTGTATTAGTGTAAAGGAGCATTGGCAGTGTGTATAACATATGTCCAAAATGTGCAGAATTCTCAGAGGATGAGTAAATATACTCATTTATACTTAAGTGTTCAGTAAACAATGTTATGGATGTTTGTTCAAGTGTTTATTCCACGTATATTGAGATGCAGTCATCAGTAACATTTAGAGAGTTCAGATTTGAAGTGTAGTGTGCACCGAGGTCAAGTAGTGTTTGTATTCATGTTCTGGTGACTATTTTTAATGTGACCAGTTTAACAGCTTGAGGGTAGAAACTAGTTGAAATTGGTGGCTTTGGCTTGAATGGTCTGATATCTCTTCCTCAATGTCAGCAGGTGGAATACAAAGTGACTGGGGGGTGTGAGGTCTGAGGAGTTACTGCTGGCTTTCCCCAGAAATATTTTATTGTAAATGTCCTGTATGGGTGGGAGGACAGATACTTTGATGCAACTCTTCAGAATGTTCTCCACTGTGGACCTGTAGAAGTTGCAGATGAGCTGATGTGGCAGGTTGACTCTCCTCAGCCTCCTGATGAAATGAAGGTGTTGTTCAGCTATTACGATGTTATGGGATGTGTTGAGTGACCAGGTGAGATCTGTCCTGGTCCGTTCAGTGCTCCGAGATGTGTGCACTTTGCTCCCCTTCCTGAAATCTACAATCATCTTGTTGGTTTTGCTTGCATGGGAGGAAGAGTCTGTTGTTGGTGTACCACTCTGTGAGAAGTTTCACCTCCTCTCTCTACTCCCCCATGTTCTTATTCATGAGATCCAGTACTGTTGTATCATCAGCAAATTTAATGATGGTGTTGGAGTTGTGCTTGGTGATGCAGGTTGGTGTACAGGGTGTAGTTATAAGACACAGCCTTGATGTTTTAATGCTGAGAGTGAGAGTGGGAGAAGTGTGCTCTCCCATCCTAAAAGACTGAGGTCTGCTGGTGAGGAAATCCGCAGGCTGCGTGACTGTTTCTCAGGGCCTTGAGCTTAGAGTCAAGTTTCAAGTTTCAAGTTTATTTGTCATTTGCACAATATGTCAGGTCATTTATACATTGAAATGCTTGTGGTGAGGCTCAGATAATCACTCTACAGAAAGTGAATAAGTAAAAGTAAAATAAAAAATAAATAAAATAAATATATTAAATATACACAAAATATAGAGAAAATATAGAGACAATATACACAAAATATAGAGAAATGTACACAAAATATAGATGCAATATACATTTTAAAGTGACTTAAGTGACTGTGTTATTGTTCTTTAAAGTGGCTTAGTGTTAAGGTGTTATTGTCCATAGCAGAGATGATATGATACAATAATAATAATAATAATAATAATAATAATAATAATACTGACAAAGTGACTGAGTGAAATGGTAGCTGGGGAAGGACCCACAGCTTCACAGCTTGTTCAGAAGCCTGACAGCCTGTGGATAGAAACTGTTCATTAACCGGGTTGTCCTAGCCAGCATGTTACGAAATCTCCTGCCTGATGGCAGAATGGTGAACAGGCTGTGTGCTGGGTGGCTGCAGTCTTACCAGATCTTCTTGATCTTCCTGAGGCAGCGGGACTGGTAGATGTCCTGTAAGGCTGGTAGTCTGTTGCATCTGATGGCGTCTACTGTCCTCATCACTCCTTTAAGGGCCTTGCGGTCACAAGCAGTGCAGCTGCTGTACCAGACAGTGATGCAGCCTGTGAGTTTGCTCTCTATGGTGCATCTGTAGAAGTTGGTGAGGATCTGAGGAGGCAGACCAAACTTCCTGAGCCTGCACAGGAAGAAGAGACACTGACGGTCAGATCTCACAATAGTGTTGGTATGAGGGGACCAGGTGAGGTCATCAGTGAGGTGTATGCCGAGGAACTTCACACTGCTGACTCTCTCCACTTCGGCTCCATTAATGAACAGGGGAAAGTGACCACCTCTGCAGCTGCCTGTAGTCCACTATCATCTCCTTTGTTTTGCTGATGTTGAGACAGAGATTGCTGTTATGGCACCACTCTGACAGAGTGCTGACCTCGTCTCTGTAGGCTGTTTCATCTCCATCAGTGATGAGGCCTAGGATGGTGGTGTCATCAGCAAACTTAAAGATGATGTTAGACGTGTGTTTGGCTACACAGTCATGCGTATACAGGGAGTACAGGAGGGGGCTTAGCACACATCCCTGGGGAGCCCCTGTGCTCAGAGTCAGTGTGGAAGAGAAGCCATTACCAACTTTCACCACCTGAGGTCTGCTCGTCAGGAAGTCCAGTATCCAGTTGCCGAGATGAGAGTTCAAACCCAAGTCTGTGAGCTTAGGAATGAGTTTGGCAGGGATGATTGTGTGGAATGCTGAGCTGTAATCTATGAACAGCATTCTTACATATACATATGTGTTCTTTCTGTCCAGGTGTGTGAAAGCAGTGTGTATTGTTAGTGCAATGGCGTTGTCTGTGAATCTGTTGGAGCGGTATGCAAATTGGTGAGGGTCCATGGTGGCTGGAAGTGTTGAGCAAATGTGAGCTTTGACCGGCTGCTCGAAGCACTTCATAACTGTTGATGTCGGGGCAACAGGGTGGCAGTCATTCAGGCAGGTGACACACGATTTCTTGGGGACTGGAACATTTGTGGTTTCCTTAAAGCACTTGGGAATCACTGGCAGTTTTAAGGAGAGGTTAAAGACGTCAGCGAAAACCTCAGCCAGCTGGTTGGCACATGCTTTAAGTACACGGCTGTGGATGCCATCGGGACCGGGTGCCTTGCGTGGGTTAACTGCCCTGAAGGATCTCACCACCTCAGACAGGGGAATGGCTAATCCTCATCTACTGGGAGTTTCTCAGCAGGTGAGGTGTCACTTGCCTCAAAACGAGCATAATGAGCATTAAGTTCATCTGCAAGTGAGGAGGAAAGCCCCTATTACAGATCACACCTTCTTTGTTGTCAGTGATGGTGTGCAGGCCACTCCACATACGTCTGAGATCAGAGCCAAGATAGTTGGATTCCACTCTGTCCCTGTAGCTCCTTTTGGCCAGCCTGATGGTCCTCTGAAGGCCATATCTGGCCTTCTTGCAGCTAGCCGGGTCACCAGAGTTGCAGGCAGCAGCCCGAGCTCTTAGTTTGGCTCAAACTTCAGCATTGATCCAGGGTTTCTGGTTGGGAAATGTTCTGACATTGATTTTTGGTACAGTGTCTTCAGTGCATTTATTGATGTAGCTTGTGATGGAGTCAGTGTATTCATTGATGTCTGTGCCAGCCGCATCACGGAACATCTTCCAGTCTGTGGAGCAGTCCTGAAGTGTGAAGATGGCCTCCTCACTCCATTGATAGACTGATCTGAGAACTGGTTTTGCCTGTTTAAGTCTTTGTTTGTATGCGGGCAGGAGAAGAATAGAGGTGTGATCAGCTTTGCCGAAGGCAGGGTGGGGGAGGGGTTTGTAACTGTCCTTGAGTGCGGTGTAGCAGTGGTCAAGAGTCTGTTCTCCTCGGGTGGGAAATTTAATGTGCTGGTAGTATTTGGGCAGAACCTTCTTCAAGCTTGCCCTGTTAAAATCCCCAACCACAATAAAAACAGCCTCAGGGTGATGTTCTCAAGTCCATTTATGGTCTCGTACAAAACTTTAAATGCACGTGACTTATCTGCCTGAGGTGGGATGTGGACTGTGCTGAGAATGACTGAGCTAAAGTCTCTGGGCAAAAAAAAAAAAGGGTCGAACTTTGATGTCGTTGTTTGGTATTGGCGCTGCGCTAAAACGCAGCAGCTCTCGATGTTGCGCTTAAACCTTATCCGTGTGTCCAGCTCATCTATTTTGCTCTCCAGCGATTGAACATTTGCGGGCAGAATACTTGGAAGTGGAGGGTTGAAGCATCTTTTCCTTGTCTGCCCCTCTATTTCTTTGGTGGATCTGTTTGCGTGGTAGATGAATAAATGAGCATCCAGAGTTCTGGGGAGGCTCTCAGATCTTCCCTGTTACAGATCTGAAGGCTGCATCATATGCATTAAGGAAAGGGTGGTCTTCCCTGTCCATTCAGGGTTTTTGGTTTGAAAGACTGTGAATGTTCTTTGTTTGGACTAAATCATCCACAAATTTACTGACAAATCCAGAGAAAAATGTTATATATTCATTCACATCTACATGAGAGCTGGTGTACTTAAACCCCTTTCAGGAGCTGTCAGTATGTTGTATCACTGAGACACTGTCAATTCCCTCAGTACATAAAACAGGAAGCATCTTACCATCAGGAACTTCAGGTCAGGTGAGCAGAATTATTCAGTAGTCCCTGCACTGCTGCATCAGGCATTGTTCTCAAATTCACAGTTGTCTCTGTTTGATTTTAGGAATTCAGCTGTTCAGTCAGCTTGGAATGCTGTTAGTCCTTCTAGCAGAATTGCAGAGTCTGGCTTGATGCAGTGGAGCCAGGTTCCCAAAAAACATGAAAATCCAGGTTATTTACCAGGGAATAAATATTTGCCAGTAGTATCCTGGGGCTTCTGGTCAGCTTGATCCAAGGAAAGACCATGATTGACTCCAGGCCTCCAGCTTAAACAATGGGTACTGCAGTGGAGTCCAGCTGTGGGTTAAGTGTTAAAACTTTGCACTAGTTTACATTATCCATTAAAGTGTGTCTTTTGTAGACAAGGTGTAGTTTGCTTATGCTAACAGACCTTGCTTTGCAAAAATCCGCTGGTCATAAATACTCAGAATATTTAATCAACATTACATTACCCATCACTTTACTAGATCTTTATTATATTAATAAAAAGTAAATTACTTTAGTGTTTAAACGTGAAAAGAAAAGACATAAGGGTGTTATTAATATTTAAAAAACAAAGCACATTTCCTGTTGTAGCAAAGCCGATCACAACCTTCTTGTGAGAGGAAACACCATTTTAACCAGCCTGAGTGTTTTAATTAAGTGTAGTGGCTTACAGTTAAATGTGTTAACCACATCTGGTTGAACATCTCTGTGCTGTCTCTGTTGTGTATCTGCACTATGATGCATCACTGGAACTAAAGTCTGGACGACCTTATTGAATAATGAGAGTTCAAACTGCAGGTCAGTGAACAGAGGCAGAAAGTTAAAGGTTAAATTCCTTCTCTGTGTCTGTTGCTTCTCTCTACATATGAGTCTGTATGGTCATTACAGAGTGTTAGAGCTCCCCCTACAGGCCAATATGGAATACTTCTGCTGCATGTTGTAGGTCAGTGGTTTTGGTCTAAACATGTTGATCAACTGCCCTGCACAGTTTCATCTGTGCTCTACTTCCCAGCACACTTAAACAGGTTCATGAACAACTTCATAAGCAACTCAGGAGCTGGACTGACTGCACTGATTTGTGTCAGATGGCTATTTTTGGTCTTCTGATACCAATGCAGATAAAACTATTTGCTCTTTTAGGAACCTGCACATGGTCATTGTTTTGCAATGTATATTTGTATCAACTGTTATTTATCTCTGTATCTGCTCCTCTTTTATTTATCTGTAGTCTACAGCTAACATAAAATGCAAAGCAACAGTGATATAAATTATACAATACAGTATGAACAATAATTGCAACCTGACTTGGTGCCACAGTCAGAACAATGACACAAATCAGTCCATGGAGCTGCGCTGTCAGTACAATCAAAACATTTCTAAGATGTTTCACCTATAAAATGTGTATTGAAGGTTTTTGGCACAGACAGCTAATAAAATAAAATATTCCATATATTCAAAATAAAATAAATTTATGGCAACAAATCCTTGATTAGACTCTAATCTTAACTAGTCTTGTGTTTTCATGTTGTCAAGTTGTGAAATTTAGACATGTGGTTACACAATGTAACTTAAGGCTGAAATAGATAATATTTTTATAGTCTGAACCATGTAAACATTCTCTGTTCACCAGATACTTCATTGTAGTCATATTGTTCCTTACATTCTAATAAGGTCACTGTATAATAGTTTTACTCAAAACTTTTCCTCTAGATGGCAATGTAGGTCTAAAGTTTGCGGGATGTAGCCGTGTAAAGGTGACAGTGCTGTCCAAGGTGCTTTTCTAAGATTCTGTTTCAGTCAGTAAATCAATTTGGTCAAAATAATTTGTTTCATTTAGTAAAAGTTCTTACAGTGTCTGTAATAATCATGTAGTTACACATTAACAATACCTGCAACAACAGTGTAACTGCTGGTGATACATTCATGATACATGTTAATAACAGTAGCACAGCTGATGTGAATACATGTTTCTACCTGGATATAAATAAATGTATAATTGGGCCAGACCTCATTGTAAAGGAGAACGCATGGAAATCCTGTAGGTGAAATATTACATAATGAAGGTGTTGAAATGGCTTGTTCACTTAAATTTACCAACATCCTAAATTCACACAGTGAAAATCCCCAATATTACCCAGCAGACAGAACAGCACCCTCTTCAGGTCAGTTTACAAACTCCAGACAGAGACAATCACAACAGTGATGATCAAACCCTGCTGTCACTTAAAGTGTCAGAACAGCACAGACAGCAGGTGAAACAGTAACATCAGATACATGTGATTCATAAATATCAAGTGTAGCTGAAGTTTTGAACAGCTTTATCTGACATTTTCCCAGGTGTAAAGAGAGAAATGAATCAGGTTACAGTGGTTATTGGAGAAGTTTTGCTGCTGAAGTTGACACTCGCATTCACTTGATTTCTTACTGTCTGAGTCTCATTTAAAGACATAATATCTGCTGATACAGTAACAAATGACATCTAGGATCCCCTCAAAATGTGTGGTCAAGTCAACAAAAGCTTGTTAAACATATCTATGTATATAGAAACATGCAGCAGATTCACTCACCCTGTTCTTCAGATGATATGATGATGTTTATTCTATCAGCTGGTTAACACTGTACTGAGATCAGCACTGATAAACACACCAGTGATCATTACTGCTTCATACAGTAGCAGGAGAAGAGGAGGAGCTGGATAAAGTCCTACATCAGGACATGTTTAATATCAAATAACTTTAATATTAGATAGAAATGAAAGACATCTCAGTTTCACTGAGAGAAAATTCAGACTTTGCAGAAGTTTAAAGTCAAGTTCATCTCTTGCAGCTAAGAAGGTCACGTGCATCCTATAAGAGGAAACATCATTTAAATTAGGCTGGACATTTCTGTTAAGAGCAGCAGCTCATAGTTAAACATGTGAACCACATGTCTATCATCTCATTTCTGTCTTTGTTCTCTTCACTTATCATTTGAAACTTTGGAGATGAGCCTCATTACAGAACGGTAATATATATATGTATATATATATATATATATATATATATATATATATATATATATATATATATATATATATATATATGGTGCATTCCAGGTAATATAAATAAAACTGCAGTGGGCTTGCTTTGATTAAGTAAAAATAAATTATTATTCAATAAATAACTAAAGCTATTTATTGAATACAAGTTTCTTGTAAGGGCAGTTTTAACTTTTCAACATAAAATAAGTAGGTAAAGAGCCTCTATCAGACCTCAGAAAACAGTAAGGCTGAATCTCAAATGGCTCTCTGCTCTTTATACAGTGCACTATGTAAGTTATGAAACTTTGGCTTTTATAGTCAAATATTCTGCTTTTTGTCCAGTGTGAATTGTGCACACATTGCTGAATCCAAAGTTTCTGTTAGACACACTGAGCTCTGTTTAGATGCAGTAGCAGTTATTTTAAGACCTATGTGCTGCACTTTGTAGAGGTTCTGCCTAAAACAGTTGGTGGCAGTGTTGCGTCACCTGACCTGAATACTGCAGGCTGATTTGTTGGACAGATTTATCAGGTTCTGCTGGAGAACAGCACTGGTGCTTTACTGTTTCTGTTGTAAAACATGAACTTGCAATGCTTTGATAATGGACAATAACAGTTGTTATAGCTGTTAATAGCTTTTGCGATTAAAACATTTAGGGTTCAGAATGTGCTGTGTGTTATGAATAATGAACTATATAAGAAAAAAAAAGGAATTGAAATGAAATAAGGCATTTATTAAATTGCATTTATATATATATATATATATATATATATATATATATATATATATATATATATATATATATTTACTAAATCAAACACGGACATCACTGTTGCGTTTGACTTCTTAAGGAAGACTGATGAATATCTGACAGCATTTAATTTAATGATTTCATTACTAAAAATATCCTCCAGGCTGCTGTGATGAGGTCATTGAGAATGGCTCCTCCTCTTCCTCTGGTCTTTCTGTTCATGATTGCTGGTGAGTCAATGTTTGTTGTGGTTTGTGGTTTCTCTTAGAATCAGCTCAGTGTTGTAGAGTAGCTGCTGGAGTTAGAGAGGAGAGAAGTGAAGCTGTAAGCTACAGTAACTCTGACTGTCTTATGGGCTCCAGACTCTGTAATCAGCTCTTTCATGCATTATATGTTTCAGGAGCTTTTGGAACAGAGTGGAGTGTGAAGTACAACCAACAGGAAATATGTGCTTTAAAAGGATCCACAGTGTTTATGAATGGAACTTATACTCACCCAGAAGGTCTTACAGTGAATGAGACTTTTTGGATGTTAGACCCAGATAAGATACCTGATCTGAGGAAAAACCCAGATTATTCAGACAGAGTTGAGTGTTTAACTGATAAACAGAAACACTTCTCCCTCAAACTGAGTGATGTAATGAAGAAGGATGAACATCAGATCTGCTTCAGAATCATAACAAATGTAGATAAAGAAGAATGGGTGGGTAAACCTGGAGTTTATCTCAGAGTTACAGGTGAGTTAATCATCCCATTGTCCAGCTATAAGACACAGCTCTGGCTTCAGAGTAATGTTTCTTATTCATGACTGCTCTGAATATTCATGTTGTTTTTTCATCACTGATTTTATGAATCTGCTCTAATGATGTTCAGCTTTTGTTCTGATTCACTCCTACATCATTTTATCTGTTCTTACACTGAACAGTAAATCTACCATTGCTTATGTTAGTTTGGGTACCTCTGGTCAACATTTCTGTAACTGTGAAAAGTTGAGTGAGTAGAGCAGCTTTTGTTATTTTGAAACTGGAAAAAATACAAATAAAAAGTCTTACTTATAATATCATGCAAACATTCATCATCTTTCATTTCATGCCTTTTTTTTTAACTTACTTAGCTATTCACAGTAACAAAAGGTTTGACCAGGGTTGCCCAAACTTTTTGCAGGCCATATATAAATATGTACCCAAGTAGACAAGCCTTTTTCCCCTATTATTGGTTCACTCACTGGACATTGTACATCAAAGTACAGTCAAATCTATTTGTAAAATTAGCACAATATCAATACAAATTGAAATTAATAATGATAATGCTGATAACTTTCCACACAGCAGTTCTTGTACTAAAGTGGATGTACCTATAGTTTTTATGTGTACTCTAATATAAACATGCACATTTAAAGACCTACAGTAGCTGTGTATTACTGTACCTGTAAATAACCACCTCCCTACAATACATAATATAGTTATCTAGTACAGTAGGTCAGGTCTTATACTGCAATATCATTGCTCAAAAAGCCAGTGTGTTATGAAAGTAATCACACAACACAGTCATATATGTAAGTCTATAAACATGTTTAAGAGTTGGTCAGTAGGGGGAGCATTACAACTCCCACTTATACCAAAACTCCCCCCACGGCTTATGAGTCTGCTGCATAGATTTTTTATTATTATTATTATTTTTTTTAATTGGCTCACTATCAAAAAACCTGCATTAATCAGGGCTACTCTATGTAAATTATATGTATATGAGGTTAGTATATGATGCTTGTATAAGATTTTTCATGCAGATACTGACTTTACAGCTGTTTTGTCCTAACCGGATGGTCCATTTATTGTCTTAGAGCTCCATGTGGAAACTCCTGAAGAAGTGACAGAGGGAGAAACAGCAGATCTGACATGTAAAACCACCTGCAGTCTGACTGACCCAACATTCATCTGGTACAAAAATGGACGTCGTTTAACCACAAAGACCGTCAAGAACAACCAGCTCCACCTGCAGACAGTCAGCAGTGAGGATGCAGGCAGTTATAGCTGTGCTGTAAGAGGATATCAACACCTCACTCTACTGCTCAGAACCTCAGAGTCAGATGTGAGTTTCATTTTTGTTCTTTCATTGCTAAAAACCTGACATGTTGTTGTGGCGTAAGGTAACACCAATCACCCACTCCAGACTATTTGTTAATCAAACTACTTTATCTTTGTCTTCCATGTCACTTATATCTAGCAAGTATTCTTTTCCAAGTTTTCACAGAAGGCTTCAGACGCTTGGTTCAGTTCGAGAAAAAAAAGCCTTCAGTTTTTATTACAGGTAAAGTGCATTCAGCCTGGGTGTTAGGCTCTGGACCCAAATGCAAATACAATGTGCAAAGATCCATGTTTTTATACACTTTGCAGAGACGAGGTAATCCCCTCTCTCTCTCTGTGATGTGTCATAACCTGTTTTGTCCATCATTAAACTAAAGATTTATCACTTTTTTTGGAACCAATTAAATTTAACCCATTAAAAAAGGTCTAGTTGTCTTTTTCGTATCTAATCATTGAAAAGGGCAAGCTGCATCTTTGGTACTGAGCAACTCCATTGGTGCTTATCAAACACCAGTTTATACATTTGGCTACTCGTGGCGTAAGTTTCAAAGGGGTCATTTGAAGGCATCTGCTGCTTAGAAAAGTTCTGGTATTTTCCAACACACAGACAAAGTCTCAGGGGCTTTGCGGGCTTATATATATATATACCTTTTGTTAATGATGTTCTGTTTAATCATAATATTTGATTATTATGTTAAAAATTTTCAGTTTATTCTGTCAATGTCATAAGGTCAAAATGAAAATTAGTGTCAATTATGCAATGTGGGAAAACAAAAATATGACTGTGGTTCATAAAAACGTCTGCAATTAAAGAAGTCATATCCGGTATTTCTCTAGATTCTCCAAAGAATGTCTCAGTGTCCATCAGTCCCACTGGTGAAATAGTGGAGGGCAGTTCAGTGACTCTGACCTGCAGCAGTGATGCAAACCCATCTGTGAAGATCTATACCTGGTTTAAGGGATCAACATCAGTAGGAGAAGGAAAAACCTACAGCATTCCCAACATCAGATCTGAGGACAGTGGAGAATACACATGCCAGAGTCAGAATGAACATGGAGAGAGAAGATCCACTGTTGTGCAGATTAATGTTCTCTGTAAGTTACTGGTGATTTTATTTGGTACTATTTCATTTTGTAGGCAACATTAAATCCTTTCTTTAAAATAAGTTAACTTTTTGTCTACTTTAGATCCTCCGAAGAGTGTCTCAGTGTCCATCAGTCCCCCTGGTGAAACAGTGGAGGGCAGTTCAGTGAATCTGACCTGCAACAGTGATGCAAACCCACCTGTGAAGATCTACACCTGGTTTAAAGAAGGTGGAACCTCACCTGTAGGATCTGCACCGAATTACTGCATCATCAATATCACTGCTGACCACACTAGACTGTACTACTGTGAAGCTCAGAATGACCATGGAGCTCAGAATGGAGCTGTGATGGTCACTGTTAAGAGTAGGTGATGAATAATAAGATAAACATTGTATTTCAGTGTCCACTTTTACAATAAAGACAGACTAAAGTAATGGAAATGATCTTCTCTGCTGCAGGTCGGGGTTTGCCTACAGTTTGGATTGCAGTGGGGGGAGGGGGAGGCTTTCTCCTTATCAGTGTCTTAATCTGCATCCTCTGGTCAGTAAACATTCTAAAATATTTTCCAACAGTGTGAAAAATATTTGGGGTATCAGTTTTACATCAGCAGTTAAAATGTATTTTGTATTTTTTTTTCTTATGTTTTCTTATTTTCACAGAATGAACAAAAGAGCCACTAGAACTGATCACAATAAGCCAAAACAGGTAAACTGGCCACAACCCAGATGACCACATAAAATAAAGATTAATTCCTATTTGTTTCTTGATTAAGAGCTACACAAAATGTCATGTTTGAGGAAGCATTCAACGTTTATTTCCACCACTTTTTCAGAACATTAATCTCTTTTATGAATGTGTTTTTTTTCAGGATAATGTCATCTATGCCACCGTTACACACAGCAGATCCAGATCTGCACAGAACACTGCTGAGGCTGATGCTAATGCTGACGCTGATGCGGCCTCTAGAGCAGCTGATGATGTCCACTATGCTACAGTCAGGATTCAGAATGATGAAGTAACCAGCATTGACCAGCAGGGGGAGCCCCAATATGCCAGTGTTATGTTGCACCACCACACTGCTGCCACTGGGTGAGTTTCACCAGCATAACACATTTTTATATAAAGCTGCCCTTTTACATAAAACTAACTAATATAAATGTAAAGAATCCTGCACTACAATTATTCTTATGAACAAAATCTTCAAAATGTTCAGAAGCTGTCACAGTTTTTTGACATTCAGTTAACTCAGAAATTTAAGGCAGCCTGGTTGCTAAGTTATTTGAGCTAAAATATCATTTTTGCCAGTGTAAGTATGATGAAAAATCCTCCAAATAAAAATCTGCCTATCTAAAGCTAAAACTGGGCTGTGGCTTGATCCTCCATCAGTGCAATGATTCAAAACATAAGTCCATTAAAGCCATTGAAAACTTGTGTGGTGAGCTGAAGACGAAAACTAGAAAGAGTTGACGCTGAATGATCTGGAGAGATTCTGTCTAGATTCTGAGGAGTGGTCTCAGACTGATCTTCAACTTCCTCAAACAGTATAAAAGAAGATTCTTTGCTTTGATGTTGGCAAAATGAGGTTGTACAAAGTATTAAATGCAGGGGTGCCAATAATTGTGACACATTATGTAGATGCAAACATCCATTCATTTATACACTTGCAGACATTCATAAAGAGTAAGGATCTACAAAGCATTTGTTCAAGCTTTACATGGGTCAGAGATACCAATATGAATTAATATAAAATAAATTAAAACACACACACACACATTTTCTAAACCGCTTATCCTTCTGGGTCACGGGGTGGCGGGTGCTGGAGCCTATCCCTTTGGGCGGAACTCAGGATACACCCTGGACAGGTCGCCAGTCCATCGCAGAGCTAAATTAAAAATAAATAAAAAGTTGATGTACAAAACAATGTGTCAAACACCACCAACACCTCCAGGGTGTGACGGGTCAGTGATGATTTTCATTGAACACTTTCTGGTTCTTTAGTTTTACAGATCAAACTCTGATGGTCTTTTTACTGTAGAAGTACTGATGGGAATTTCTCTTGTTTGTTTTGAAGGTCACTGATTCAAACAGTAGATGAGTCCTCAGTGATTTACAGCACAGTTACAACAAACTAGACCCACTGAGGACTGACATGGAGAGAGTGAGGTGTGGATGGTCTAATGGAGTATGTTGTGTTGTATGATGATGTTGGTCTTTATTATATATACAGTGGTAATATTATATCTCTCAAACCAATTAGGTGAATTTAAATCTTTATTATTTTTCAATAATTTATTTTTTTATTATTATTTCATTATTTTATTACATTGATTAGCTGTATTTGAGTGCTTTTTTACTTAAATCTTTATTTGTCCTTAGCTGTTCTATATTCATCAGTTCTCTGCATCTTGTCTAGTAAGCAGTGTTTTGTATTATTACACATTAATACATTTTTGCTATGCAATATCATATTTAGTTTGCTGCTTGATATGTTTTTACTCAAATATTTTTCATTAACCATGTACAGTGACATTCTCTGGACTAGGGCCTTAAATGAACTCCGAAATATTAAGAAAGTACAAGAACCGTGTTTATGGTGGAGTAAGAAAAGCAGTGTAGTCTTACATATAATCCTTTTATTGAAGTGGAAGCAGAAAGTTGTGTTTTATACTTTTATGATGTGTAATTAATTTGCACATCTGTTGTTAAATGTTAAAGAATAAGAATAGAGAATTTAAGGTTTTGCACTTCTCCAGAAGAAGGTGGTGACTGCTGCACTAGCATCAGTGGGTTGTTAGAATTCAGAAATCAAGTGATCAGGGTTCTGAGTACACAATGATTTATGTAAAAGGGACCACCAACAGTGAAATTTTTAAAATCTGATGAGGCTGTGATTTTAATGCTTAATAATGAGTTGCAGCTATGTGAAGCCATTAAGTGTGTAAATAAACTTGCTATGGATGTTTCCTCTTCTATGTTGTTGTAAATGTCTACCTGAAGATGGCAGCACCACACTGAACAGGATTCAGATATGACTCAAAGATTAAGGCTGTATCTAATTTTTGAACTATGATTTCAGAATTAAGAGCAGGGCTAAATATCACACCACACTCCAGAGACCTCATTGCTTAAAGCAGTGTTTCACACCCTTCATCCTAGATGACCACCCAGAGGCACATTTTAGTGATCTACACCTGATCAGATCAGTCAGATCATTAACAAGCCTTTTACTGAGTTGAAGTACAACAGATGAAGCACTAAAGGTGCAGGGCAGTGCCTCTCCAGGACAACACTGGCTTACAGACAGACTCTTATAATCTCAGTAAGCAATTCAAAAACACGTAGTTTATTCAGTGATATTTACAGAAAGGCAATAATGGAATGAATGTCACCTAGTAAAATTCAAGTGACAGTTATTTTTAAAACTGATTTATGGTGATTTACTAAAAACTACTGACATGAAAGAAATCCTATAATTTCTGTATATCCTCCAAAGTATGTCTGAGTGTCCACCAGTCCCTCTGGTGAAATAGTGAAGGGCAGTTCAGTGACTCTGACCTGCAGCAGTGATGCAAACCCACCTGTGAAGATCTACACCTGGTTTAAACAAGGTGGAATCTCATCTGTAGGATTTGGACACAGTTACAGCATCACCAGCTTTAGTGTTATCACTAAATATTATAGAAATATAAAGAAGTTAAAAAAAGAAAAAAAAAGTTCTATACATTTTAATATTAAAACATGGCCACAAAACTTGCCTCAGTCTCTAAGTTCAATCTTGCCTTGTAATGTGACTCAGTGTCACTGCAAACGAAGTGCTACCAAAAACTCTTCCTCTAGAGGGCAGTGTAGGACTGAGGTTTTTAGGATGTAGCTGTAAACAGGTGAGAGCGCTGTCCAAGGTGCTGTTCTGGGATACTGAGCTTTTGGTTTCAGTCAGTAAATCATGATCAAGATTATTTGTTTAAAACATTAAAGCTATTAAACAAGTGATGATTCATAAACTTTTTTCAGTCTAGATTTTTTGTATAAACAGACAACACAGTTTACATATGAGGTTCAAGTGTTTTTAGCAAGTTTTGTTTTTTTTTTCTTTTAATGAGCTTTTTTTAGAACTGTGGTTTATTATGTATATTTTTGTTCTTGCTATCTGTGTAATCTTTAGTTTGCCAACTATCAAACTGGCAGAGTAAAGTAATGAAGCTGTATCATCACTCAGTTATAACAGATGGAGTAGTTTTATACATGATTCTCAGTGTGAACACGGCAGACTGAAAGTTGAGGTCTGCATGGGGGGGGGTGAAAGGGAAATGCATCAGGTTGCTCTGATGTTTGGAAGTTTTGCTGTTTAAGTCAACATGTTTATTTACTCATTCCCTCACTTAATTGCCCTTAAGATGGTATCTGGCATTCCACAATGGGGGATACTGCATGGTCATATCAATGAGAACTTGTAAAAATAGTATCGGGATGTGCAGCAGATCAATCACTCTGTTCTTCAGATGATCTGATGATGTTTATTCTATCAGCTGGGTAACACTGTACTGAGATCAGCACTGATAAACACACCAGTGATCATTACTGCTTCATACAGTAGCAGGAGAAGAGGAGGAACTGGATAAAGTCCTACATCATTACATGTATAATATCAAATAACTTTAATATAATACATTTAATACATAAAGACATCATATTTTCACTGATAGTACAGACACATCTCAGACACAACTCTTTCTGCAGCTGAGAATGTCACATGCATCCTATAAGAGGAAGTACAGTGCAACAGTATAACGCGTTAACCACATGTCTATCATCTTCGTGCTGTCTCTGTACTCGGTACTCATCGTTTGGACGTTGGAGATGAGACTCATTACAGAATAGTGAGATTTTCTTTTGTTCAAAACATTGTTAGTAGTTTATCAAAAACATACTTTATACTGTAAAAATTATTTCCATTCAACTTAACTTCATTATACATACATGGTACAGCACAACAAAACACTTTCAGGCTACTTCTCAGGTGCATAAACTTTAAAACAAGGACACAAGTTCAAATACACTGTTGGGATAACAGACACAATATATACATAATAAGTACAAGAACAATAAATGAACAATAAATACAGACACAACAGTGTACTGGAGCTTAGACAGTGTGTGCAACGTATGTGCAAAATATGTGCAGCATTCTCACAAGTGGATCCAGTTTGTAAATAATACTTAAGTGTTCAGTAAACAGTGTTATGAATGTTTGTTCAAGTGTTTATTCCACATTTATAGAAAGGCAGTCAGCAATAACTTGGAGAGAGTTCAGAATCAAAGTGCAGTGTGCACAGAGGTCAAGGAGTGTTTGTATTCATGATATTTTGGGTGCTGTGAGTGTGACCAGTTTGACAGCTTGAGGGTAGAAACTGTCATTCAAATTGGTGGCTTTGGCACAAATAATCTAAAATCTCATCCACAGTGGCAGCTGGTGGAACTGGAAGTGGCTGGGTGTGTGGGGTCTGAGGTGATACTGCTGGCTTTCCTCAGACATATTTTATTGTAAATGTCCTGTATGGATGGGAGGACAGCTGCTGTGGAGCTGCTATACCACTGTGGACCGGTAAAAGTTGCAGAGGAGCAGATGTGGCAGGTTGACTCTTTTCAGTCCCCTGATAAAATGAAGGCGTTGTTCCACTTTTCTGATGAGATATGTGTCAAGTGGTCAGGTGAGATCCTCCATGGTCCCTTCAATGCTCACAAGTGTGTGCACTTTGGTCCAATTCCAGAAATCAACAGTTATCTATTTGATTTGCTTGCATTGAAGGAGAAACTGTTGTTGGGGCTCTACTCTGTAAGAGGTTTCAGCTCCTCTCTCTACTCCTCCATGTTCTTATTAATGAGGTCCACTACTGTTGTATTGTTAGCAAACTTGATGACGGTGTTGTAGTTGTGCTTGCAGATGCAGGTTGGTGTACAGCATGTAGAACATGTATGATAAGACACAGTCTTGATGTATTAATGCTGAGAGTGAGAGTGGTAAGAAGGGTGGTCACCCTTTCTAACAGTTGAAGGTCTGCTGGTGAGGAAATCCACTATCCAGCTGCAGACTGCTGGCTTTCCTCAGACATCTTTTATTGCAAATGTCCTGTATGGGTGGGAGGACATCTACAGTGGTTTGTAGGGCCTTCCTTTCCTCAGAAGCGGAGTCGCCATTCCAGACTGTGATGCAGCTCTTCAGAATGCTCTCCACTCTGGTGTGCAGAAGTTGGAGAGAAGCTAATGTGGCACGGTGACTCTCCTCAGCCTCCTGATGAAAGGAAAGTGTTGTTTGGCTTTCCTGATGAGGTGTCATGTGTTGAGTGACAGGCTAAGATCCTCCATGGTCCCTTCAATGCACAGATGTGTACAATTTGCTTCCCTTCCTGAAATAAACCATCATCTATTTGGTTTTGCTTACAGTGATGGAGAGACTGTTGTTGGTGAAACACTCTGTGAGAAGTTTCACCTCCTCTCGCTACTGCTCCATGTTCTTATTAGTGAGGTCCACTATCGCTATATTCTCAGCAAACTTCATGATGGTGCTGTAGTTGTGCTTGGTGATGCAGGTTGGTGTACATGGTGTAGAGAATGTGATAAGATGCAGCCTTGATGTTTTAATGCTGAGAGTGAGAGTGGGAGGAGGAAATCCAGAATCCAGCTGCAGACTTTGTGACTGTTTCTCAGGGTCTTCAGCTTGGAGAACAGTCTACAAGGTATAACTTTGCTGAATGGTGAGCTCAATCAGTGAACAGCATTCATACCTAGGTGTTCCTGCTCTCCAGACAGTTCAGTGCATTGTGGAATGACCAGGGAGATCCTGCCTTTAGTTCATCTGTTCTCATGGTAAATGAATTTATGAGCATCCAAAGTTCTGGAGAGGCAGTTCATTAACATGAGACAAGAACAGTCACTCAAAGTCCTTCACTATGATGCGAGTGAGGGCAATTATGTGATAATCACTGAGGCATGTGAAATTAGGGTTCTTTGTATAGATATGCTCATTGTGGCTTTGAAGCAAGTGAGAACAGATAGTAGACAGCCACATGCTTTTAGGACCAAGGTCCAGCAGCTTTGCATGTGTGCACTCTCAACAGTGCTCTCCTCACCTCATCTGTACACAGTCTGAGTACCAGCTCTTCTAAAGGGAATCGGAGATTTCACTGTCCAGCTGAGCTCAGTTCGTCTTCAAGCAGGTATACAAGGAGTTGAGTTCAGTTTGGAGGGAGGCATCTGTGGCTGATGAGTTGTTGACTTTGCTCTTTTAATAATAAAAATACATAAAAAAAACAGTAGAAAATAAACAATAATTAAAGCGTAAATAACATGTATTAGTTAATGAAATCAAAATATAATTACCATTATTTACAGACATCATTGAGATAATATATGCTGGCATATGGCCGGAGAGTGTTTTATAATTAAAATTAAACCAGTGTGTTTCCTTGTATGTTGCTAATGAGGGCCAACCAACTTTTTTCATAGAGTCTACAGTGATGAGTGTTATAAGGGTCTTCAATAATGAACCTCAGTGAAGAGTGACAGACTCCAGAGTCCAGTGGTTTGAGGGAACTGGTAGACGCATGTTTGTAAATGACATCACCGTAGTCCATGACAGATAGCAACGTTGCCTCAAACAATTCCTTTTCTTGTGCCCATGCGGAAACAGTATTTATTTCTATATAGGTAACCAAGCTTCTGTCTACATTTGCCAACCAATTTATCAATATGTGATTTAAATGTGAGTTTATTGTCCAGCCATATGCCAAGGTATTTATACTCTGTGACTCTTTCAATGTTGGATCCAGTCAGGGATAGTGATATTTACAGTATTAAAATCAGTATTAGTAGATCTGGAAAACAGCATGAACTTAATTTTCTTAGCATTTAAAGCCAGTTTGTTCTTACACAAAGCAACATGTAGGGCATTAAATAAGCACTGCAGTTTTATTATTGCAACATAAACAGAGTCAGCTGAACAGTATAAAACCGTGTCGTGTGTACAGATGATTTTTGTAGTCTGAGGCAGAGGCAGCAAGTTCATTAATATACATAATAGGTGAAATGTTACATACTGAAGGTGTCAAAAGAGCGTTTCCTTTTGAATTCATCAGCATTCTAAATTCAGACAGTGAAAATCCCCAACTTCACCCAGCAGACAGAACAGTGCCCTCTTCATGTCAGTTCACAAACTGCAGACAGAGACAGTCACAACAGTGATGATCAAACCCTGCTGTCACTTAAAGTGTCAGAACAGCTCAGACAGCAGGTGAGACAGCAACATCAGATACATGTGACTGATAAATATCAAGTTTTGCTGAAGATTTGAACAGATTTTTGTTGAACAGAGTTTTGCTGCTGAAGTCGACACTCACATTCACTCGGTTTCTTATTGTCTGAGGCCTAATATAAAGATTTAATAGCTGCTGATAAAGTAATGAATGACATTTAGGATCCCCTCAAATTGTGTGGTCAAGTCAACAAAAGCTTGTTAAACATGCCTATGTATACTGAAACATACAGCGTATCACTCACTCTGTTCTTCAGATGATCTGATGATGTTTATTCTGTCAGCTGGGTAACACTGTACTGAGATCAGCACTGATAAACACACCAGTGATCATTACTGCTTCATACAGTAGCAGGAGAAGAGGAGGAACTGGATAAAGTCCTACATCAGTACATGTCTAATTTAAAATAACTTTAATATTACATGAAATGAAAGACATCTCAGTTTCACTGAGAGAAAATTCAGACTTTGCAGAAGTTTAAAGTCAAGTTTATCTCTTGCTGCAGCTAAGAAGGTTACATGCATCCTGTAAGAGGAAACGTCATTTAAATGAGCCTGGCCATTTCTGTTAAGAGCAGCAGCTTATAGTTATACGTGTTAACCACATGTCTATCATCTCAGTGCTGTCTCTGTTCTCTCCACTTATCATTTGAACATTGGAGATGAGCCTCGTTACAGAACGGTAAGATGTTTTATTTTGTTCCAAAGATTTTTAGTAGTTTATGATAAAGAATATAGGCTACAGTATATAGCCAGTATATAGCCTTCATATTTTACTTTATTTTTTTATGTGTAAAACTTGTATAAGGAACAGCCTGCAGATCATACATGTAAAAATGATATGACAGAACGTGTTCCATGAAGCCCAGTTTAGACCTTCATTTGGTCTTAAATTCTCACAGACATCTAAACAACACCTATTACTTTACCAGCCATCTTGCTAAGATAATAAGCAAAGAGATCTCTATTAAAATAATAATAATAATAATAATAATAATAATAATAATAATAATAAGTAAAAATCACAAATTCTTTTGTAATTTTTTCAGAAATGTTTTTTTATTGTGCATTCCAGGTAATATAGATAAAACTGCAGTGGGCTTGCTTTGATTAAGTAAAAATAAATTATTATTCAATTAATAACTAAAGCTATTTATTGAATACAAGTTTCTTGTAAGGGCAGTTTTTAACTTTTCAACATAAAATAAGTAGGTAAAGAGCCTCTATCAGACCTCAGAAAACAGTAAGGCTGAATCTCAAATGGCTCTCTGCTCTTTATACAGTGTACTATGTAAGTTATGAAACTTTGGCTTTTACAGTCAAATATTCTGCTTTTTGTCCAGTGTGAATTGTGCACACATTGCTGAGTCCAAAGTGGTTCTAGATGCAGTAGCTGTTATTTTAAGACCTATGTGCTGCACTTTGTAGTGAGAAAGGAGCCATTTGAGGTTCTGCCTAAAACGGTTGATGGCAGTGTTGCGTCACCTGACCTGAATACTGCAGGCTGATTTGTTGGACAGATTTATCAGGTTCTGCTGGAGAACAGCACTGGTGCTTTACTGTTTCTGTTGTAAAACATGAACTTGCAATGCCTCGATAATGGACAATAACAGCTTTTGTGATTAAAACATTTAGGGTTCAGAAAGCACTGTGTGTTATGAATAATGAACTATATAAGAAAAAAGGGAATTGAAATGAAATAAGGCATTTATTAAATTGCATTTATTAAAAAGCAATTATTTAATAAATAAAACACAGACATCACTGTTGCGTTTGACTTCTTAATGAAGACTGATGAATATCTGACAGCATTTAATTTAATGATTTCATTACTAAAAATATCCTCCAGGCTGCTGTGATGAGGTCATTGAGAATGATGACTCCTCTTCCTCTGATCTTTCTGCTCATGATTGTCGGTGAGTCAGTGTTTGTTGGGCTTTGTGGTTTCTCTCAAAATCAGCTCAGTGTTGTAGAGGAGCTGCTGGAGTAGAGGAGAGAAGTTAAGCTGTAAGCTACAGTAACTCTGACTCTCTCATGAGCTCCAGACTCTGTAATCAGCTCTTTCATGCAACATGTTTCAGGAGCTTTTGGAACAAAGTGGAGTGTGAAGTACAACCAACAGGAAATATGTGCTTTAAATGGATCCACAGTGTTTATGAATGGAACTTATACTTACCCAGAACATCTTACAGTGACAGAGACTTTTTGGGGCATACATCCAGTTCCAGGGATGGATCCAACTGATCTGAGTAAAGACCCAGATTATTCAGGCAGATTCGAGTATTTAACTGATGAACAGAAACACTTCTCCCTCAAACTGAGTGATGTAGTGAAGAAGGATGAACATCGCTACTGCTTCAGAATCATAACAAATGAAGAAAAAGAACGATGGCTGGGTGAACCTGGAGTTCAGCTCAGAGTTATAGGTGAGTTAAATCATCCCATTATAAATAATAAAATTATAAATAATAATATAAGAATATAAATATTCAGCAAAAGTTATAAATAACATACATAATGTCATTGAAAAAAAAATTCTTCAAAATGGTAATGGTGGTAAGAGAAAAACGTCTACAAGATTCCTTTCAAAATCGATTTTATGTTGCTCATTTTTATGAAATTTTTATACAATGCAATGCAAATAACATTCTGTTTAAAATAGAGAACAGTTTACCTACTAGAGCAGAAGCTCATATACTGCAATATTATAAGTCAAGCAGCCTTATAATATTAGTTTTTAGTTTTCTAAAAACAAAACAAAAAAAAACAAACAAACAAAAAAAAACATCACACTATAAAATCACATCACTTTCCCAGCTGAAAAAAAAAGGTTAATATTTTGTTCTTTTCACATTTTATTATTTTCATTTGTTATAATTTTAACACTATACAGATATTTAATCTTTGGCCAGTAGGGGGAGCAGTAGATCAGAGACTCAACCCTAAACTCCCCCTGTGGCTCATGAGCTTCTGAATATTTTTGTTTTCTTGGCTAATTTTGTAAATTTCTGCAGGAAATGTGGCATGTTTCACGTAAATTATAAATTTATGAGAATAAATTGTGGTGTTGCTTGTTTCCATGCACAGAAGCTGATTTAACAATTGGACCTAGATCACTTCTTATTTTGTTTGTGTACAGCAATGTGCTGAATCAGAAGTAGAGAAGATCTATCATCATTTAATTTAGTTACATCTGAACTGGTTTCTAACTCTGATGAATAAGATTCACTGTCTTTACAGCTTTTCTCTCTCCTAATCTGATGGTCCTCTTATTGTCTTAGAGCTCCATGTAGAAATTCCTGAAGAAGTGACAGAGGGAGAAACGGCAGATCTGACATGTAAAACCATCTGCAGTCTGACTGACCCAACATTCATCTGGTACAAAAATGGACATCCTTTAACAACAAAGACCATCAAGAACAACCAGCTCCACCTGCAGACAGTCAGCAGTGAGGATGCAGGCAGTTATAGCTGTGCTGTAAGAGGATATCAACACCTCCACTCTACTGCTCACAACCTCAGAGTCAGATGTGAGATTAACTGTTTTTATTTTTTTTATTTATTTATTATTATTATTTTTTTATCCTTGAAAGCAATTAAAAATGAGAAACAGTTCACAGCAATTTTCACAGAAATGGAACAATTTGATCAGTCTTGTTTGTCAAACCTCAAGTAATAGATAACACTTTAATAAACACTGTGATTTTAACTGACATTAAAGAAATAACAAATAAAAAATAAAGTCTCTAGATTCTCCAAAGAATGTCTCAGTGTCCAGCAGTCCCTCTGGCAGAATAATAGAGTGCAGTTCAGTGAATCTGACCTGCAGCAGTGATGCAAACCCACCTGTGAAGATCTACACCTGGTTTAAGGGATCAACATCAGTAGGAGAAGGAAAAACCTACAGCATTCACAACATCAGATCTGAGGACAGTGGAGAATACACATGCCAGAGTCAGAATGAACATGGAGAGAGAAGATCCACTGCTGTAGACTTAAAAGTTCTCTGTATGTTATTGATGATTTATTAGGGTGTGTTTCATTTTTTTGGTTCCTGTTATTGTTTCACATAAACTTGTTTTTCCTTTTTGCTTGACTGTTATAGATCCTCCAATGAGCGTCTCAGTGTCTATCAGTTCCTCTGGTGAAATAATGGAGGGCAGTTCAGTGACTCTGACCTGCAGCAGTGATGCAAACCCACCTGTGAAGATCTACACCTGGTTTAAAGAAGGTGGAACCTCACCTGTAGGATCTGGACACAGTTACAGCATCATCAACATCACTGCTGACCACACTGGACTGTACTACTGTGAAGCTCAGAATGAACATGGAGTTCAGAATGGAACTGTGATGGTCACTGTTAAGAGTAGGTGGTCAATAAAAAGAGAAAAATATTCCTAATTCTTATTTAGAATTGTATTATTGTTCATATTCTTCAAATGGCATTATTAAAAATCATCATTTCATTTTTAATATCTGTTAACTCAATTACATTTTGACACTGCTGTGTGTGTGTGTGTGTGTGTGTGGGTGTGTGTGTGTGTGTGTATCACAGCAGGTGGTTCATTGGTTCTGTATTCAGTGGTTCTGTATGTAGTTGTTGGAGTCAGTCTCTGTGGAAATGCAGCTCTGCTCACTGTAGTTTTCTGGATGAGGTGAGATTCATATTATTTACTTATTCTGTCCATTATTCTTTAGTTTACTTACTAATACTATTCTTTTTACCACACACCACCATGATTTTTTGTTATATATATTTGGGTAATAAAGTTAATATCATCTCAAACACAAACTCTTCAGATAATTGCATTTATGAATTTTCACTCTGTATGAGTAAAAGTAAGTAAAATATTGAAACAGATTTTCTTTTCTTTAGGGGCAAAAGACAGAACAGAAACCTGGAAGAGCGAGATAATGAGGTGAGCTTCAACAAATCTCTAGGCATTCATAAACACACTGGTCTTAATGCACAAATTGTTAATGACCGTTTAATAAAATGGTAATAAAATGGTAATGTTATGGTGGTGAGGTATACTAACCTAAAACAAATAACAATGAACCAATTAGTTGCCAGATCATTTTTTAACTTATTATTTATTAACACTCATAAAATTAGCATGTAATGCTTGGGTTAGTTTAAACTGTTGCCTGGTAACCTGTTTATAATCATATCATTACCCACTTATGACTGAACACTAAAGTGCTGCCATCAAAACTTTGCTGTAGTAAAATATGTTTGTAATTACAAAACATGTACACTAGATGGCTCAATAAGACTGAGTCAATAAGACTGAGCTTTGTGTGATGCAGCTCTGAGGAGGTGATGGTGCTGTTTAAAGCTACAGAGCTTCAGTTTTTAGTCAGTAAATCATGATGAAGTTATTTTCTCTACTTTAGTAAAAGTTCTTACAGTAAACTTATTTAATGACTCCTAAACTCCTTCAGTCTCTCCACACCCTCTCTAACCATCCTCTGTCCAGAACGCTGACCCTAATGCTAAGGACGACACGTACACAGCTCTTCAGCCCACAGCCAGGTCCTCTGATGATGTGTACCACACACTTGCAGTAAGTGTCTCTTCACAAATCCTCCCTCTAGATCTGTAAAGAATTCCTAACTCAGAAAACTAAATGGAGTTCTTCATTTCTCCTCCTCTGCTTCATTCTCTCTTTCCCTCACACAGGCTGTTCAGTTGATGACCCGTACATAGCTCTGGACCCTCAGTCCAGTTCTCCTGAGTCCGACACTCTAGCAGTGAGTTCTACACATTAAACTGTGATACTCAGTAACAGAGAAGGTGATGAACTCCATATACAGTGGATTCACTTTAGATCCCTTCATCATGATCCAGTGTGAGTGAACATGGTGGATTAGGACTAAGATTAAGGATGTTGTACTGAACTGTGTTTGTGGATGTTTGTTCTGAGGTTGTCTGTTTCTTTGTTGTTCATGTTTCTCTATGATATCTGTGAGCTCAGTGTTTCTGGAGCTCTGATTATTTGGAGATTAACTTGAATGCCTGAGTCTGCATCAGTTCTTTATGTACGAGACATGATGATCTCTTTATTTTAGCTTTTAAACTCAGAGTTCCTGCTAAGATGTGAAAATATAGAATTTCTTTTGCTTCTCTGTACTTATTTTTAGCTCCATGTAGAGACTCTAAAACTCTACAGAGAATTTCAGGTTAGTGCATTTTTTTTAATGTAATGCCAACATATTAAATAAAAGCCTCATATTTTAAAAGATTTTCTTAATTTACGTAAAGCAAACGTAATCTGTCGTTTAGTGTAGAACGCCTTTTCTCTATGAACAGTATGAAGTGCTAAGAGCTGAAATCATTCTGATATAAATGTTGTGTATCAGCTCTTATACTCAGTATGCTAAGCTCAGAGTGAGGCTGTTAGTGATCTGCATTGTGTTCTCTCACCTCATTCACATGCTGGGTGGAGCTCAGCTCAGCATCTCTGTATGTTTATGATTGTATATTTCTGCATAATAAAAGTTACGTAATATTAAACTACACAGACTTGTAAAACGGTTTCATCTTCATTGGACTTATGTTCTGCAGATTTTTCACATCTTTTATTGTTCTCCTAACTCTAATGAAAGTATGTTTCTCCTGGATGGAGAAACCAAAAATCCTGTATTTTAATAGTTGAAGCTCGTTTAAAATGTTAAATGGTGTCAAAATGACTGAACTAGAATCTGAACTCAGCAGCTTATTACAGTCCCCATCCCCACAAGCGTAGAATGTTCTAGGTGCTTCCCTACTTAAACAGCTAAAATGTGAACCTCCCACTGCTAAAGGTTAATCAACATTAATCAAGAAGTTAAGGACATAATATTCAGTCCAGTTTCACTGTTATTGCCAGTGAACCTTAAACAAATTTAAAACAGCCAGCTGGCTATGTGGGCAGGGAACTGTAGTCCTAGAATAGAACTCAAATTGAGCCTGATTTTACATCACCTTGATTAGGCTCAGTTTGAGTTCTATTATAAACTGCATAACTCATGAAAAATCTGCTTTGAAATATGTAGTTTGCCAGATGGCTAACAGGCTAACAAAATTTTTCCCAATAATATTCAGATTTAAGCTGAAAAATTTACCAAATGATTTATTGTAAACTCCAACATACAAAGTAAAAATATGTTACTTGAAGGTGTGTTACTAGTTTTAAATGCCTATTTCCAATGTAGAATCATCATAAGTACCTGACTATGGATAAGTGACTGTACACTATTAGCCTTGCACTAGCATAACGCTGCAACATGACGGCACTAATGGAAATTTGCATTTTTGCACTAAAAGCTGCTTATAAAGAGTGATATTTGTATTAAACACTGCCATATAATTATATGAGCAGCAGTCACATATTTAGAGGACTGAAAGTTAAAAACTTAGAAAAATGACTGTCTCTAAGCCAGAAGATGCACTTTAAACTGTGTTAAAATAGCATTAAAAAGGTCGTGAATTGTTTGTGATGATACTTGCTCAAAGTAGCATGGTAATTTGAATTGATCATTAAAGTTGATTTGATCATTTTTTCTCTCTTTTTTAATAACAAAATCTGTTAAAACTGTGAAGTAGTTTTAATTTGTTCACAGTATTTTGTATTGTATAATATTGACTGTAATTAAAATTTTGATTATACTGGCTAAAATAACTCATTTGTTTATGTAGATTGAGCTACAGTTTGCCTTCATGCCATTTTTAACTTGTTTAGTCTGAATTCATGTCTCAAAACTAGTAAATTTATTATTATATAATATATAATTTTTATAATTCTTAATAAAACCTAATGATATTAAGTCCATAATTTTCGAGAGAAATACATTACTTACTAAATACTTCTTAATAAAACACTATTTAAGTTTAAGATGTATATTAAGGTACACAACAAAGGATACATGAAGAAAAATAAAGATGTAGAGGACTTAAAATACAGCTAATAAAATTATTAGTATGAAACATACTTAAAAATGTTTCATGCACAGTAACAACAAAAACCAGTACAACACTCCAAGACCTCTCTCTCTCTCTCTCTCTCTCTCTCTCTCTCTCTCTCTCTCTATCTATCTATCTGTCTATCTATCTATCTCTTCAGCAGATCTAATCTTTTATTACTATACTGTAAATCAGTGACGGCTCTACTTTCTGAGTCAAATGCCTACAAGACAAAGAAATTGAAGCACTTTTACATTTTTAAGAGGAACACAATCTTAAACTTCTGATTAGTATTTTAAATTATTAAAAAAAAAAAAAGTATTTAAGCAAAACAGGAGCTTCACCATAACAGAAGGCTTTGCCACCCAAATTACTTTCTAAATCCAAATGTTATTTCTGGTACTTTTTTGCTGATTTTGAGTTCTGCTGATATTAAACATTAACTAGGGTGAAATACCCATTTTAGAGTGACTTTTTGTATGTATCATACAGCAACTTGTATCATTCTAGTTTTCCATTATTATGCTCTTATTAAGCTTTGTCAAGAAAACAGCTGGAAGCAAATTTATCAGCCCAACAGCTGAATAATTAACTGGCTGCTTATTAATAAGCAGGAACTACAGTGAGTTGAGTATTTCAGCCTTTAACTGAGCATTGAGAGAAACTGACACCTTATTAATTAAATTAATTAAAGCCCCAGAGAACCTAAACCATTATTTCTGTCTAATGGATAGCCCATGGATAAAATCTATATAAATGTTCTCTGCACTGCTTTATATAAAAGCTCAGTGAAACTCATCCAGTGGCAACACTGTGGTGGTGAAGTGTAACACTGTCATATTGGGGCTCCCCCTGCTGGTCAGTGCTTGTCACTTCATCATCTTGAATCCTGACTGTAGCATACTGAACATCAGCAGCTCCAGAGTCAGCAGAAGCAGCAGCCTGTACAGGTCTGGATCTGCTGTGTGTAACGGTGGTGTAGAGGACATCATCCTGAGAGTGAAGCATTCATGGAGAACAGTTTAAATGGCTAATCATCTGAAAATGTGGCAGAAAAGACTCTTTGACTTTGAACGTCCTTTAAGGTGGTTCTCAAATAAGAAACAGATACAAATATATCCTGCAAGAGAAACTGTCCCTACATACTTTTTTGTGGTCATTTGGTTTGTGGTCAGTTTACCTGGTGTGTCTCATTGTGATCAGTTACAGCATTTCCTTTCTTCTTCCTGTGAAAACAGCATAAAACAATTAGTCCATTCTAATTAGTTCACCCTTCCTTTTTGTCTATTGATGCTTTGTTACAATCTTCAAACAAATCACTTTGTCAGACTGTAGGATTTGTTCCTGTAATATACTGACCTGTAGATGCAGATTAAGATAGATTAAGATAGTAATAGTAGTAAGCAGAGAAAACTTCCTCCTCCCACTGCAATCCAGACTGCAGACAAACTCTGACCTGCAGAAAAGATCATTTCTATCACTTTATTATGTCATTACTGTAAAAATGGACACTGAAACATAGTATTTCTCTTAATATTCGCCAGCTTCCATAACATTTCTTATTAATTCTGTATTCACAATGCTGTATAAAAGTATTTATAAAGTGTTATAAGAAATGAACAATACCTTTTGAGCATGTAATAAGAATGTAATATGATTTTTAAAATATTAAATAAACAAACATGGCCTGTATATGTGGTGTGAATTATTACGAACATTAATCAGTAATGCTAGGCTAGTTGACTATAGGTGCTAGACTGTTGGTTAGTAACAAAGAGCACTTTATGTTAGCCAGTAGAACAATAATGAACAACAGCTTTTTGTTTAAAATATAGCTAACATTACCAGTGGCTTCAAGCTGGCTTTGCTAATTCACACCGTAAACAGTTCCTGCACTGGCAGATTGAGTAGAGTGATGTATAGAGTGACATCAGATACTCAGTGTGTGAGACACGCCCCTCGATGTAATGAACTGCAGAGTGACTTTCCCCCACCACACATTTTATACATGACTATCTCACTTCACTTAAAGCCTGTATAGAGCTTGTATGATATTCTGTAAGAGATTATGTACTGAAGTGACAGTTCTGCAACATTTAAAATATCTTTAAAAAAACCTAACTTCACTTAAAGTCTGTAACAACCTTCATCAATGCTCTATAAAGTGTTATAGTGCATTACAACATTAGTGATATGCATATGGATGTTCTGGTTAAATAGGTATAATGTTAGTTCTTTTATCGATGAAAACTTTTTCATTTTACAGTTTGAACTGGCAAATCCTTTTCTCCAATTTCTAGTGGAGGAGTTCTAGAGAACAGGCTGTGTCACCCTGTGACCATGTAAAATCAGCCCCTGATGTTCGTACCTTTGAGTCACACTCCTGATAATACACTAGTAATTTAATAGATTTCCACTTCAGAAAGGTGGGGGTGCAGGACTATAAGCACAGTACAGGTGCCTTCATCTTACAGGATTTATAATAGATCATCAGGCATTAATGGTTTGATGGATGATTTGATGGATACACAAGTAAGAAAACAGACTGAGAGAAAGAGCTCATACCTGTGGGGAGAAAAGGAGAGAGAGGTGTAGATTTTGTCTGAACTGATGGAGGAAAATATGTGGAGTGTGAGACAGCAGGAGGGTCATCTAAAGAAAAGAAATAGAGACAACATGAAATTAATTCACCTTTTGGCAATAAAATCTCACTGACCACACAGAAATATTCATCTTTATGAACTTTATGAACTACTGATATCAGTCTTAATTGTCTGTCACTCACCTGATTTAGCCACTAACAGAATCTCTGTGTGATTAATATGTAGACCCCTATGTATCGCACACCAGTATGTTCCTCCATCCTCCGCTCTCAGATCAGTGATGGTGATGGTGAAGACTCTGGCTGCTGTGTCGTCATCCAGAGAGAATCTCTGATCTTTAGCAGATCCAGACTGAACAAGGATGTCTTTTTTTTCCCCATACAGTAGAACAATTTCCTCTGCAGAGATACTTAATGTGAGTTTCATTTACAGACTCATAAGGGCATTTAATCTGAACCGACTGCCCCTTGAATCCCATTACAGTAGTTACAGCACTGATTCCAGCTGTAAGACGAGACATACCATGTAAGGGAGTACTAAACAAACACCAGTGGTGAGAACAAGTCACTAAGTCTTGACACTCGAGTCCTGAGTCAAGAAAGCTGAGTCTCGATTCAAGTCTTAAGTCAGTGCAGGCAAGTCTCAAGTCGAGTCCCAAGTCCTAATTTTTTTGAGTCTGCATCTTTCAGCTAATTTAAAGCCATTTCAACACTGAACACCAAAAATGATAGCAACTGCAATATTGTCTTTTAATGACAGCATGTTAGTAGCTGTATATTATTATTATTATTATTACTCTTCCAAATAAACAACAATACAAATAGAAAATCCATGGCCCATGGATTTAAGAGGCAAAATGGTATACACAAAGAGTAGTGCAACTACAAATGAAAAGAAATTTCAGTAACACTTTACGTAGGGTGCTGTTCATAAGGCTGCATGACACCTACATAAGCTTGTCATTACAACTGACACAACCCTACATAACTGTTTGTAAATGCTTATTACAACAGGTGTCATCTGTCATAAAGGCTACTTTAGCTGACTTTGATCAAAATTGGCAAATGTAACCTTTATAGTGAATGACAATCATTGGAACAAGCATTTATAAACAGTTATGTAGGGTCATGTCAGTTGTAATGACAAGCTTATGTAGGTGTCATGTAGCCTTATGAACAGCACTCTACGTAAAGTGTTACTGAAATTTCAAAGTACTATTAAACTTAATTTCAAGAACATATTTGAAGATAACAGATTCACAGATTCAGCTGTGTAGAGCTCTGCAGTCAGGCTCTCTCCATGTTTCTTCCACTTTTGGTCTCGAGTCTTTCCAAGTCATGAGGCTCAAGTCCAAGTCTGAGTCAGTGGTGTTCAAGTTAAAGTCGAGTCGCAAGTCTTTCTTCATTTTTATGAGTCGAGACTCAGGTCATCAAATTGGTCTTAGAAAGTTTGAAAAGATCATCTTAAACTCAACACAGATGTGAGAGGAAAAACTCACCAGGCATCAGAATGAAGATGATGATCCAGATGATGGTCATGATTAAAACATCTAACAGGTCAGTTTACACTGTTGCCTTAGACATAAACTTAGACATGATGCCTAGGTTTATCATGAGAGCTGTCAAGACTTCCAACATCTCTCTCTCTCTCTCTCTCTCTCTCTCTCTCTCTCTCTCTCTCTGTCTCTCTCTCTCTCTCTCTCTCTCTCTCTCACACACACACACACACACACACACACTTTTCACACCTGCTGTTGACCCTGCCTTTGGTCTGTGTTGAGAAACACACTGTTCTGGTCTTTGTCTCTGGTGCATATACTGGTGCTTTTCAGTGTAGCCATGGTGATGGTAACTTCCTCTTTCTGCTGTTTGAGAGGTATTTTAGAGGTTTATCTTCACATATCCTATGAACCTTTTGCACGTGAGCAAAAATAATATTTCACTAAACAGTGAGTGGAACTGTTATGTGTAAGCTGTGTTGTCTATGATTAACAGTTCAGTTCAGTGCAGTCTTTATATCTGTATATCATATCAGTTGCTGAAGCTTTTTACCCAAAAATGACACAGTACTGAGGAGTTTGTACCACATACCCACTTAATATCTAGAACCTATTAAGTACTTCAGTGTGATTTAGTTAGACTGCCATGGAACTTCATTATACTCAAATACTTACACAGTACCTTGAAATTTGTATATCAGATTTATCTGCTTAATAACTTAAACTTATTGGACTGGAAATAAAAGCATTACCAAAATATTTCACAGTACGTCTGTACAAATCAGAAAAATCATAAACACACTGTATGAAAAGCATTTTTATTTCACCACAAACAAAACTACAAATGATATTCCTGAATATTGATTAGGGAAAATGACCACAGCAGAACATTCCATCAGTGACCTAGACATTTACCTAATTTAACACAGTGTGATGACATTAAGGAAATGATTAATGATATCCAGATGAATTAGGAGGTGTTGCACACATAAACAGAGATGTGGGATGTAAGAATCCAAGAGTGATGACCACATAATGTGAATTATAGAAATAGTTCATTTCAGTGCAGAACTGACAGAATATGTGAAAGTAAATCTAAAGCCAAAATAATTCCCATTTCTAAAGCTCAAATAGCCAAAAACGTGATCAGGAGGCATGACCTTGTCATTGATATAAACTTTACTCTCATACTGCACTTAAAGGAAAAAAAAATATGTCACCGAACTACAGCAAATTATTATGTGTAAAGTACAAAAATGTCATCTTAACAGTAAACACAGTCCATTTGCACAGTAATAGCAATACACTCGTCTGGCTCACAGCCTCAACTTCCCTAACTCGCTAAAATGCGGTGATCAGCCAGGCCTTCACAACTCACACCACCGACCACAAAAGCTTCTGGGGCACCACAAGATTTAACGGACCAAACCATTTAACATGCAAACAAAAATAATACAGACCAAATTTTAGACCAATAACTGAAAACCCCTGTGTGTAATTTGGTCCACTTCAGCTGTTCTCGTGTGAAACTGACCAAACTAGATAAAAAGATACAAAATCACAGAAACCCTCAAAAACAGGTTTACAGGAACATGTTATTATCATAACATGAGAGATTTATTTATTTATTTATTTTATTTATTTAGTTTTTGGTTGTTTGTTTTAGTTACTCAGTCAGTGGCCTATTTGCATTTTGTCACCCAGCCAGTCATGTTTTCCTCACCCCTTTTTTGGAGGTGTGGCTCCACCCCTACCTATACCAACACTTTAACACTGCAGACTCATTCCCTAATGTAAAACTTGACTTTGTAGATAAAGGTAAATATATTAAGTGAATTTGTTTTCTTAAGCGATTTAATAATAAAATCCAGCATTAGGGCACCATGGCAACTACAGTCCAGCTCTGCATCTAAATTCACCTCACTCTGATTTCCTCACCAGAATAAATGGAGTTGATTGTAATTTCCCTTCCTACTAGATGTGCCTGTGTGTGCACATTTTAGATTTCCCTGCCATATGCACTGAAAAGGTAAATACTCTGCTAGATAATTCATTAATTAAGTAATAAGCAATTATAAACTGGTTATTAACAGGAATAAGCTCTTCTGTTAACTATAAATAGGCTACTAGTGACTGCAGTATTACTAATCACTAATAGTGGAGTATTTGTTTTCACTTCACTGCATTACTGCAATCTGATTAGGACATAAAGAGGGTTGGTTCTGGACTGACCAGCTGTTGCACAAAACGAGAACAAGGTATCAAAAAAGCAGAAGAACAAAATGTAAAAGAAACCACATTTACTCAAATAGCTTAAAACCTCAGAGCTGTTTCTTTAGTCTTCACTTGCTTTTCTCACAGTGCAGATTACACTCAGTACAGTGAGGTAAGAATGGCTTATTTTTATTATTTATTATTAATAGATAGATAGATAGATAGATAGATAGATAGATAGAGAGAGATGTGTAAAGAATGCCTTTTCACACAACGGTCAAGTAAGGGCCTGTTTATGTGCCTCTTTCTCTCTCTCCATCTTTTTGCTCTCTCAGTGACTTTAAACTGTAAATTCATATCTCATTTTTGAAGCTCACTGAAACTCTGCTGTATTTCACTGTGATGTCACTCAGAATGGCTCCTCCTCTTCCTCTGGTCTTTCTGCTCATGACTGTTGGTGAGTCAGCAGATCCTACTGTAACGTCATCAGTACAGCAGCACACTGGATGTTTTCTCTGTACAAGTCTATGATGTAGAAATACTGTTCAATTGATAATGTCTAGAAGTTCACCATATTAACTGTGTTGAGAGACTGCTAGTTTGTGCTTCTCTCCAGCCTCCCTCACTCTGCTGCAGCACTTTCAGAGCTCTTCACACTTTGTGGTTTCTCTCAGAATCAGCTCAGTGTTGTAGAGTAGCTGCTGGAGTTAGAGAGGAGAGAAGTGAAGCTGTAAGCTACAGTAACTCTGACTGTCTTATGGGCTCCAGACTCTGTAATCAGCTCTTTCATGCATCATATGTTTCAGGAGCTTTTGGAACAGAGTGGAGTGTGAAGTACAACCAACAGGAAATATGTGCTTTAAAAGGATCCACAGTGTTTATTAATGGAACTTATACTCACCCAGAACATCTTACAGTGACAGAGACTTTTTGTTTCATATACCCAGTTCAGAATGTGGAGCCGACTGATCTGAGTAAAGACCCAGATTACTTAGGCAGAGTCAAGTATTTAACTGATGAACAGAAACACTTCTCCCTCAAACTGAGTGATGTGATGGAGAGGGATGACCGTCAGTACTACTTTAGAATCAGAACAAATGAAGAAAAAGAAAAATGGTTTGGTACACCTGGAGTTCAGCTCAGAGTTACAGGTGAGTTAATCATCCCATTGTCCAGCTATAAGACACAGCTCTGCTTTCAGAGTAATGTTTCTTATCCATGACTGCTCTGAATATTCATGTTGTTTGTTTGTTTTTTTTTCATCATTAATTTTATTAGCCTTTATTAAATTGGAATGTAATATTTTTAATCCTCAATTGTGGTTAAATAATCGAAAATTACTGTTAACAATAATAATATTAGCCTGAAAATGACAATCATAAAACAGAGAGTTCTGATCCTAAAATCTGATTGGCTGAGCCGCATTCAAAGCTGTTGTAAAATCCACAAAATATGCACACCTATGACCACCTCAACAACAACTGACCACTGTATTACTGCACCACGGCAAAATCCTTGTGCTGTTAATGGTATAATCTTTGACTCTATTTCTGCTCACATGGACCACTGAGTATATTGATGAATAAAAACCAGCTTTTTTGTTTAAATTGAGGGGCTGGCAACTTATGTTGACAGCTAGCTAACAGGCTAAAAGAGCTAACAGCCTAAACAACTCCATCATTAATATCACAGGCTTGAATTAAAGCACTTACAGTATGATTAACTGTAAAACTGCAGTATAAAAGTCTAAAAATGTTACTTGAATGTCTTACACACTTCAAATGTCTGTGTTTCAGTCAGAAGTCACATCAAACCCAGACTGAATCCAAACGGTTCCGTACTCCCTAAATAGTGTGCTAGCTATGAAAGGTTAGAAATTCTAGCCTCTAAAGCCAAATGTTGTATAGTTTATTGAGTGTGGGTGTGTCTGAGTCCCAAGTGATTATTTCTTAGCTGTATTTTGCTCTGTTGGGCTGCAGGATTCAGTATTTAAATTCCTACATAGTGCACTATGTAGGGAGAGGGGAGCCATTTGAGATTCAGCCCCGGTGAAGAGGGAACCGCTGGATTGGTACTAAATAAGACCCGTGATGGTAATTTGGTGACCAAAATATAGATATCAAGCATACATTTTTTGCATTAAACAGTGCTGTATTATCATATGTTCATTGTTATATGACAAAAATTAAAAAACAAAAAAAATCATGACATGGCTGCAATATACAGAAATGGGCGACCGAACGTTCTCCTCATTCAGCGGTCCTTGTTAACCTCAAAATGATAATCAAACCATAAAGATGCAAATATAAAGTTACATTTGTTATAAGTGCTTTGATTGTGATGACACTAATCCTAAAGTCCAGTGTGTGGAGTGTGGTTTGAGCAATTTGTACACAGGTGGACATTGGCAAGCAAAAGGCTGAGAACCCCTGCAATATATCTTTTTAATTGCCTCACAGCCAGAATATCTGCATCAGAGTGTGCTTTGTGTAAATTATATGCACTTGAGGGAAAGTAGGGCAGAGTTTATTGCAAATTATATGTTAATAAGGTACTCATATTATATATAATTATATGTTAAGGTACTGTTATGACCTGATTAGCGTAGGTAACAACATAAAAGTGTCGACTTTCTATTACCAACCCACCAGTTTAACACACCACAATAGACTAGCAACTACATGGAGAATAGGCCCAACTACTCCGTGTTTAGAACTTCTTTGTATGGCTAGTCAAGCAGCAACATAAAGGGAAGGAGGAGGAGCCTCGAGGAAGCCAGTCACCAGGCTTATAAGCTCTTGCCCCAATCTCAGCACTGCCAAACAGCTCACGCCATTACCCCTCCATCAGCAGCAACACCTGAAGGTTATTATAGACAGGAGAGCAAGGAGCTGAAGAAAGCAGGAGAAAGCAGAGTAGAGCAGTGTCCTGAATCAGTTTTCTGAGTAATAAGTAAATAATTCCAGCTGGTCGAATCTGCTCTTACTTCTGTGCAGCTTGGGTGAATAAGAGAGACTGACATTACAGCTATTCTCTACTAATCTGATGGTCCTCTTACTATCTTAGAGCTCCATGTGGAAACTCCTGAAGAAGTGACAGAGGGAGAAACAGCAGATCTGACATGTAAAACCACCTGCAGTCTGACTGACCCAACATTCATCTGGTACAAAAATGGACGTCCTTTAACCACAAAGACCATCAAGAACAACCAGCTCCACCTGCAGACAGTCAGCAGTGAGGATGCAGGCAGTTATAGCTGTGCTGTAAGAGGATATCAACATCTCAACTCTACTGCTCACAACCTCAGAGTCAGATGTGAGTTTAACTGTTTAATTTTGTTTTTCTCATCTTTTTTCTTTTGACAAATGACTCAGTAACATTTACGAATAGTGACTAATGGATAAATGTCACTTGTTAGTCCTTGAGTAATACTGACTATTAAAAAAAAAGTGAAACAAAACAAAATAAACAAAAAAAATTACCATGTTTGCTAAACACTACTGACATTAAAGAAACCTTAACATATCTATCTGTAGATCCTCCAAAGAGCATCTCAGTGTCCATCAGCCCCTCTGGTGGAATAGTGGAGGGCAGTTCAGTGACTCTGACCTGCAGCAGTGATGCAAACCCACATGTAAAGAACTACACCTGGTCTAAAGAAGGTGGAACCTCACCTGTAGGATCTGGACAGAATTACAGCATCATCAGCATCACTGCTGACCACACTGGACTGTACTACTGTGAAGCTCAGAATGAACATGGAGCTCAGAATGGAACTGTGATGGTCACTGTTAAGAGTAGGTGGTCAATAATAAGAAAAATTCTTTATTTCTGTGTTCCCTTTTAAAATAAGGACACTAAAGTGATGGAAATGATCTTCTCTGCTGCAGGTCAGAGTGTGTCTGCTGTTTGGATTGCAGTGGGAGGAGGAAGCTTTCTCCTTCTGCTTATTACTGCCTTAATCTGCATCCTCTGGTCAGTAAAATGTGGCACAAATCTTCCTACAGTGTGAGAAAATTACTTCTTTTGGGGTTATTAGTAATGCATCACCAGATAAAAAGAGAGTTTAAATTCAGACTAAATAGAATATATTCATTTTTTTTCCTCCAGGATCAACAGGAAGAAAAGAAACTCTGATGAACAAGATTATGAGGTGAGGAATTCAGTTTTGTGTCTATATTTGCTGATGTACACTTTATTTTAACAAAGCTGTTCCTTCACTGTTACCTGTAATTCCATGGGGTTTTCTAAAGTGTAGAATGTGTCTCAGGAACAAGCAATTACATTTACTAATGTTGTTCTTTAGATAATCAATTGCCTGTTTTCTCCAATTATGTAAATACAATGTTATTACAACATTATAGCTGTTCAATTACACTGGAACTAGGCCATTTCATTATGCTTACTTGTCATTCCATGAAACACAGCTTGAATTCTCTCGGCTCATTGAGTAAAGTGATTTGCACTCGCTGATGTCATGAACTTAAATAAGGCACAGTTAGAAATTCCCATAGGTAGAGTTAATAAATACTAAAAAAATAACAGCAGTGCTGAAAAACTTCACGTTGTTCTCTGTTGTGCATTTCAAGTGCAATTTACAAGTTACAATTATGCACAAAAGCTCCTTAGACCTCCCTTCATTGTGGACTTCATCAAGAGATAAAGAACCTTCAAGCATCTGACTTTATGAAGTGTCAGATCTCCTCACTACAAATTCTCTGATAAAGTCTCTTTTCTGCTAAGAATTCTGCTGCTCCACCCTGATGGACTGACCGACAGAATAAGACTGTTAAAAGTGCAGTGAACTCAAAAAGAACCTTTTACTGTCGCTGTCATACAATGTTTTCTTACCACCCAGCCCTCTTTACTGTGGTGATACTTGGGATATATACTCACTTTTATTGCTCTGATTGAAGGACAAATGCAGTAGATAGTGACTATTTATAGATATACTCCATGTCACAATTGTGACAATGTCGCCCCCTCCCGCCAACCACCATTCCAGCTGCAACAGCTTCAAACCTGTAGTTAGTTCAAAGAATGATTCAACCCCTTCATTTACTCCTTTGGTTAGGCTGTTAGACTGTAGAGTCTTTGTGTCAGTAGTCTGAGTTCAGAGGCAGGTTTCTTTGTGTAGTTTTTCTGTGTTTGAAAATTTCTTTGCTTAATGATTGTTTGCTATGATCATTCTTGTGCTTACCTGCCTGTTTGACTCCTGCCTGTGAGTTTTGGATTGACCCTAATAAAGCATATATGTACGTGTGCCCTGCCTACACACCCCATACATTACAGAGTGTGGAACACAGAAATACTGTAACATGAAATTGCTGTTCAATAGATATTTGAGTTCACTGAGATTCAAACAACAATATTCTTAACTAAAAATTAAGAATACGAGCCTAAAAATCTAAAAATATAACCAACCTACAAACAAGTATGTTGAGGTGTTAGTACAGGTAGATAATAAAAATCAGGCTCTAATATTGATCTTGTTTTGTAATGTGCCTAAATGTAGCTGCATGTCATAATAGAAATAATTTCCATATTCTAAATCATGTAACTGCTGTTGGTTCAAAAGGTAGTTAATTGTAGTTACATTGTTCATGTAAAGAGGTCACAGTTAAATAAAGTGTTACCTAAAACTCTTCCTCTAGATGGCAGTGTAGGACTTAGAGTTTTAGGATGTAGCTGTGAAAAGGTGAGAGGGCTGTCCAAGGTGCTGTTCTGAGCCACTTACCTTTTGGTTTCAGTCAGTAAATCATGATCGAGATGATTTGTTTCAAACAGTAAAATATTAAACTAGTGATGATTCCTAAACTCCTTCAGTCTCTCTACACCTTCTCTAACCATCCTCTGTCCAGAACGCTGACCCTAATGCTAAGGACGACACGTACACAGCTCTTCAGCCCACAGCCAGGTCCTCTAAAGATGTGTACCACACACTTGCAGTAAGTGTCTCTTCACAAATCCTCCCTCTACATCTGTAAAGAATTTCTAACTCAGAAAACTAAATGGAGTTCTTCATTTCTCCTCCTCTGCTTCATTCTCTCTTTCCCTCACACAGGCTGTTCAGTCCAGTTCTCTTGATGACACGTACACAGCTCTGGACCCTCAGTCCAGTTCTCCTGAGTACCACACTCTAGCAGTGAGTTCTACACATTAAACTGTGATACTCAGTAACAGAGAAGGTGATAAACTCCATATACAGTGGATTCACTTTAGATCCCTTCATCATGATCCAGTGTGAGTGAACATGGTGGATTAGGACTAAGATTAAGGATGTTGTACTGAACTGTGTTTGTGGATGTTTGTTCTGAGGTTGTCTGTTTCTTTGTTGTTCATGTTTCTCTATGATATCTGTGAGCTCAGTGTTTGTGGAGCTCTGATTATTTGGAGATTAACTTAAATGTCTGACTCTGTGTTTCTTGTTTATGTACAAGACATGATGATCTCTTTATTTTAGCTTTTAAACTCAAAGTTCCTGCTAAGATGTGAAAATATAGAATTTCTTTTGCTTCTCTGTACTTATTTTTAGCTCTATGTAGAGACTCTAAAACTCTACAGAGAATTTCAGGTTAGTGCATTTTTTTTAATGTAATGCCAACATATTAAATAAAAGCCTCATATTTTAAAAGATTTAATTTATTAATTTATGTAAATCAAACATAATCTTTCATTTAGTGCAGAAGGTCTTTTCTCTATGAAGAGTATGAAAGGCTAAGAGCTGAAATCATTCTGATATACAGTAAATGTTGTGTATCAGCTCTTATACTCAGTATGTTAACCTCAGAGTGAGGCTGTTAGTGATCTGCATTGTGTTCTCTCACCACATTCACATGCTGGGTGGAGCTCAGCTCAGCATCTCTGTATGTTTATGATTGTATATTTCTGTATAATATAAGGTATGTAATATTAAACTACACAGACTTGGAAAATTTTTCCATCTATATTCGGCTCATGTTCTGCAGAGAAACCAAAAATCCTGTTTTCCTTTCTCCACGTTTCTTCCACTTTTGGTCTCAAGTCCAAGTCTGAGTCAGTGGTGTTCAAGTTAAAGTCGAGTCACAAGTCTTTCTTAATTTTTACGAGTCGAGACTCAGGCCATCAAATTGGTCTTAGAAAATTTGTAAAGATCATCTTAAACCCAACACAGATGTGAGAGGAAAAACTCACCAGGCATCAGAATGAAGATGATGATCCAGATGATGGTCATGATTAAAATATCTAACAGGTCAGTTTACACTGTTGCCTTAGACGTAAAAATAGACACGATGTCTAAGTTTATCATGAGCGCTGTCAAGACTTCCTGAAGTGACATAGGCCCAACTCTCTCTCTCTCTCTCTCTCTCTCTCTATCTCTTGATGGATGTTTTGAATAAATAACCTTTGATAGTACTAACAAGTAGTGTTTATTAACCAAAGAATAGTAATCTTCACAACAGGATATAAAATGGGTGTTTTGTGATGATCTTTGTATTGTGGTTGCCCGGGAACCATCTTGCCATTCAAGCTCAATAAAGTAGAAGGCCTTTTCCTTCCTTCCACAAAAACTCTGCGACTGAAGTGTCTTATGTTAGTTTCCTCTTTTACACTTAGACACTTTTATTATTTTGTTAGAAGAAGTTATACTGCAATTAGCTCTTAGGGCAGTTAGCATTAGAACATGCCAGAAGAATCCATCTTCTGTCCAGGGGCCTTGGGCACAGAAGAGAGGGTCTTAGGCCCGACACTCTCTCTCTCACATACTTTTCACACTTGCTGTTGATGCTGCCTTTGGTCTGTGTTGAGAAACGCACTGTTTAGAAACATGTTAGTAAGCAGTCAGCCAGTTCCTCCTGAATGCATTTGCCATTGTGGGTAGATTTGAGATCAGTTTTACTGTCAATCAAGATACTATATATATATTTTTTTTTTCTTCACACATTCTGTGAGTTTGTGAAACGGCTTACTGAGAAAAACGGCCCAAACCTTTTGCACATAAACAAAAATAATATTTCACTAAACAGTGAGTGGAACTGTCATGTGTAAGCTGTGTCGTCTATGATTAACATGTTTCAGTTCAGTAGTCTGTGTATGTCGTATCAGTTGCTTAAGATTTTTACCCAATTGCCCATTTAGTTAGACTGCCATGGAACTTACCATCAATATACTCAAATGTTTACATTGAATTTTGTATATCCTATTTATCTGCTTAGTATCTAAAACTTATTGGACTGGAAATAAAAGCTTTACCAAAATATTTCACAGAATGTCTGCACAAATCAGAAAAATCATAAACACACTGTATGAAATATATTTTTATTTCACCACAAAGAAAACTACAAATGATATTCCTGAGTACTGATTAGGGTAAATGACCACAGAAGATCATTTACATTTTAATATTCCATCAGTGACCAAGACATTTACCTAATGCAACAAAGTGTGATGACATACATTTAAAGAAATGATATGTGATATTCAGATGAATTAGCAGGTGTTGCACACATAAACAGAGGTGTGGGATATAAGAGTCCAAGTGTGATGACCACATGATGTGAATTATAGAAATAGTTCATTTCAGTGCAGAACTGACAGAATATGTGAAAGTAAATCTAAAGCCAAAATAACTCCCATTTCTAAAGCTCAGACAGCCAAAAACGAACTGAACTACAGCAAATAGAAAGTGAAAATTATTATGTGTAAAGTACAAAAATGTCATCTTAACAGTAAACACAGTCCATTTACACAGTAATAGCAATACACTCGTCTGGCTCACAGCCTCAACATCCCTAACTCGCTAAAATACGGTGATCAGCGAGGCCTTGATCCAAATTCACAACCCACACAACCGACCACAACAGCACCACAAGATTTAATTGACCAGACAATTTAATGCAAACATAATACAGACATAATTAAGTAATAAGCAATTATAAACTGGTTATTAACAGGAATAAGCAATTCTGTGAACTATAAACAGGCTACTAGTGACTGCAGTATTACTAATCACTAATAGTGGAGTATTTGTCTTCACTTAACTGTGTTACTGCAATCTGATTAGGACATAAAGAGGGTTGGTTTTGGACTGACAAGAAGAGACCAAGGGAGCAAAAAAGCAGAACAAAATATAAAATAAACCACATTTACTCAAACAGCTTAAAACCTCAGAGACGTTTCTTCAGTCTTCACTTCCTGTTCTCACAGTGTAGATAGCACTCAGGACAGTGAGGTAAGAAAGGCTTATTTTTATTAGTTATATTTTATTATTTATATATTTATTATTTGTTTATTAAACATTTCCTGATGTCAAATTCTCTGGCAAATGTACATCAGTAAATGGTTAATTTGACAGATAGATAGATAGATAGATAGATAGATAGATAGATAGATAGATAGATGTTTAAATAATGCCTTTTTACACAAAGGTCAGATAAGTTTGTGTGTCTCTCTCTCTCCATCTTTCTGCTCTCTCAGTGACTTTAAACTGTAAATTCATATCTCATTTTTGAAGCTCACTGAAATTTTGCTGTATTTCACTGTGATGTCACTCAGAATGGCTCCTCCTCTTCCTCTGGTCTTTCTGCTCATGATTGTTGGTGAGTCAGCAGATCTGTAACATCATCACTACAGCAGCATGCTGGATATTTTCTCTGTACAAGTCTATGATGTAGAAATACTGTTCAATTGATAATGTCTAGAAGTTCACCATATTATCTGTGTTGAGAGACTGCTAGTTTGTGCTTCTCTCCAGCCTCCCTCACTCTGCTGCAGCACTTTCAGAGCTCTTCACACTTTGTGGTTTCTCTCAGAATCAGCTCAGTGTTGTAGAGTAGCTGCTGGAGTTAGAGAGGAGAGAAGTGAAGCTGTAAGCTACAGTAACTCTGACTGTCTTATGGGCTCCAGACTCTGTAATCAGCTCTTTCATGCATCATATGTTTCAGGAGCTTTTGGAACAGAGTGGAGTGTGAAGTACAACCACCAGGAAATATGTGCTTTAAAAGGATCCACAGTGTTTATGAATGGAACTTATACTCACCCAGAACGTCTTACAGTTACTGAAACTTTTTTGGTCATAGATCCAGTTCAGGGTGTGGAGCCAACTGATCTGAGTAAAGACCCAGATTATTCAGGCAGAGTTGAGTATTTAACTGATGAACAGAAACACTTCTCCCTCAAACTGAGTGATGTAATGAAGAAGGATGAACATCAGTTCTGCTTCAGAATCAAAACAAATGTAGAAAAAGAAAAATGGTTTGGTAAACCTGGAGTTCAGCTCAGAGTTACAGGTGAGTTAATCATCCCATTGTCCAGCTATAAGACACAGCTCTGGTTTCAGAGTAATGTTTCTTATTAATGACTGCTCTGAATATTCATGTTGTTTTATCATCACTGATTTTATTAATCTGCTCTAATGATGTTCAGCTTCTGTTCTGATTCACTCCTACATCATTTTATCTGTTCTTACACCTGATTCAGTTCATCTGCTCTTTTTTTTTTAACCTATACATGTCAAATCATAGAAAATAGTACTCACACAGTCACTTGATGTTGTTTTTTTTCATCATTAATTTCATTAGCCTTTTTTAATTGGAACATAATATTTTTATCCTGAATTTAGGTCAAATCATCAAAATTACTGTTAACATTAATATTAGCCTCAAAATGATAATCATAAAGTTCTGGTCCTAAAATTTGATTGGCTGAGCCGCATTCGAAGCCCTGTACAATCCATGATATATCCACAACTATGACCACCTTACAATAGCTGAACTCCGTATTACTGCATCATGGTGTTAAATAATAATAATAATAATAATAATAATAATAATAATATTTCCTTGTGATGTTAATGGTATAATCTTTGACTCTAATTCTGCTCTTATGGATCACTAAGTATATTGATGACGTAAAAACCTGCTTTTTTGTTTAAACTAAGAGGTTGGCAACTTATTTTATTAACTAAAACTAGGCTGGTCAGCTAGCTAACAGGCTAAATGATAGCTAACAGCCTAAACAACTCCATCATTAATATCACAGGCTTGAATTAAAGTACTTACAGTATGATTAACTGTAAAACTGCAGTATAAAATTTGAATGGATTACATGCTTTAAATGTTCATTTTTCAGTCAGAAGTAACATCAAACTCTCAATCCCAAACGGCTCCATCCTCCCTAAGTAGTGTGCTAGCTATGAAAGTTCAGAAATTCTAGCCTCTAAAGCCAAATAGTGCATGATTTATGAAGTGTGGATGTGTCTGAGTCCCAAATGACTATTGCTTAGCTGTATTTTGCACTGTTGGGCTGCAGGACCAAGTATTTAAATTCCTACATAGTGCACTATGTAGGGAGCAGGGAGCCATTTGAGATTCAGCCCCACTATGAAGATAATTAAGCTTTGGCCAGTAGAGGGAGCAGTGGTGTATCTCCTGTTCAATCTGAAACTTCCCCAATGGCAGAGCTGCACATCTCCAACCCAGATTATTCCCAGATGAGGAACTTCCAAACTGTGCTGGACACCAGCCCCCCATCACCACAGATGTGTATCTCCTAAGTTTCTTAACCGCTGAAGCACACTATTACATTTGAAGTTATGAAGTCATAAAAACATAAGTGGTAAAAACATTAACTGAATCATAAGTAAGTATCAAATCAAATGTATAACTTATGAACAATATAATTATTAATTGAGATGTTCAAATATAATTATTGCAGGAGGTGATAAATGAAATGTCACCAGTGTGAGACCATTCAACACACAGATGGTTAGCTAAAAACAGATGGAGAAACTTCTTAGGAAGGATTATCTTGTTTGGTGTGGACCTATAAAACGTTTTTCTGACAATGCCCCTTGTTTTTGGCACATAGATCTCAGAATATATTTTTGGCTACACATCAGCAACCTAATGTGTTGAACTCAAAATGAAAATGGATCACAAAATCACAGATATAAAGTGAGATTTATTATAAATGCTTTAAATGTGATGACAATAATCCAAAAGTCCAGTGTGGAGGGTGGTTTAAAATGAAGCACTAATGTCCTAAAAATTAAAGCAACATCTCAAGATCAAAAACATTAGTCTTGTGGAAAGGCAGTGCAGTATTTTCAATAAATATGACACATTGCAATTCCAAAAGTGAACAATTGTTTCCATAACATACTGGTCATCATCTACAAATCTGCATCATTACAAATTTTGGTTTATGTGATTTAACTGAAATGGAATGACTGATATTTTTCAGGCTTTAATTCTCAAGTTGTCTGCACTCAATAAAGGAAAAAAAAATCTGTTTGTAAACAGGTGGACGTTGGAGTGGAAAAGGCTGAGAAGTCCTGCACTGGGCCTTTTACTTTTTTCAAGCAAATTATATGCATTTGAGGGAAAGTGGGGCAGTGTTTATTGCAAATTACATGTTAATAAGGTACTCATATTCAGGTGCTAGTTACTATGCACTAATGCTGATTCATCAATAGCACCAAAATCATTGCTTGATCCTCAGAGTATGGAAGTTTGCTGAATCAGTTTTCTGAGTATTTTTTTAGACTGTCGTTACAGATTTACTCTCCTGATCTGATGGTCATCTCATTGTCTTAGAGCTCCATGTAGAAACTCCTCCAGAAGTGGCAGAGGGAGAAACAGCAGATCTGACATGTAAAACCACCTGCAATCTGACTGACCCAACATTCATCTGGTACAAAAATGGACGTCCTTTAACCACAAAGACCATCAAGAACAACCAGCTCCACCTGCAGACAGTCAGCAGTGAGGATGCAGGCAGTTATAGCTGTGCTGTAAGAGGATATCAACACCTCCACTCTACTGCTCACAACCTCAGAGTCAGATGTGAGTTTAACTGTTTTTTTTTCTTCTTTTTTTTTCTTGAGAAAAATCAACATGACATTATTCAGCAATATTTACAGAAACTGAATAAGGGATAAATATCACTTAGACCTTCAGTAATGCTGACTATAAAAAAAAACAACATTTAATTACTTTTTTGCTAAAGACTACTGACTTTTAAGTAATCCTATCATTTCTATCTGCTTTAGATCCTCCAAAGATCGTCTCAGTTTCCATCAGTCCCTCTGGTGAAATAGTGGAGGGCAGTTCAGTAACTCTGACCTGCAGCAGTGATGGATACCCACCTGTGAAGAACTACACCTGGTTTAAAGAAGGTGGAACCTCACCTGTAGGATCCGGACACAGTTACAGCATCATCAACATCACTGCTGACCACACTGGACTGTACTACTGTGAAGCTCAGAATGAACATGGAGCTCAGAATGGAACTGTGATGGTCACTGTTAAGAGTAGGTGGTGAATATTAAGAGAAATATATCGCTAGTTTTTCTTTAGTGTTTTATTATTGTTTGCTTTCTTTGAATGCATTTATTAAAATTATTATGCCATTTTTAATATCTGTTAACTCAATTACAATATAACACTTCAATGTGTGCGTGTGTGTGTGTGTGTCACTGCAGGAGGTTCAGTGTGTCTGTATTCGGTGTTTCTGTATGTAGTTGTTGGAGTCAGTCTCTTTGGAAATGTAGCTCTGCTCACTGTGGTTTTCTGGATGAGGTGAGATTCATATTATTTACTTATTCTTTCCATTATTCTTTAGTTTATTTACTAATACTACTCTTTTTACCAAACACAGCCATGATTTTTTTTTTTATTAATTTATTACCCAGTGGTATATTGTCTGAAAGACAAGCTCTTTATAAGTGAGTTTATGAGTTTTCACTCTGCATGAGTAAAGGGCGTAAACATATTGAAACAGATTTTCTATTCTTTAGGGGCAAAATACAGAACAGAAACCTGGAAGAGCAAGATAATGAGGTGAGCTTCAACAAATCTCTAGGCATTCATAAACACACTGGTCTTAATGCACAAATTGTTAATGACTGGTTAATAAAATGGTAATAAAATGGTAATGTTATGGTAGTAAGGTATACTAATAATAATAATTCCAATTGCCTCTCTAAAGCAGCTGCTGTATCTGCCTGTAAAGCAGGTATATTGTCCCAACGTCGTTATGTCCACCGCGGCTCGAGACAGTATCGTAACAGATCCTTCCACTGCTCAGAAGGCACTAATATATGTTCATTTTGGACTGCATCTCGTGCAGTCGTTCATGCTGCATGTCGTACTGTCAATTTATGTAACCTACCCTCTCTGCCTCCGACTACTCCTGGCACCTCTTTTGCACTCTTGTCCGCTCTCTTTCTAGTAAATCGCCTGTGCTGCGAGAGTGTATACTCGATAATATGATTGACATGCTCTTCCTAACCGAAACCTGGCAACTAGCTGGTGACTTTTTGCTTTAAACCAGGTAACTCCCACTAATTTCAAATACATTTGTAAAGCCTGTTCCTCTGGGCGAGGAGAAAGTCTGGCTGTAATTTTTAACAGTAAAATCATTATTACTGAACTTAGCCTTACAGCTGTAACCTCTTTTGAATATCTTGCATTGAAATGACCCAATTCCATAATTGCAGTACTACTCTATCACCCTCCAAAGCCTATTGCTCCTTTCTTTTCCAAACTATCTGAGCTACTTACACTTGTTTGCTCAATTTCTCCCCGCTTGTTGCTAATCGGTCACTTCAATATTCATGTAGACTCTCAAGACTGCAAAACTGCTAATGATTTCACCTCGCTCCTCGACTGTTTCCAACTCGTACAACATGTAGATTTTCCTACCCATAACAAAATTCACACCCTTGATCTAGTCTGCTCTTCTTCTGTATCTGTTCTTAACCTCGGCCCATCACGTTTCCATTGTCTGATCAAAAGCTTATTTTGTTTATGGCTCCTACGACTCTGCCTCACTGCTCTTCACAAAGATCCATTTCATTCCGTAAGATTCAGTCTGTCGACCCCCTTACTCTTAGCCAGTCCATTTCTACTGTGTTTCCTACTGATTTTGCTCCTTCTTCTCCAGATGACCATGCTACTATGCTTAATGTTGCACTTTCTGACTCTCTTAATGCACGAGCGCCTTGGGAATCTAAAACTGTTAACTTTGTCACCTCCTCTCCCTGGTATACCAATGAACTCCGCTCCATGAAGCAAAGTGGTCGCCAGTTGGAAAGGCTTTTCAGGAAAACAAAGCTCTCTGTTCATGCAGAGGCTTACAAACAACACCTCTTAGCTTATAGAGATGTCCCACATTCAGCTAAATCAGCCTATCTCTCTGGTCTCTTTAATAATTCGAACACAAACTCCCGTCATCTTTTTTCAACAGTTACCAAATTATTTAAACCTCCTGAAACCTCTGTTGCTGCCTCCCCTGCACTCTGTGACTCAGTTTTACATTTCTTTGAATCAAAAATTGCATGAATCAACAGCTTTCTGCTATCCCCTACCAATAATACCTCTTTCCTTTCCTCCCTGACTGTCCATTCCATAAGCCCCAGCCCCCCCTCCTCTAATCTCTCTACCTTTAACACTGTTGATTCTTCTTCCATTATAAACACCATAATTACTTCTAAAACTACAACTTGTTCTCTTGATCCCCTTCCGACAACCTTAACTAAAGCTTGTATTTCTGCCCTGGTCCCTCATCTCACAATTCACAATAATTCGCTTCTCTATGGACACGTACCCTCTGCTTACAAGATTGCTGCCATCACACCCATAATTAAAAAACCTGGCCTTGATCCACTAGAACTCAGTAATTACCGCCCCATTTCTAACTTCCCTTTCCTGTCCAAAGTACTTGAATGAACTGTGGCTAGCCAACTTCAGTATTATTATCAGCTAACTGCCTCTTTGAACCATTCCAGTCTGGATTTCGTCCCTCTCATAGCACAGAAACTGCCTTAATAAAGGTCACTAATGATCTCCTGGTGTCTGCCGATATTGGCGCCCTTAGCATCCTTCTACTACTTGACTTGAGTGCAGCCTTTGATACGGTGAGCCACTCAATCCTCCTATCAAAGCTGCATGATCTGGGCATTAGGGGCACTGTCCTGGAGTGGTTTAAGTCACATTTGACTCACAGAAAACAGTTTGTCACCCTCGGTGGCCATACTTCTCACACATCTGTGGTTACTCAGGGGGTCCCTCAAGGCTCAGTCCTTGGACCTCTTTTGTTTATTGTGTACATGCTTCCTCTTGGCAACATAATACATAGTTTCAAGCTGAACTTTCACTGTTATGCGGATGACACACAGATTTACATTAGTACTCAATCTATTAAAAATCCACCCCTCACCCAGCTTGAAAACTGCATAACAGAAATTAAAACATGGATGAAGCACAACTTTCTCATGTTAAATAGTGACAAAACAGAACTTATAGGAACTTATTCTTATAGGATCCAAATCAAATCTCTAAAACTTCTCCTTTCTCTCTTTCCATCGACAATGTAACTCTGTCCCCTTCCCCTCTGTTACGAAATCTGGGTGTTCTCTTTGACTCAACTCTCTCATTCAGTGCACACATCAACACTGCAGTTAAAACCTCTATTTTCCACCTCCATAACATTGCAAAAATTTGATCGTCACTCTCTCAGTCTGCTGCAGAAATCCTTATTCATGCATTCATTTCTAGTTGCCCTGACTATTGTAACTCTCTACTTGCTGGTGTTAACTCCTCCCATTTATGCAAACTCCAGATGGTACAGAACTCTGCTGCTCGCCTTCTCACCCACACCTGTGTACATCAGCATATTACACCCATCCTGCAACATCTCCACTAGCTTCCTGTAAAATACAGCATACAATTCAAAATCCTTCTCCTCACATACAAAGCTCTGCATAACCTTGCTCCTTCTTACCTCTCTGATCTACTTATTCCTTACAAACCAGCTCGCACTCTCAGGTCTTCCTCTGCTGGTTTACTCACTGTCCCACCTTCCAAACTACATGGGTACAGTGATTGTGCTTTCTCTAGGCTGGCTCCCCGACTCTGGAACTCTCTTCCCTCACATATTCAACAGGCCAACTCTGTCTCCACTTTTAAATCTAAACTTAAAACTTCTCTTTCCTATTGCTTATAACTGTTCTCAATCCTAAACCAGCCCTTTGCCAAGTCCCGCCATGTTTTGCTTGTGATGTTATGACTGTGTTTTGTGTTCTCATGTCTGTCTTTATTGTTCTGTATTTCAAAAATCTGTAAGCGTCTTAGCGTTCTTGAAAAGCGCTATATAAATATAATGTATTATTATTATTATTATTATTATTATTATTATTACTAACCTAAAAATCATATTTTTGTTGTGGTCAATACATATCAGGTTATTACTTATAACAGTAACAAAAACAATTAACCAATTAGTTACCAGACCATTATTTAACTTATTATTTATTAACAGTTATAAAATTAGCATGTAATTTTTGGGTTAGTTTAACCTGTTGTCTGGTAACCTGTTTATAATCATATCATTACCTACTCATAACTGAAAAGTGAAGTGCTGCCATTAAAACTTTGCTCTAGTTAAATATGTCTGTAATTACAAAACATTTACACTAGATGGCTCAATAAGACTGAGTCAATAAGAATGAGGTTTGTGTGATGCAGCTGTGAGGAGGTGATGGTGCTGTTTAAAGCTACAGAGCTTCTGTTCTTAATCAGTAAATCATGATGAAGTTATTTTCTCTACTTCAGTAAAAGTTCTTACAGTAAACTTATTTAATGATTCCTAAACTCCTTCAGTCTCTCTACACCTTCTCTATCCATCCTCTGTCCAGAACACTGACCCTACCGCTAAGGATGACACGTACACAGCTCTTCAGCCCACAGCCAGGTCCTCTGATGATGTGTACCACACACTTGCAGTAAGTGCCTCTTCACAAATCCTCCCTCTAGATCTGTAAAGAATTCCTAACTCAGAAAACTAAATGGAGTTCTTCATTTCTCCTCCTCTGCTTCATTCTCTCTTTCCCTCACACAGGCTGTTCAGTCCAGTTCTCCTGATGACCCATACACAGCTCTGAGCCCTCAGTCCAGTTCTCCTGAGTACGACACTCTAGCAGTGAGTTCTACACATTAAACTGTGATACTCAGTAACAGAGAAGGTGATCAACTCCATATACAGTGGATTCACTTTAGATCCCTTCATCATGATCCAGTGTGAGTGAACATGGTGGATTAGGACTAAGATTAAGGATGTTGTACTGAACTGTGTTTGTGGATGTTTGTTCTGAGGTTGTCTGTTTCTTTGTTGTTCATGTTTCTCTATGATATCTGTGAGCTCAGTGTTTCTGGAGCTCTGATTATTTGGAGATTAACTTGAATGTCTGAGTCTGCATCAGTTCTTTATGTACAAGACATGATGATCTCTTTATTTAGCCTTTACACTCAGAGTTCCTGCTAAGATGTAAAAATACAAGAGTTCTTTTGCTTCTCTGTAATCACTCATAACTCCATGTAGAGACTCTAAAACTCTGCAGAGAATTTCATTTTAGATTTTTCTTTTTGCTTATTAAGCCAAACTGTATTATTAAAGACTCTTATTTTAACATCTTTTTTTTTAATTTTCATAAATCCAAATATTTGCCAAAGTGTGAAAAGTGTTCCTTTCTTTGTAAATATAATCATATCTGTATGATTTAGCGCAGAGAGTATTTTCTCTATGAAGAGTATAAAATGCTAAGAGCTGAAATCATTCTGATATAAATGTTGTGTATCAGCTCTTATACTCAGTATGTTAAGCTCAGTGTGAGGCTGTTAGTGATCTGCATTGTGTTCTCTCACCACATTCACATGCTGGGTGGAGCTCAGCTCTCCACACCTTTGTGTACACCCGTATGTTTATGACTGTACATTTTTGTTTAATAAAAGTTAATAAAAAAGTTTAATAAAAAATATGTAGCCTTTTAAAAAGGTTCTATTTATATTAGGCTAATTTTCTGCATATGTAAATGATTTATTGTTTTATCAAGATCCTCATTAACTGTTGCATTATCAGATGGAAATCCTGTAAGTGATTCAGTTCACATATATACAGTTTCACACAGCAGATAAAACAGCTCCCTCTTCCTGTTAACTCACAAACTGCAGACAGACAGTCCAGAGACAAGGGATGACATCAAACACTAACAGTCTCTTAAAGTGACAGTACAGACATTAAACAAAACCTGAATGGAGAAACTGGTAAATGAGGAATAGAAAGATCAGATATGTGAGAGAAAACCTACATAATGTTTGGACAAAATGTATATTAAACTCACACAAGTTTAGGGATTGATTTTTTGCTAATAAGCCTTTCTTTAGGACTGTGTTGCACTGTGTTTATTTTTATTCTCAGTAGCTGTGTAACATTAGGTTTACTAACTAACAAGCTAGCAGAGTAAATTAATGAAGCTGTATTATCTGTCAGATGGAGAAGTTTTATACATGTAAATCAGAGTGAATATAGCAAATCAAAGGTTTTGGTTTTGAAAGCTAAGCCTTGGTTAATTGGTATGATTACTGCTTCATACAGTAGCAGGAGAAGAGGATGAACTGGATAAAGTCCTGCATCATTACATGTATTAATAATCAATAAACTTTATTATTAGACATTAAATGAAAGATATGTTGGTTTTATTGAAGTATAATTCAGATTTTGCAGAAGTTTAAAGTCAAGTTCATCTCTTGCTGCAGTTAAGAAGGTCATGTGCATCCTGTAAGAGGAAACTTCATTTAAATGAGCCTGGCCATTTCTGTTAAGAGCAGCAGCTCATAGTTAAACGTGTTAACCACATGTCTATCATCTTAGTCTCTGTTCTCTCCACTTATCATTTGGACATGAGTCTCGTCACACAACGGTAAGATGTTTTCTTAGTAGTTTATGATAAAAGAGTATAACCTACAGTACATATATATATATATATATATATATATATATATATATATATATATATATATATATATATATATAGTTAAGTATTTGTATATGTCTATTGTTTGTACTGCCATTGTTTCAGTTAAACTCATCACACATCAAAGAACTTCAGCCTGTAGACCATATATGTGCACATGATGCATAATGAATAAAATAAAAAAAGGACACAAAATCATTGCAAATACAATGCAAAATAAGTCATGTTATTTCCAGAGGAACAAAATATGATGCTTTATTGTTACATTTTGGAAGGATAATAGGTCAGAATGAAGAAGATGCTCCATGTAGCCCAGTTTAGACCTTGACCTGGTCTTAAATATTCATAGCCATCTAAGCAACACCTATTAGTTTACCAGCCATCTTCATCATTTAATTTTTTGTTGTTCACAATCAGGTTATCATAACATACAATGATGAAAAAATTAAGACTTGATTAAATAAATCAAAGACTTCATTATCACATTAGCATGAAAAGCATTTAATTTCTCAAGGAATTTGGATGAAGATCTGGAAACATTTCATTTGACTGTCACTACTTTAAAAATACCCTCCAGGCTGCTGTGATGAGGTCATTGAGAATGGCTCCTCCTCTTCCTTTGATCTTTCTGCTCATGATTGTCGGTGAGTCAGTGTTTGTTGTGGATTGTGGTTTCTCTCAGAATCAGCTCAGTGTTGTAGAGGAGCTGCTGGAGTTAGAGAGGAGAGAAGTGAAGCTGTAAGCTACAGTAACTCTGACTGTCTTATGGGCTCCAGACTCTGTAATCAGCTCTTTCATGCATCATATGTTTCAGGAGCTTTTGGAACAAAGTGGAGTGTGAAGTACAACCAACAGGAAATATGTGCTTTAAAAGGATCCACAGTGTTTATGAGTGGAACTTATACTCATCCAGAAAATCTTTCAGTGACAGAGACTTTTTGGACTATAGACCCAGATAAGATGCCTGATCTGAGTAAAAACCCAGTTTACTCAGGCAGAGTTGAGTATTTCACTGATGAACAGAAACACTTCTCCCTCAAACTGAGTGATGTAATGAAGAAGGATGAACATCAGTTCTGCTTCAGAATCATAACAAATGAAGAAAAAAAAATGGGTCGGTCAACCAGGAATTAAGCTCACAGTTACTCGTAAGTTGAAACACATTCTGCAGCTATAAGACAAAGTTCTGCTTTAAGAAACAAGCCTAAAGTTCCATTTCAGGAATACTCCGACACTCTCACACTCACATTGATTTACATTTTAAATTACTACAGATATAGACATCAGCTGCAGTCCTGATTCATTTCTGCTCTTACACATTACTCTAAACTTAGTTTATTTGCTGATTTCCTTACTGTTTATTTCTTAGACACACAAAACACTGAGATCTTTAATTACAAGTTTAAAACCATTTTAGAATTAGTATTGCATTAACCATGGTATTTTTTCTCTACCTGAATAAAAAATATATGTCTAATAATTATAAGAGTACGTCCACATAGATTTACAGTGGACTAAACTGTGCATGACAGAGGTTTGTCACTGAGTTTTTGTAAATATTTTTCTGACTACTTGCAGCTTTTGTCCTGATCTGATGGTCCTCTTATTATCTTAGAGCTTCATGTGGAAACTCCTGGAGAAGTGACAGAGGGAGAAACAGCAGATCTGACCTGTAAAACCACCTGCAGTCCAACTGACCCAACATTCATCTGGTACAAAAATGGACGTCCTTTAACCACAAAGACCATCAAGAACAACCAGCTCCACCTGCAGACAGTCAGCAGTGAGGATGCAGGCAGTTATAGCTGTGCTGTAAGAGGATATCAACACCTCCACTCTACTGCTCACAACCTCAGAGTCAGATGTGAGATTAATTTTGTTTTTGTCTCCTGAGGAGTTGATATGACTAATATTTATCAAATAATGCTGCCCTTAATTTCATCATATCATGCATTTCTCCAGATTCTCCAAAGAATGTTTCAGTGTCCATCAGTCCCTCTGGCGAAATATTGGAGGGCAGTTCAGTAACTCTGACCTGCAGCAGTGATGCAAACCCACCTGTGAAGATCTACACCTGGTTTAAAGAAGGTGGAACCTCACCTGTAGGATCTGGACACAGTTACAGCATCACTGCTGACCACACTGGACTGTACTACTGTAAAGCTCAGAATGAACATGGAGCTCAGAATGGAACTGTGATGGTCACTGTTAAGAGTAGGTGGTGAATAATAAGATAAATACTGTATTTCAGTGTCCACTTTTACAATAATGACAGACTAAAGTGATGGAATTGATCTTCTCTGCTGCAGGTCAGAGTTTGTCTGCAGTCTGGATTGCAGTGGGGGGAGGGGGAGGCTTTCTCCTTATCAGTGTCTTAACCTGCATCTGGAGGTCAGTAAACATTCTAAAAATATTTTTCTAACAGTGTGTAAAATGTTTAGGGTAACAGTTTTACATCAGCAGTTAAAGTTTATTGTTTTTTTCTCTTATGTTTTTTATTTTCACAGAATGAACAAACAAGCTGCTAAAACTGATCACAATGAACCAAGACAGGTAAGCTGGCCACCATCCAAATGACCACATAAATTATGTCTTTTCCTATGAGCTACACGCTTTATATGTTTGAGGCAGGATTTAAACATGGAACACTTAAATAAAGAGTATATAAGTTTATTTCCACCACTTTTTCTGAACATTAATCTCATTTCCAATATATTTTCTTTAGGATGATGTCATGTATGCCACCGTTACACATAGCAGATCCACACCTGTACAGAACACTGCTGATGCTGATGCTGACTCTGGAGCAGCTGATGATGTCCAGTATGCTACAGTCAGGATTCACAGTGTTGAAATAACCAGTATTGACCAGCCGGGGGAGCCCCAATATACCAGTGTTATATTCCACCACTACACTGCTGCCACTGGGTGAGTTTCAACAGCATAACTCATTTTCATATAAAGCTGTTGTCTATATAATATTAAGTAAAAACTAAAGCTAAATAAATAAATGAATGAATGAATAAATAAATAAATAAATAAATAAATAAATAAATAATCCTGTACTACAATTAATCTTGTGAACAACGTTGTAACTTAACCATCTGTAGTTCACTTTTTAAGGCCTTAAACTGTAACCCATGACTTCCTGTTCCACTTATGAATAAATATAAGGAGAACACAAAAGTTATACTTTAAAAAAATAAAATAAAACGGTGTTTTAATTTGGTTTCTGGGCTGCCAACTAAAAGTCGACCCCTTCAGTGACCCAAACAAAGTTCCCGGGGTAAGTCCCTATGCAGCGCAGGGGTTTCAGAAGTGGTTTCAAAATGTTCTTCACTCTAGTCAACAGAAATGACGCATGCCTCTTCTGTGGAAGAGGGAAGAGTAAGAGAGCTCTGTCCTCCTCCTGAGTGTGGTGGGACTCCTCACTGCTCACTGCGTCTAATTTTCTCCCCCATGTAGTCATATTCGGTTCCACCCAATAGTTAGGACTCCCCCAGTCACACGATACCACCAATGCTCCTCCGAGACCTGTGAAGCACCACCTCATCTTTTTAAACTGCCACAAGCGCAACATCATTGGAGGAGAATGGTTCAACATCCAGTGTCACCAGGAACTGAACTCATGAGCTCCTGATGACAGGCCAATGCTTAGATGGTTAAGCAGTGTTTTGCAGTGTTCAGTTGGCTGCCTTTAATTTAAACTTTGAGTTAATTGAACTATTAATTGAATAGTAATAGAACAAATAATCTGTCTCACACTCTATCGAATCATTTTATTGACATTCAATTCATTCATATATTAATACTGGCCTGGTTGCTAATTTGAGCTAAAATACCATTTTTTTGACAGTGTAAGTATGATGGAAAAAAAAAAAAAAGTTTAGGGGCTGGTTATCCTCCAAACTGTCTGGAAACATTGTTGACATTCAATGCATCATGGAATCCATGAAGTACCAGGATATTTAAAATAAAAATCTGCTTCCTAAAGCTAAAACTGGGCTGTGGACTGACCCTCCAGCAGGACAATGATCCAAAACAGGTTCATGACCCCACTGAAAACCTTTAGGGTGAGCTGAAGAGGAGAACTAAAGAGTTGACCCTGAATGATCTGGAGAGACTGTGTATAGATTCTGAGGAGTGGTCTTAGATTGATCTCCAACCTCATTAAACATTATAAGAGAAGGTTCATTGCTTTGATGTAAGTAAAGGGAGGTTGTACAAAGTACTAAATGCAGGGGTGCCAATAATTGTGACACATTATATACATGCAAACATCCATTCATGTAGACATTCACACTTGTAGACATTCATAAATTAATAATAGTGAGAAAAGCATTTATCTGAATTTTAGGGTTGAAATGGATAAGAGGTACCAAAAGTGAATAGAATAGAATAGAATAGAATAGAATAGAATAGAATAGAATAGAATAAAATAAAATAAAATAAAAAGTTGAATTACAAAAACAACGTGTCAAATACCACCAACACCTCCAGGGTGTGACGGGTCAGTGATGTTTTTTTCCTGCACATCCTCCTTCTTTATTTGTTCAGATCAAACACTGATGGTCTTTTTACTGTAGAAGTACTGATGTGAGTTTCACTTGTTTGTTTTGTAGGTCACTGAATCAAAAAGTGGATGAGCCCTCAGTGATTTACAGCACAGTAACATCAGACTAGACCCACTGAGGACTGACATGGAGAGAGAGAGAGAAGGAGAGAGAGAGGTGTGGACGGTCTAGTGGAGTAAGTTGTGTTGTGTGATGTTGTTGTGTGTTTGGTTCTTTATTATTACAGTGGTGACATCACATCTCCCAAACCATTGAAAGCAATTTAAATCTTTATTATTTTTTCAGTAATTTTTAATTGAATCATTTTAATATTTCATTATTTTATTAGACTGGTTAACTATATTTAGAGAGTGGTTTCTTACTTTTATCTTCATTTGTCTTCAGCTATTCTATGTTCATCAGTTTCTGCATCTTATCTATGAAGCAGTACTGATTAGTTTTACTAGAATATTTTTCAATAACCATATACAGTGATATCCCCTGAATTAGGGCCTCAAATGACTTCCAAAATAATAAGAAAGTACAAGTAAAAAATACTTGAAAATGAAGCTTTTAGAGAACTTAAAGATTATGTGTGTGGACAGAACACCTGTACCAGAAGATCTTTATCAGATGCCTTAGATTAGCCTCATCTGCTGGATAAGAACTGAGTAAGTGTTTATGCTGGAGGAAGAAAAGCAATGCAGTCTTACATAGATATGTTTTATTGCAGTGGAAGCAACAAGTTGTGTTTTGTTCTTTTATGATATGTAATTATTTTCACATCTGTAGTTCAGTGTCAAAGTATCAGACTAAAGAATTTAAGTTCTGCATATCTCCAGAAGAAGGTGATGACTACGACATTAGAGTCATTGGGTTATTAGAATTCAGAAACTGAGTGATCAGTGTTCTGACTACACAATGATCTCTGTGCAAAGGGACCAGAAATTTCCTAAAATCTAATGAAGCTTTGTTTTGTTGTTGATGTGTAGCAGCCATGTGAAGCAATAAAGTGTGTAAATAAACCTGCTGTGAATATTTCTTATTCTATGTTATTGCAAATATCTAGCTATAGCACCACACTGAGAAGGATTTGGGATATGAATCAAAAATTGCTGACTGGATCTAATTTTCAAACTATGATTTCAGAATTAAGAGCTAAATATCACACCACACTCCAGAGACCTCATTGCTTAAAGCAGGGTTTCACAGCCTTGATCCTAGAGGACCACTGACCTGTACATTTTAATGATCTACACCTGATCAAGCTAATCAGATCATTAACAAGCCCTTACTGAGTTGAAGCAGAGCAGATAAAGCACTGAATGTGCAGGGCAGTGGGTCACCAGGACAACACTGGCTTACAGACAGAATCTCAGTGTTATTTGTGAGTTTCATTAGTGTTATACGTTGGACAGAACTTCAGCATCACTGTTGACCACACTAGACTGTATTACTGTGAAGCTCAGTATGATCACGGAGCTCAGAATGGAACTGTGATGGTCACTGTTAAGAGAAGGTGCTGAATAATAATAGATAATATTTTAGTGTCTACATTTAAAATTTAAAATGAGTTTTTCTGCAGTTTGGATTGCAGTGGGAGGAGGAAGCTTTGTTGTTAATACTGTCTTAATTTGCATCTGCAGGTCAGTAAAATGTAGCTCAAATCTTCCTACAGTGTGACAAAAAACTTGTTTGTGGTTATTAGTAATAACTAAGTGGGACTAACAGAAAAAAAAGAGGATTTTGAACTAGAAGCTTTTCATTGTTTTGACCTAAGCTTGCACCATGAAGATCAGACATTCAGATCAACAAGATTAATAGGTGAAAAAATCAGTTTTATATAATATTTGTACTACATTTGATATTGCACTGTACTAACATGTCATTAAATGGGGTTTTCGAAATTGTAGAATGTGTCTCAGGAACAAACAAATAAATTACTAATGCTAATCTTCAGGTAATCAGCTTCCTGTTTTCTCCAAGTACTTAAATACAATGTTATTACCACATTATAGCTGTTTCCTAACATGCTAATACTACCAGGCCATTTCATTAAATTTACTTTTCATTACATCAAAATGTCCAGTTCGTTATGCTTATCATTCACATCAATAATTAGTCAAAAACATGGTTTGAATGTTCTCAGCTCATTGGCTGAGTAAAGTGGTTCGCACTCACTGATGTCATGAGTGTAAATAAGGCACTGTTAGAAATTCTGATAGAGTCTGGAGTTAAAAACTGACAGTGGTAAAGTAGTTTATTCTGTCAAAAAAGTCAAAAAAGAAAAAAAGTTCTATACATTTTAATATTGAAACAAATGATCACAAACTCTGGCTCAGTCTCTAATTTCTATCTTGCCTTGTAATGTGACACAATGTCACTGCAAAATAAAGTGTTACCCAAAACTCTTCCTCTAGATGGCAGTGTAGGACTGAGGTTTTTAGGAAGGAGCTGTAAAAAGGTGAGAGTGCTGTCCAAAGTGCTGTTCTGAGCTACTTACGTTCTGATTTCAGTCAGTAAATCATGATCAAGATGTTTTGTTTCGTTCTGCTAAAGATCTTACAGTTAATTATTAGACTTGTGATTCCTAAACTCCTTCAGTCTCTCCATACCTTCCTAACCATCCTCTATACAGAACACTGACATCAATGCTAAGGGTGCCTTTATTTGGTAAGTGTTCTTTTTTAAAAGTGTTTTATTTGAATGTATCTCTGTTCTCTTAACTCTAATGAAAGTGTGTGTGTGTGTGTGTGTGTGTGTGTGTGCATAAGAACATTAACACAGTGCTACAGAAGGCAGATAAAACAGCGCCCTCTTCCTGTTAACTCACAAACTGCAGACAGACAGTCCAGAGACCAGTAATGACATCAAACCCTACTGTCTCTTAAAGACACAGTACAGACATTAAGCAGATGTCTGAATGGGGAAACTGGTAAAAGAGGAAAAGAGAAAGTTGAGATCTTTGAGAGAAGTGTGGCTGTTGGAAAAAAATGTACATAAATCTCACACACACACACACACACACACACACACACACACACACACTTTGTGAATAACTGCTTTGTTTGTTAATAAGTTTTAGAACTGTGGGGAAATGTGTAAAATCTAGCTGTGTAACACTTAGTTTACTAACTATCAAACTAGCAGAGTAAAGTAATGAAGCTGTATCATCACTCAGTTATAACAGATGGAGCAGTTTTACACATGAATCTTAGTGTGAATGTTAGACTGACAGTTGTGGTTTTGAAATGTTAAGTGTTTCATGTTACTGTTGTGGCTTATGAACAGCTCAGCTTTTTTTTTGAGGGGGTGAAAAATGAAATATGCTTTCTAGAAAGTTTTACTGTTTAAGTCGACACTTACATTCATTCAGTGCCTCACCTAAAGGATACCACATCATCATAATAATGAGTACTCAAAAAATTTAAAAATAGTATTTGGGTGTGCAGCAGGTCACACACTCTGTTCTTCAGATGATCTGATGATGTTTATTCTATCAGCTGGGTAACACTGTACTGAGATCAGCACTGATAAACACACCAGTGATCATTACTGCTTCATACAGTAGCAGGAGAAGAGGAGGAACTGGAAAAAGTCCTACATCATTACATGTCTAATATCAAATAACTTTAATATTAGACATGTAAAACAGAAAGACATCATATTTTCACTGATTGTACAGACACATCTCAGACACTCTTTCTGCAGCTGAGAACGTCACATGCATCCTATAAGAGGAAACACAGTGTTAATCACATTTTTAGCATCTTACTGCTGTCTCTAAACTCGCTAATCATCGTTTGGACATTGGTGATGAAACTCGTTACAGAACGGTGAGATCATTTCTTTTGTTCAAAACATTCTTAGTAATATTAATTAGTAGTAATATCAAGTAGTAATATCAAAAATATTGTAGCTTATAGTACACTACACTGTATAAATTATTTACATTCAACTTTACTCTGTATGTACATAGTATAGTAAAACGAAACATCTTCTGGCTGTTTCACTGGTGCATAAACTTTAAGACAAGGACACAAGTTTACATGTACTATAGTGGGATAACAGAAGAACAATACAAGAACAATAAATAAACAAATACAGAATAAACTAAAGACACAACAGCACACTGGAGCATAGACAGTGTGTACAACGTAAGTGCAAAATGTGCAAAATACGTGCAACATACTCACAAGTAGATCTGGTTTGTAAATCAAAAGTGTTTGTGTTTATTCCACATATATAGAGAGGCTGTCATCAGTAACATGGAGAGAGTTCAGAATTAAAGTGCAGTGTGAACAGAGGTCAAGTAGTGTTTGTATTCATGATCTTTTGGGTGCTGTGAGTGTGACCAGTTTAACAGCTTGAGGGTAGAAACTGTAGTTGAAATTGGTGGCTTTGGCTCAGTGGTGTGATATCTCTTCCTCAATGGCAGCAGATGCAAAATGAAGTGGCTGGGGTGTGTGGGGTCTGAGGTGATACTGCTGGTTTTCCTCAGACATCTTTTATTGTGAATGTCCTGTATGGTGGGAGGACAGCTGCAGTAATGGGCAGTTTTCACCATCCTTTGTAGGGCCTTTCTTTCTGCATCAGTGGAGCTGCCATACCAGACTGTGATGCAGCTCTTCAGAATGCTCTCAACTGTGGACCTGGAGAAGTTGCAGAGGGAATGATGTGGCAGGTTGACTTCTAGTTGGTTTAGCTTGCATGGAAGGAAGTCGGTTGTTGGTGCACCACTTTCTAAAAAGTTTCACCTCCTCTCTCTACTCCTCCATGTTCTTATTCATGAGGTCCACTAGTGTTGTGTTGACAGTAAACTTGATGATGATGTTGTCGTTGTGCTTGGCAATGCAGGTGTACAGTGTGTAGAACATGTCGCAGCCTTGATGGTTTATTGCTGAGAGTGAGAGTGGGAGAAGTGTGGTCACCCATTCTAACAGATTGAGGTCTGCTGGTGAGGAAATCCATATCCCAGTTGCAGACGGTGTGACTGTTTCTAAGGGCCATTAGCTTGGAAACCAGTCTAAAAAGGATAACTGAATGTTGAGCTCAAATCAGTGAAAAGCATTCTTATTTAAGTGTTCCTGCCCTCCAGATGGTTCAGTGCAGTGTAACCATCTCACCTTTGCCAGGGAGATCATTTCTTTGGTGGATCTGTTCACATGGTAGGTGAATTTATGAGCATCCAGAGTTCTGGAGAGGCAGGTTTTAACATTAGTCAAAAACAGTCACTCAAAGCCTTTAATTTTGATGGGTTAAGTGCAATTAGGTCATAAGTCATGTGACCTATATTTTTTTTGGTATGGGTATGATGATTGCGGTTTTAAAGCAGGTGGGAACATTAGACTGAAAATGTCTGTGATAGTGGCAAGCCGGCTGATAGGCACATGCTTTTAGGACCCATCCTGGGATGCCATCGGGTCTGGTGGCTTTGCATGCGGGCACTTTCAATCGAGTCCCATCTCTTTGCAGAAGGATTGGAGGCTCCACTGGTCAGCTGAGTTCGGTTGATCTTGAAGAGGGTATACAAGGAGTTGAGTTCAGTTTGGAGGGAGGCATCTGTGGCTGATGAGCTGCTGACTTTGCTCTTGTAGTCATTCAGTGCCTGGATTTCCTGACAAAGTCAGCTTAAATTTGCATGCTATATGCATTCTTGGCAACCCTGATGGCAGCTTTCAGATTGTGTCTGGCTGCACCCTTACCTGATACCAGATCCGAGGGCTGCATTATATGCATTAAGCAAAGGATAGACTTCACTGTTCATCCAGTGTTTTTTGTTTGGAAGAGTGTGAATGTCCTTTGTTTAGACTAAATCATCCATACATTTCCTGACAAATCCAGAGAAAGTTGTTAAACATTCTTTCACATCTACCTGACGGTCTGTAGTGGCTGATGTACTAAAAACCCATTTCATGGGCTGCCAGTATGTTTTAAGACTGTGTCAATTACCTCGGTACATAAAACAGGAAGTTAACTGACCTTGTTTTGCAAAAACCTGCTGGTCATAAATACTTAGAACTGTCTAATCCACACCCATCACTTTACTAGCTGTCTTCATTTTATTAATAAGGTCTATGTACAAGTAAAATACTTTCAACAGTTACACGTGTTAACCACATCTAGTTTATCATCTTAGGGCTGTCTCTTTTCGCTTTATTTATCATTTGTACATTGGCGAGGAGCCTCGTTCCAGAATGGTAAGATGTTTTCTGTAGTTCATAGGATTTTTAAATGTTTATGAGAAAGAATATAGTGCAGGCTATGCAGAAATACATTTAGTATTTGTGTATGTTTGCTTAAATTGCTGATAATTGTTTCTACTGACACTGTTTCAGTAAAACTCAGATATCAAAGAATTTCAGTTGAACTTTATATTTTCATGTGGAAAAATTTGGTAAGGGAAGCCTGGTGAACAAATACATGCAAACAATACACAAAAAAATTACATAAGAAAACACAAATACAATGGAAAATTTGTCAAGTTTCTGCCTGAGAAAATGAATAGGAAGCTTTAATCCTTCAGTCTCAGGAGCAAATAGCTCCATATGAAGAAGATGCAGCATGTTTTCTAATACACAACTTGTCCTGCTCTTGAATTCTTCAAGATGTCTAAGCAACACCTATTGCTAAACCAGCCGTCTTCATAATAATCGTATAATAAGTTCTTGTTATTCTTAGTCAGGTTACCATAAAACACAGTTATGGAGAGACAGTTACTGATTAATTACAACACAGATATTGTTGTGTTAGAATTAAAAGCATTTAATTTCTTAAGGAAGTTGGAAACATTTAATTGAACTGTCATTAATTTAAAATATCCTTCAGGCTGCTGTGATGAGGTCATTGAGAATGGCTCCTCCTCTTCCTCTGATCTTTCTGCTCATGATTGTTGGTGAGTCAGTGTTTGTTGGTTTGTGGTTTCTCTCAGAATCAGCTCAGTTTTGTAGAGTAGCTGCTGGAGTTAGAGAGGGGAGAAGTGAAGCTGTAAGCTACAGGAACTCTGACTGTCTTATGGGCTCCAGACTCTGTAATCAGCTCTTTCATGCATCATATGTTTCAGGAGCTTTTGGAACAGAGTGGAGTGTGAAGTACAACCAACAGGAAATATGTGCTTTAAAAGGATCCACAGTGTTTATAAATAGAATTTATACTCACCCAGAAGGTCTTTTTGTGACTGATGCTTTTTGGGTCATAGACCCAGTTCAGGGTTTGGAGAAGCCTGATCTGTGTGAAGACCCAGATTATTCAGGCAGAGTTGAGTGTTTAACTGATCAACTGAAACACTTCTCCCTCAAACTGAGTGATGTAATGAAGAAAGATGAACACAGGTATTGTTTCAGAATCATATCTAATGTAGACAAAGAGAAATGGCTGAGTAAACCAGGAGTTCAGCTCAGAGTCACAGGTGAGTTAAATTTCATCTCCATTCTTGAGTCACAGATGATCATCTCACTTTAGCCATGGTGATTTCATTCATTTAACTGATTCATGAATGCTGTGCCATGTGCAGGCTGTTCTAAGCAATACTAAACAAAATTGAGTGTATTTCATGAATAACATCACCAGTTCCAGTTTGTTCAGTTGTTCACAACTGTTGGACAAAAAGCTCACTGAGGATCAACAACAGGTTCAGAATTTGATGTAGGCCTGCTTTCACATATCTGACCAAATGTGCTGCAGGTCAAATTAATGTATTCAGTTTGTGTTTTTGTTTGTGCTAAGCTGCATTAAAGTGATTTCTTACTTAGCAATGAGTGCCCAGTGTAGTGATACAGTTGTACAGTGATACAAATAAGAGCACAGGTAGAATGTTTCTCAATCAGATTTTTAACCGCAAACACTGTATGTGCTCAAAATTTAACTCTTCACTCTCATTGCTATATACCTTCCATATCAGTCTCATAATAATTCTACAATAATCCATACTACATACTGAATAATGAGTCTAATTATTAGATTCTCTAACAAATTTCAGTCTATTTATTTGTTTTTGATTTTATCTTAGAGCTCCATGAAGACTCCTGAAGAAGTATCAGAGGGAGAAACAAAAATGGACGTCCTTTAACCACAAAGACCATCAACAAGCAGCTCCACCTGCAGACAGTCAGCAGTGAGGATGCAGGCAGTTATAGCTGTGCTGTAAGAGGATATCAGCATCTCCACTCTACTGCTCACAACCTCAGAGTCAGATGTGAGTTCATTGCTTTTTTTGCACTGCATTTCTAAATGATTGGTGTCTCAATGCACAGGAAAATCTCTAGATTCTCCAAAGAGCATCTGTGTCCAACAGTTCCTCTGGTGAAATAGTGGAGGGCAGTTCAGTGACTCTGACCTGCAGCAGTGATGTAAACCCACCTGTGAAGATCTACATCTGGTTTAAAGGATCAACATCAGTAGGAGACTGAAAAACCTACAGCATTCCCAACATCAGATCTGAGGACAGTGGAGAATACACATGCCAGAGTCAGAATGATCATGGAGAGATAATATCCACTGCTGTGCAGATTAATGTTGCATGTAAGTTAATGTTGAGGTATAAACTCAGTAAACTCAGTAAACACTAAAATATGATTTCAATTTTGCTGTAGATCCTCCAAAGAGCGTCTCAGTTACCATCAGTCCCTCTGGTGAAATAGTGGAGGGCAGTTCAGTGACTTTGACCTGCAGCAGTGATGGACACCCACCTGTGAAGATCTACACCTGGTTTAAAGAAGGTCAAACCTCACCGGTAGGATCTGGACACAGTTACAGCATCATCAGCGTCATTGCTGACCACACTGGACTGTACTACTGTGAAGCTCAGAATGAACATGGAGCTCAGAATGGAACTGTGATGGTCACTGTTAAGAGTAGGTGGTGAATATTAAGAGAAATACATCCCTAATTCTTATTTAGAGTTTTATTATTGTTCATATTCTTCAAATGCAGTTATTAAAACCATTATTTTATTTTTAATATTTTAATATTTTAATATTAACTTACATACATTTTGACACTACAGTGTGTGTGTGTGTGTGTGTGTGTGTGTGTGTGTGTGTGTCACTGCAGGTGGTTAAGTGGTTCTGTATTCAGTGATTCTGTATGTAGTTGTTGGAGTCAGTCTCTGTGGAAATGCAGCTCTGCTCATTGTAATTTTTTGGATGAGGTGAGTTTCCTTGGTTATAATTGTGCATTGTACATTTTTAAACCATTAGTTACCATTTTGCATCTCTAATAAGACCAGATATGTAAACATTTATGAATTCTCTCTTTACTTGAGAAGTTTCCAATACACACTTATTTGCTTATTTGTTTGTTTATTGCAGAAGCAAAATGATGCAGATCAGAAAGGCTGATAAACATGATAAAGTGGTGAGTACAACATTCAGTTCTATTAGAGTGTCTCTGTGATTACAGATCTCATCCTCTAGATGGCAGTGTAGGTCTAATGTTTGGTGGATGTAACTGTAAAAAGGTGAGGTTGCTGTCCACGGGGCTATTTTATGGTCTGCTCTGCAGACCTTCTGTTCCCAGTCAGTTAATTTCTCCTCTTCTGCTTCTTTCTTTCTTTCTTTCTTTCTTTCTTTCTTTCTTCCTTTCTTTCTTTCTTCCTTTCTTTCTTTCTTTCTTTCTTTCTTTCTTTCTCACCACAGGCTGTTCAGTCCAGTTCTCCTGATGACACATACACAGCGCTGGACCCTCAGTCCAGTTCTCCTGAGTACGACACTCTAGCAGTTCTACACATTAATCTCAGTCACACTTTTACACAGTAGAGAAAATGGGATTCTCAGCAACAGAGAAGGTGATGAACTCTTTCTGTATTATAGTTCATTCAGTTTAGATCTATTTATCATGATACTGTCACAGTGACCTTAAAATAAAGGAACAGTTCAGTTAAATTACGTTTAATTAAGTTCAGTATTGAGGACACTCCTTTTTGGGCTAATATAATGCAGCATAAATATTTTAGTTAATTTCATAAAAATGAAAATTGAAAATTCATATGAACTGTCTCATGAATTTTTAAGTTTTTTTTTTCCTTTTTAACAGGTTTTTTTTTTTTATAGGAGTGTTTTTTTCCACATGTACTCATCAGCATTTTACATCTCTGTTGTCTTATCTCTACTGAAAGTGTGTGACTGCATAAGAACATTAACACAGTTTAAGTTTCTAATTTCACACAGCAGATAAAACAGCACCCTCTTCCTGTTAACTCACAAACTGCAGACAGACAGTCCAGAGACCAGTGATGACGTCAAACCCTACAGTCTCTTAAAGTGACAGTACAGACACTAAACAGACTCCTGAATGAAGAAACTGGTAAAAGATGAATAGAGAAAGATCAGATGTGAGAGAGAAGAGTGGCTTTTGTGAATAACTGCTTTGTCCATAACATGTTCTTTAGATTTGTGGTGTAATGAAGTTTCAGCAGTCAGTTATTACAGATGGATACAGCAGACTGAATGTTTTGGTTTTGAAATACTAAGAATTCTATTTCATTGGTGTGGATTATAAACAGCTTTATCTACATTTTTTAAGGAAATGCATCAGGTTACAATGATTTATGGACAAGTTTTGCTGTTGAAGTTGATACTTATATTCAGTCTGTGTCTTTTTTGTCCATCTGAGATCTCATCTAATTCACTTCACTTGTGCTAATATAGTGATGGAAAAGCCTTTAAGATGGCAGATTTCCCCATGGAGGACATCACATGGCTGCGTTGAAGAGAGTATCAACAATAATACTATGTGTTCAGGTCACTCACTCTGTTCTTCAGATGATCTGATGATGTTTATTCTATCAGCTGGGTAACACTGTACTGAGATCAGCACTGATAAACACACCAGTGACCATTACTGCTTCATACAGTAGCAGGAGAAGAGGAGGAACTGGATAAAGTCCTACATCAGTACATGTTTAATATCAAATAACCTTAATATTAGACACGAAATGAAAAGATGTTATGGTTTAATTAAAAGACAATTCAGACTTTTCAGATGTTTAAAGTCAAGCTCATCTCTTGCTGCAGCTAAGAAGGTCACATGCATCCTGTAAGAGGAAACTTCATTTAAATGAGCCTGGCCGTTTCTATTAAGAGCAGCAGTTTATAGTTAAACGTGTTAACCACATGTTTATCATCTCAGATCTGTCTCTGTTCTCTACATTTATCATTTGCACATTGGAGATGAGATAGAATGTAGGCTCATGTACTTATAACATGTAGTTATATAAAGATTAAAGTGTGTAAATGTGTTTAGATTGATGAAAGTTGATTCTACCTCCATTGTTTCAGTAAAACCTGAAAACAAATAAAAGATTTTCAACTTACTTTTGTTGCCTCATTTGGAAAACTCTTACTGGGGAAGCCTGGAGAACATATCAGTGCACATGATGCAAAACAGATCATATAAAAAGACAAACCCAGTGCAAATCCAAAGTAAGCCCTGTACCAGAAGTCTAAAAACCAGCGAGTCATAACAAAGCAAAAGGGCACAGGTCAAACTCAAAAAGGCAATAACAAACAAGAGAAAAGGCTCAGTGTGCACAACAAACAGTGACAATACTTAGCAAAGACCCTGTTCTACAGCCCGGGTTTATATTCAAGGAACAAGTACAAGTCATCAGACGTCAGGAGCAAATGGTAGAGTCCTGAGTCACGCGAGGGAGTGAGGGGTTCTGGGAAATGAAGTCCGAAGCAGCAAGCTCGTCTGTAGTTCCAGCTGAGACTAAAGTAATGAAGCTGTATCATCAGTTATAACAGATGGAGTAGTTTTATACATGCATCTCAAAGTGAACACAGCAAATCCCAATATATTGTTGTGAAATATTAAGAATTCTATTTTATTTCTGTTGTTTATGAACAGCTTTGTTAGTTTTTAAGAGAGATACACCAGGTTACAGTGATATTTGGGTAACATTTACTGCTGAAGTAAACAGTTGTGTTAACTTGATCCCTGATTTCTCATCTCATTTAAACAACTTCACATGTGATAATGTAGTAATTCCATGGCCTTTTAGACGGCTTCTGAGATTCTGCTGCAGCTCCAATTGGAGCTGGATTAGTTTTATCTGGGGAGGTGCTGTAATTTGTCTGATTATCATCGAGATCTGTGATTTTAATCCAGTACTAATCTGCAGTGTCTGTAGTTTTTACAAGTCTGCTAAGTAATAATTCCTGACTGAATTACCTTCTAATTTCACCAAACTTTGAGCTCTGTCTGTAATAGTAGCCCTGTTCGAATTGACATCACAGTAGTGTAGTAACAAAACAGGGTAACAGAAAATGCTTCCATTTTTTTTCTCCTGAAGACAAGAGTAGCAGCTAAAATTGAGCTTGATTTAATCTCTTAATCCCTTAAATTCATGACCAGACTTCTGAAATCCACAATATTTTATGGTGTATATTATCTCCCATATGCTGTGCTATGATTATACCCCATCTTTTGGAATTGCCATTGACAACAGGCGTCACTTTACACTGAAATGAAGTGTAAAAGTGCACTCCCTCGTCCAGTGTTGCACGTACAATTTGTTGTTTTTGCTGAGAAGTGTGGCGCCAGCCACATAATGCTAAGGTAAATGTCCGTGTGATGATGTTCTGATCTGGGCTATCTGGATCCTTTATTCTGTATGAATCGGTCAGTTAAATCACACAAAAATTGCATTACTGGACCTTTTCTAGTCAAACTAATCCAGCTTAAATAGGGCTTTATACTCACAAATCGGCAATCAAAAAACAATTATGATGAAAAAAAATATTTTTATGAGTTCTTCAGGGTAAATATGGAGAAACATCTGTCTGATTGCTGTTAAAATTGGTAGATGATGTAGCTATGGGAACACAACAAGATGACCAAAGTCACAATCTCCTTGAACCTGTTCAACTATGTTGGACTGGGCATATCTCCTAACAGCCACCAGTTCTCAAAGGTTTAAATCTGTCAACACTATTTTTCAGTCCCACCGCTGGGCCACACATAATAGTCAGGCACTTGGAGAGAATGTTAATGGGTCAGCTTTAGATTATGACATGGTGTACAGTGCATGACTGAGTTGAAGAGCACATGTTTACAATGATACTGGAACGTGTAGCAGATTCACTCACTCTGTTCTTCAGATGATCTGATGATGTTTATTCTATCAGCTGGGTAACACTGTACTGAGATCAGCACTGATAAACACACCAGTGATCATTACTGCTTCATACAGTAGCAGGAGAAGAGGAGGAACTGGTCCTACATCGGTACATGCCTAATTTAAAATAACTGGAATAATAGACATGCATATCAGACGTCATAGTTTCACTGAGAGAAAATTCAGACAGTGCAGACGTTTAAGATAAAGATCTCTGGCTGCAGCTAAGAAGGTCACATGCATCCTATGAGAGGAAGATACATATTAATAACTTTTTTTTTTTTCAACTAAACAACGTAGCTTAGAGCTAAATGTGTTAAGCGCATCTAGTTTAGCATCTCAGTTTTGTCTCTGTTCTCACCATTTATCATTTGGACATTGGAGACGAGCCTCGTTACAGAACAGTAAGATGTTTTCTTTCATTCAGAATATTTCAATAGTTTATAAAAAACATTATCTACTGTACACATTTGGGTATTTGTGTTTAGATTGATGTTTTTGCTGTTCAGTTTAAATTTACTGTCTCATGTGGAATTGTTTTTGGGGAAAGAATGGAGAGCACATATGATCACATGATACTTAAGAAAAAACAAATACATGGTAAATAAAATGCTGTGAGCTACAGTAACTCTGACTGTCTTATGGGCTCCAGACTCTGTAATCAGCTCTTTCATGCATCATATGTTTCAGGAGCTTTTGGAACAGAATGGAGTGTGAAGTACAACCAACAGGAAATATGTGCTTTAAAAGGATCCACAGTGTTTATGAATGGAACTTATACTCACCCAGAAGGTCTTACAGTGGAACAGACTTTTTGGGGCATAGATCCAGTTCAGGATGTGGAGCCGACTGATCTGAGTAAAGACACAGATTATTCAGGCAGAGTTGAGTATTTAACTGATGAACAGAAACACTTCTCCCTCAAACTGAGTGATGTAATGAAGAAGGATGAACACAAGTTTGCTTTCAGAATCATAACAAATGTAAATAAAGAAAAATGGACAGGTTGTCCTGGAGTTCAGCTCAGAGTTACAGGTGAGTTAATCATCCCATTGTCCAGCTATAAGACACAGCTCTGGTTTCAGAGTAATGTTTCTTATTCATGACCGCTCTGAATATTCATGTTGTTTTTATCACTGATTTTATTGATCTACTCTAATGATGTTCAGCTTCTGTTCTGATTCACTCCTACATCATTTTATCTGTTCTTACACCTGATTCAGTTTATATGCTCATTTTGTTTTAGACCTTAGGTAACACTTTATTTGGAGTGGTCCTTTGTAGATGATTAATAAATTCTTAATACAGTATCAGTAACACATCAACAACATATCAGTGAAGTAGCAGTAATGAAGCATCTCAATACAATGAGGTGTATATGTGTATGTTAATATGTTACCTCTATTACCCAAAACCTAATCCTAACCCTTATATGTTTTTGACTTGTTACTGAGAGTTTGTTGAGTGTTGTTTAATCTAAAAAGACCACTCAAAAATTGTCTCTAGACCTTTTCCAAGTCAAATCATACAACATATCGATTGTTTTAAATGTCCGTCTTATTATTTAGTTATTGATTTTAAAAACTTTCATTAAGTTATGAATCTTAAGAACAATTATTCAGCAAAGGTTATAAATAACACACACATTGTCACAAGAAAAATGAAGTTTCTTAATTTTTTTTTCAAAATCTATTTCTATTCTTCATCATGAACATATTACACAATGCAAAAAGATGACTTTTAAATTGTTATAAAAGTAAATAAAAAACTGCAAAAAGGAGATGTAAGGACAATATATCAACATGTTCCAGCTCAAGATTTTATGAACAGTTTCCTATTTTGTTTTGATGCTTCTTTCATTGGCCTTTGTTCATCAAAGTTGCATAAGGTCAGGTCAGAAAATGAGTGCACGCAAATTCACTAACATTTTTATTATTCATCAATTATCTTTTCTGTATCTGTACAATCAGACTCACATCTGGTAGAAGTGTGTTTAAATTTGACTGTAATATTTTATATTTTATATTTTAACAGTCTGGTTTTTGGTTGAATACTCAAAATTACTGTCAGTAACATCAATGATGTTAGCAATGACACAAAAATAGAAAAGTAATACCAGAAGCTTGCACACAGTAATCCTTGTACTAAATATACTTTCTTTTTTTACATGTACACTCCAAACAATCAACACAAAGCAAATAACCCAAAGCTAAGCTGGCTCTACTCTTCAGTGGCTCCAAACGAGAGTTGTTGCCACTGCTGCTGCTCGTCCCTCTCTCCCCTTGTTCCCTCTCTGCTCTTTTTAAAAGGAGCTCATGCTGCCAGCCAGATCAGCATCAGCTGAGCTTCTTAGCCGAGAGGGAAAGAGAGCTTGTTGTTTCGCCTCCCCGTCACCATCTCCTACTCTGCAGCTCATCCGCCAGGTTCAAATGTGAGGTGTAATGAAGCGGCCTCACTGCGGATTTCGGGACACCTTCCCCCACTCCCTCGTGGAGTTTTTCTCCCCGGTGTCCTCGTAGGGCTTCTGGGTTCGAGTCCCACCTTCCTGACTGCTCTCACAGTTGTCATTGGGGTCTGGGGGGACAGGTGGATGCCACATACTGATACAACAAATAACTACCTGCTAAAATACAAAACATAGCTAATGTAGTACAGTAGATGCTCAAGACCTGAAATTTTATCACTCAAGCTGTGAAGCAGTGTTTTATTAAAAATTAATCACACAACACAATCGCATCACTTTCCCAGATGAGAACAGGGCTACATTTTGTCAACTTCACATTTTATTTGTCTCAATCACTGTAATTTTAACACTATAAAGCTATTTAATTTTCCGCAACTCGACCACAAACTCTCCTTACAGTTCATGAGCTGCCAAACATTATTGTTATATTACTATGTAGCACTATCATTGCATCAGTAAGGAACACTTTAATTATATTAATATGAGTGTTAATTGTGGTGATGCATGTTGCAAATAATGTGTAAATAAGATACTCAGTGTTTCTGTAGACTGAAGCTGATTATAAATTGCACATAAATCACTGCTTGTTTCATCGTATTACAGTTTCCTGAATCAGTATCCGAGAAGATCACACATCATTCAGGACAGTTAAATCTGTACACAGTTCTAACTTTGAAAATTAAGGTTCATTGTCTTTACAGCTTTCCTCTCTAATCTAATGGTCCTCTAATTGTCTTAGAGCTCCATGTAGAAACTCCTGAAGAAGTGACAGAGGGAGAAACAGCAGATCTGACATGTAAAACCACCTGCAGTCCGACTGACCCAACATTCATATGGTACCAAAATGGACGTCCTTTAACCACAAAGACCATCAAGAACAACCAGCTCCACCTGCAGACAGTCAGCAGTGAGGATGCAGGCAGTTATAGCTGTGCTGTAAGAGGATATCACCTCCACTCCACTGCTCATACCCTCAGAGTCAGATGTGAGTTTACTTTTTTTTTGTTTGTTTGTTTGTTTTTTAAACACAAATCAAAATTAGGTAACTTACTCAGCAATATTTACAGAAAAGGAATAATGTGATACTCTGCAAACAGCATAATAAATGTCTAAATAACATGAAATCATTGTCATTAAAAAAAGAAAATGTCTCTATGTTTAGATCCTCCAAAAAATGTCTCAGTGTCCATCAGCCCCCCTGGTGAAATAGTGGAGGGCAGTTCAGTGACTCTGACCTGCAGCAGTGATGCAAACCTACCTGTGAAGAACTACACCTGGTTTAAGGGATCAACATCAGTACGAGAAGGAAAAACCTACAGCATTCCCAACATCAGATCTGATGACAGTGGAGAATACACATGCCAGAGTCATAATGACTATGGGGAGAGAAGATCCACTGCTGTACAGATTAATATTAAGTGTAAGTGCTTCCATTGTCCTCAACTCATTAACCAATGCAATCTCAAATATATATATAATCTTAGATTTTTGTTATTTTATTAATTTATGTATTTTTCTTTCTGCTGTAGATCATCCAAAGAATGTCTCAGTGTCCATCAGTCCCTCTGGTGAAATAGTGGAGGGCAGTTCATTGACTCTGACCTGCAGCAGTGATGCAAACCCACCTGTGAAGATCTACACCTGGTTTAAAGAAGGTGGAACCTCACCTGTAGGATCTGGACAGAATTACAGCATCATCAGCATCACTGCTGACCACACTGGACTGTACTACTGTGAAGCTCAGAATGAACATGGAGCTCAGAATGGAACTGTGATGGTCACTGTTCAGAGTAGGTGGTCAATAATATGAGAAATTCTTTATTTCTGTGTTCACTTTTAAAATAAGTACTTTAACGTGATGGATATAATCTTCTCTGCTGCAGGTCAGAGTGTGTCTGCTGTTTGGATTGCAGTGGGAGGAGGAAGCTTCCTTGTCCTGCTTATTACTGCCTTAATCTGCATCTGCAGGTCAGTAAAATGTGGCACAAATATTCCTACAATGTGAGAAAATGACTTCTTTTGGGGTTATTAGTAATGCATCACCAGATAAAAACAGATTTTAAATTCAGACTAATTAGAATATATTCATTGTTTTTTCCTGCACGATCAAAAGGAAGAAAAGAAACTCCGATGAACAAGACTATGAGGTGAGGAATTCAGTTTTTTGTCTATATTTGCTACAGTAAATGCTGATGTACACTTTATTTTAACAAAGCTGTTCCATCACTGTTACCTGTAATTCCATGGGCTTTTCTAAAGTGTAGAATGTGTCTCAGGAACAAGAAATTACATTTACTAATGTCGTTCTTTGGGTAATCAATCTCCTGTTTTCTCCAATTAAGTAAATACAATGTTATTACCATGTTATAGCTGTTAAATTACACTGGAACTAGGCCATTTCATTACGCTTACTTGTCATTCCATGAAACTTTCTAATTTGTTAGATGTCTCATTCACATGAATAATTAAAAAAAAAAAAATAGCTTGAATTCTTTCAGCTCATTGGCTGAGTAAAGTGGTTTGCACTCGCTGATGTCATGAATGTTAATAAGGCACAGTTAGAAATTCCCATAGGTAGAGTTAATAAATACTAAAAAAATAACAGCAGTGCTGAAAAACCTCATGTTGTTCTCTGTTGTGCATTTCAAGTGCAATTTACAAGTTACAATTATGCACAAAAGCTCCTTAGACCTCCCTTCATTGTGGACTTCATCAAGAGATAAAGAGCCTTCTAGCATCTGACTTTATGAAGTGTCAGTTCTCCTCACTACAAATTCTCTGATAAAGTCTCTTTTCTGCTAAGAGCTCTGCTGCTCCACCCTGATGGACTGACTGACAGAATAAGACTGTTAAAAGTGCAGTGAACTCAAAAAGAACCTTTTACTGTCGCTGTCTTACAATGTTTTCTTACCACCCAGCCCCCTTTACTGTGGTGATACCTGGGATATAAACTCACTTTTATTGCTCTGATTGAAGGACAAATGCAGTAGATAGTGACTAATTTTAGATATACTCCATGTCACAATTGTGACAATGTCGCCCCCTCCCGCCAACCCCCATTCCGGCTGCAACAGCTTCAAACCTGTAGTTAGTTCAAAGAATGATTCAACCCCTTCATTTACTCCTTTGTTTAGGCTGTTAGATTGTAGAGTCTTTGTGTCAGTAGTCTGAGTTCAGAGGCAGGTTTCTTTGTGTAGTTTTCCTGTGTTAGAAAATTTCTTTGCTTAATGATTGTTTGCTAAGATCATTCTTGTGCTTACCTGCCAGTTTGACTCCTGCCTGTGAGTTTTTGATTGCCCCTAATAAAGCGTATATGTACGTGTGCCCTGCCTACATGTGCCCAGCATACATTACAGAGTGTGGAACAGAGAAATATTGTAACATGAAATTGCTGGTCAATAGATTTTTGAGTTCACTGAGATTCAAACAACAATATTCTTAACTAAAAATTAAGAATACAAACCTAAAAATCTAAAAATATAACCAACCTACAAACAAGTATCCTGAGGCGTTAGTACAGGTAGATAATAACGGATGAAATAATTATAAAAATCTCAGACTCTAATATTGATCTTGTTTTGTAATGTGACTAAATGTAGCTGCATGTCAAAATAGAAATAATTTCCATATTCTAAATCATGTAACTGCTGTTGGTTCAAAAGGTAGTTAATTGTAGTTACATTGTTCATAAATAAATAGTATAAAAAATATAATAGTATAAATAAATAAAGTGTTACCTAAAACTCTTCCTCTAGATGGCAGTGTAGGAGTGTTTTAGGATGTAGCTGTGAAAAGGTGAGAGGGCTGTCCAAGGTGCTGATCTGAGCTACTTACCTTTTGGTTTCAGTCAGTAAATCATGATTGAGATGATTTGTTTCAAACAGTAAATTATTAAACTAGTGATTCCTAAACTCCTTCAGTCTCTCTACACCTTCTCTACCCATCCTCTGTCCAGAACACTGACCCTAATGCTAAGGACGACACATACACAGCTCTTCAGCCCACAGCCAGGTCCTCTGATGATGTGTACCACACACTTGCAGTAAGTGTCTCTTCACAAATCCTCCCTCTAGATCTGTAAAGAATTCCTAACTCAGAAAACTAAATGGAGTTCTTCATTTCTCCTCCTCTGCTTCATTCTCTCTTTCCCTCACACAGGCTGTTCAGTCCAGTTCTCCTGATGACCCGTACACAGCTCTGGACCCTCAGTCCAGTTCTCCTGAGTACGACACTCTAGCAGTGAGTTCCACACATTAAACTGTGATACTCAGAAACAGAGAAGGTGATGAACTTCATATACAGTGGATTCACTTCAGATCCCTTCATCATGATCCAGTGTGAGTGAACATGGTGGATTAGGACTAAGATTAAGGATGTTGTATTGAACTGTGTTTGTGGATGTTTGTTCTGAGGTTGTCTGTATTTGTTGTTCATGTTTCTCTATGATATCTGTGAGCTCAGTGTTTCTGGAGATCTGTTTGTTTGGAGACTAACTTGATTGTCAGAGTCTGTCTCATTTCTTCATGTACATGACATTATGATCTTTTTATTTTAGCTTTTAAACTCAGAGTTCCTGCTAATATTTGAAAAATAATAAATACAATAGTTATTGTAGTCCATGTAGGTACTTTGAAACTCTACAGAGTATTTTATTTTGAGTTTTTTTTTTTTCTAATGATGCCAAACTGTTATAATAAAGCCTCATATTTAACAGCCTTTCTTAATTTCTGTAACTCTAATATCTGTATGATTTAGTGCTGAGCGTCTTTTCTCTGCTAATGCTAAGAGCTGAAATCATTCTGATATAAATGTTGTGTATCAGCTCTTATACTCAGTATGTTAAGATCAGTGTGAGGCTGTTAGTGATCTGCATTGTGTTCTCTCACCACATTCACATGCTGGGTGGAGCTCAGCTCTGCATCTCTGTATGTTTATGATTGAACTTTTCTCTATAACAAAAGATTTAAAACTAAATAACCTCGTGATCTGTCCCATGATTTTTTTTTTCATTTTTCACAAATGTTTTTATAGTAATGTCCCATATATTCCTCAATATTGTATACCTGTTTGTTCTCTTAATTCTATTGAAAGTTTGTGTCTGCAAAAAGGCATTACAGACACTAAGACTCCTGAATGGAGAAACTGGTGAATGAAAATAGAGAAATATCAAATATCTAGAACCTTTTCTTCAGAATGGTGGTGTAATGTTTCAGTGTCTTGTTCTCACTCGCTGCATATCCTTCAGCCTGCTATCAATAAAGCCAGCAGAATAATGAGGTTGTGTCATCAGTCAGTTATAACAGATGGACACAGCAGATTGAAAAGTTGTCATTTTGAAATATTAAGAATTATATTTTATTTTTGTGGATTATAAACAGCTTTATCTGCCTTTTTTTATTTAATTTTTTTGCCATGTTTAAAAAATAAAATGTATCAGGTTTCAATGATTTCTGGACTAATTTTCTTACTGAAGTCGACACTTCACTCTGTCTTTTGTCCATCTGAGGTCTCATCCAAATAACTTTATCTGTGCTAATATAGTGATGGAACAACCTTTAAGATGGCAGCAGGGATTCCCCATGGAGGACATTGCATGGCTGTGTAGAAGATGGGAATAACAATGATACCGTGATACTACTCTGTTCTTCAGGTGATCTGACCATGTGAAGCTGTGAGATGTGTAATTATACAACGTAAATTCCTGTTGAAATAGATTTTATTTTTATACTATGAACCATGTAAACACTCTCTGTTCATCAGTTACTAAGTTATATCTACTTTGCGGTTACACTGTAATAAGGTCACTGTAAATTATTGTTACTCTTCCTCTAGATGGCAGTGTAGGTCTAAGGTTTGTGGGATGTAGCTGTGTAAAAGTGACAGTGCTGTCCAAGGTGCTATTCTAGGATTCTGTTTCAGTCAGTAAATCAATATAGTAAAGGTTCCTACAGTGTCTGTAATAACCATTTAGTTATACATTAACAATATATGCATCGTTAATGTAACTACTGGTGATGTATGCACTGTAATAGATTGACTAATGTAGCTTTAGCTTACATAAATACACATGTATATCAAATTCAGTCGTCCCAGCCTATCACATTTTTATGTTCAAGACAGAATGATTCTTAATGACTTCCTGCTAAGATAAGAGAATTTCTTTTGCTTCTCTTTTCTTTCTTATAACTCAATGTTGAGATGCTAAAACTCAGTGCAGTGAATTTCAATTTAGTATCGTCTTTGCTTATAATGTCAAATTGTAATAAAAGAGCTTTAAGTTTTATCAGCTTTTTAATTTATATTTTAAATCCAAAAATTTGTTAAAATGTGAATAACTATAAATAAAAACACTTCTGTATAAAAATCATTTCAGTATAACAAAAAATAACACAATGGCCAGCCTGGTAAAAATATTTATAATGAACGGTCATTTTCTGCAGATATAACTAATGTTGTTTTATTGGGATCCTCATTAGTTTTTGCATTTCCCATTGAGCCCAATAAAAACATGATCTCTTTTATAAGCAGATAACAGTTTATATCTGATTTTATATATAAGTATGTTTTTTTCATAAGTGTTCCTTTTTAAAAAGTGTTTCATCAGCATTTTACATCTTTTTTTTCTTGTGTGCGTAACTGCATTTGAATATTAAAACAGTTCAAGTCCTTAATTCTACACAGCAGACAAAACAGCGCCCTCTTCCTATTAACTGACAAACTGCAGACAGACAGTCCAGAGACCAGTGATGACATCAAACCATACTGTTTCTTAAAGTTACAGTACAGACACTATGGGAGGGGGGGGCATCTGGCATTCCACCTGTAGAAGTTGCAGAGGGGCTGATGTGGCAGGTTGACTTTTAGTTGGTTTTGCCTGCATAGAATGAAGAGACTGTTGTTGGTGCACCACTCTGTTAGAAGTTTCACCTCCTCTCTCTACTCCTCCATGTTGTTATTCATGAGGTCCACTACTATTGTGTCGACAGCAAACTTGATGATGGTGTTGGCGATGCAGGTTGGTGTACAGTGTGTAGAGCATGTGTGATCAGACACAGCCTTGATGTTTTAATGCTGAGAGTGAGAGTGGGAGAAGTGTGGTCACCCATTCTAACAGACTGAGGTCTGCTGGGGAGGAAATCCGGAAACAGCTGTAGATTGTGTGACTGTTTCTAAAGGCTGAGCTCAAATCAGTGAACAGCATTCTTATTTAAGTGTTCCTGCCCTCCACATGCTTCAATGCAGTGGACCATTGCCAGGGAGATCATTTCTTTTGTGGATCTCTTCACATGATAGGCAAATTTATGAGCATCCAGAGTTCTGGAGAGGCAGTTTTTAACATTAGTCCAAAACAGTCACTCAAAGCCTTTAATTTTGATGGGTTTAAGTTAGTGGGTTTGATTAGGTCATAATCACTGAGGCATGTGGCATTAGGTTTTTTTGGTATGGGTATGAGGATTGTGGTTTTAAAGCAGGTGGGAACAGTAGACTGAAAATGTCTGTGATAGTGTCAGCCAGCTGATCGGCACATGCTTTTAGGACCCATCCTGGGATGCCATCGGATCTGTAGCTTCACATGTGGGCACTTTCAGTTGAGCCCTTCTGACCTCATCTGTAGATAGTGTGAGTACCATCTCTTCGCAAATGTTTCAGGGACTTTATTGGTCAGCTGAGCTCAGTTTATCTTGAAGAGGTTATACAAGGAGTTGAGCATAGTTTGGAGGGAGGCATCTTTGGCTAATGAGCAGCAGACTTTGCTCTTGTAGTCATCCATTGCCTGGGTTGCCTGACACATTCACAGAGTTGTTGACAAAGTCAGCTTAAATTTGTATGGTATGTGCATGTTTTACTGTGTATTTCATCTTTAATTAAAGTCAAAAGATATCAAAAAAAAAATTCCAATTACAAATTATTCAGCATGAGTTACAAAAATGGAATAATGGAATAAATTTCACTTGCTTAACCTCAATCAATTTATTTAATGTTATTACGAAAGACCAATGTGATCAAAATCAAATCATATCTGTCTGTAGATCCTCCAAAGAATGTCTCGGTGTCCACCAGTCCCTGGAATGTATTACTGTGAAGCTCAGAATGAACATGGAGCCCAGAATGGAACTGTGATGGTCACTGTTAAGAGTGAGTGGTGGATGATAAGTGAATGTTCCTAGTTTTTCTTTAGTGTTTAATTATTGTTTATATTTCTCAAATGCAGTTATTAAAATGATTATTTTATTTTAATATCTCTTAAATTAATTACATTTTGACACTGCACTATGTGTGTGTGTGTGTGTGTGTGTGTGTGTGTGTCACTGCAGGTGGTTCAGTGGTTCTGTATTCAGTGATTCTGTATGTAGTTGTTGGAGTCAGTCTCTGTGGAAATGCAGCTCTGCTCACTGTAGTTTTCTGGATGAGGTGAGTTTCCTGGATTATAATTGAACATTGTACATTTTAAACCATTAGTTATCATTTTAAATCTCTAATAAGACCAGATATAAAAACATTTATGAATTCTCTCTTTACTTGAGAAGTTTCTAATAAACACTTATTTGCTTGTTTGATTGTTTATTGTAGAGGCAAAAAGATGCAGATCAGCAAAGCTGATAAACATGATAAAGTGGTGAGTAGAACATTTAGTTCTATTAGAGTGTGTTTGGATTACACATCTCATCCTCTAGATGGCAGTGTAGGTCTAATCTTTGGGGGATGTCACTGTAAAAAAGGTGAGGTTGCTGTCCAAGGTGCTACTCTAAGGTCTGATCTGATGTGCAGACCTTCTGATCCTGGTCAGTTAATTTCTCACCACAGGCTGTTCAGTCCAGTTCTCCTGATGACACGTACACAGCTCTGGACCCTCAGTCCAGTTCTCCTGAGTACCACATTCTAGCAGTGAGTTCTACACATTAATCTAAGTCACACTTTTACACAGTGGAGAAAATGGGATTCTCAGTAATAGAGAAGGTGATGAACGCTTTGTGGTTTATAGTTCATTCAGTTCAGATCTATTTATCGTGATGCAATCACAGTAATTGATGAGTTCATTTAAATTACTGATTAGTATTGAGGACACTGCTTTGTGGGCTAATATGATGAAGCATAAATATTTTAGTTAATTACATAAAAGTTGTGTAAAAGCCATCACATTACAGAAAAGCTTAAATTCAGGACTGTGGTCACAATGTCATTAAACAAATGTTCTACTACAGCTTGGTAAATGTTAGGAAAGTTAAAATAAGATGAAATAATCATCAGACTCTCAGTAACTTTAGCATATCAGTGATGTAGCAGCAGTGAATACATTCAGTAGATCATCAGGAGACTTTTAATTAATTGTGCAAAGGATTAGGATTAGTGCCAGGATGAGGATTAGTATTAGGATTAGGTTTTGGGTTGAGGTTAAGGTTAGGATTATAGCCAAAGTGAGATTTAGGGTTCGGTTTTGCACTGAAGTTTAAGGTTAGGGTTAGAATTAGGTTTTGGGTTGGGTGAGGTTTGGTTTTGCTTCATGGAATTAGCTTATTAAGTCTACTTCATGTAACATCGCAACAATACATCTACTTTATGTAAGTAACGTATCAACAGTACATCTTCAAGATATTTACCTCAGTGTATTCAGATGCTTCACTCCTGCTGCATCACTGATATGTTGCTGATGTGCTACTGTTACTCTGTTAAGAGATTATTAATCATCTACAAAGGACCACTCCAAATAAAGTGTTACTGAAAGTTGTAATTTACTGTTCAGCTGTTGTGTACTTGTTCTCAAAGTGTAGGTAATTACAGATCTTTTACAACCAGGAATGTCTTGTAGGAAAGTAGTTCATACCAATGTAATTAACCTCATATTATATGCAATTACATAAGGAAATATATGATGTTACATCTACCAAGATATACTTGTTTATTTACATGAGCCACATCACTCTAATTCAATTGTAACACTGAAATTATAACCAGGAGTTACATTATTTTTTCATATGTTGTTAATGTGTAACTTCACAGTTATTAGAGACAATGTATGGTGGAACTTAATTGGTTTGGTCCTTCCATCATTACTCATAAGCAAATGGAGATAAACCTGAACCTGCATGCTGTTTGTGACAGTGTGTCTCTGTGTGTGTGTGTGTGTGTGTGTGTGTGTGAGAGAGAGAGAGAGAAAGAGAGAGAGAGAGAGAGAGAGTCTGTGTGTGTGTGTGTGTGTGTGTGTGTGTGTGTGTGTGTGTGTAGAGGATCATATTATCAAATTGTTTCATAACAATTTTGAAATTGTCAAATGATCAAATGATTTAATGATTATATGACTAAACTGTAAGTTGTTTAGTATAGGCATGTGAGCCAAATGCTGTAAATGTAAATGTTTCACGTTCAGTTCAGTGTGATGCAGCTGTTAATGAACTGAATTGTGGGTGCAGCTGTTTAAATTAATAATAAAAGATATCAAAATATGCAGGGATGAATAAATATTCTGTTCAATATGCAAAGAACAAAGATGTTCACAGAAGTGATGAATTGTGGAATCAGAAACGACTGTCCCTGGTTTTATTTATATATTTTATTTATCAGTAAAGACAACACGCTTAGAAATCTTTAAGGAAAATATATATATATATATATATATATATATATATATATATATACAGTAAAGTGTGTGACTGCATAAGAACATTAACATTAAGGCCTTAATTTCACACAGCAGATTAAACAGCACCCTCTTCCTGTTAACTCATAAACTGCAGACAGACAGTCCAGAGACCAGTGATGACATCAAACCCTACTGTCTCTTAGGGTGACAGTACATACACTAAACAGACTCCTGAATGGAGAAACTGGTTAAAGAGAAATAAAGAAAGATCAGATGTGAGACAGAAGAGTGGTTTTTGGTGTAATGTTTTTATTTTTTGTTTTTTCTAGCTCTGTATGCCAACAATCAAGCCAGCAGAATAATGGAGCTGTGTCAGCTGTCAGTTTTAACTGATGAACACAGCAGATTAAATGTTTTGGTTTTGAAATATTAAAATTCTATTTTATTGTAGTGGATTATAAACAGCTATATCCATTTTTTAAGGTAATGCATCAGGTTACAATGGTTTCTAGACAAGGGAAGTTGATACTTGTATTCAGTCTGTGTTTTTGTCTATCTGAGCTCTCATCTAAAAAACTTTACCTGTGCTAATATAGTGATGGAACAGCCATTAAAATGGCAGATTTCCCCATGGAGGACATCACATGGCTGTGTTGAAGAGGGTATCAACAATAATACTATGATGTGTTCAGATCAGTCACTCTGTTCTTCAGATGATCTGATGGTGTTTATTCTATCAGCTGGGTAACACTGTACTGAGATCAGCACTGATAAACACACCAGTGATCATTACTGCTTCATACAGTAGCAGGAGAAGAGGAGGAACTGGATAAAGTCCTACAGCAGTACACGTCTAATATAAAATAACTTTAATATTAGGCACGAAATGAAAAGACGTTATGGTTTAATTAAAAGACAATTCAGACTTTTCAGATGTTTAAAGTCAAGTTCATCTCTTGCTGCTTTTAAGAAGGTCACATGCATCCTGTAAGAGGAAACCTCATTTAAATGAGCCTGGCCATTTCTGTTAAGAGCAGCAGCTCATAGTTAAATATGTTAACCACATGTTTATCATCTCAGTTCTGTCTCTGTTCTCTACGTTTATCATTTGCACGTTAGAGATGAGATAGAATGTAGGCTCATGTACTTATGTTGGTGTATAAAGATTAGAGTGTGTAAATGTGTTTAGATTGATGAAAATTGATTCTACCTCCATTGTTTCAGTTAAACCTGAAAATAAATAAAAGATTTTCAACTTACTTTTGTTGTCTCATTTGGAAAACTATTATTGGGGAGGCCTATAGAACATATCAGTGCACTTGATGCATAACACATAATATAAAAAGACAATCTCAAATCCAAAGCCCTGTACCAGAAATCTAAAAACCAGCAAGTCATAACAAAGCAAAAGGGCGAGGCAAAAATCAGTCAAAAAACGAAGCACAGGTCAAACTCAAAAAGGCAATAACAAACAAGAGAAAACCCTCAGTGTGCACAACAAACAGTGACGATACTTCGCAAAGACCCTGTTCTAAAGCCCAGGTTTATATTCAAGGAACATCAAGGAACAAGTACAAGTCATCAGAAGTCAGGAGAGTCAGGTGCAAATGGTAGAGTCCTGAGTCACACGAGGGAGTGAGACTTCTGAAATCCACAATATTTTATGGTTTATATTATCTCCCATATGCTGTGCTATGATTATACCCCATCTTTTGGAATTGCCTTTGACAACAGGCATCACCTTACACTGAAATGAGGTGTAAAAGTGCACTCCCTCGTCCAGTGTTGCACGTACAATGTGTTGTTTTTGCTGAGAAGTGTGGCGCCAGCCACATAATGCTAAGGTAAATGTCCATGTGTTGATGTTCTGATCTGGGCTATCTGGATCCTTTATTCTATATGAATCGGTCAGTCAAATCACACAAAAATTGCATTACTGGACCACTTCTAATCAAACTAATCCAGCTCGAACAGGGCTTTATACTCACAAATCGGCATTCAAAAAACAATTATGATGAAAAAAAATATTTTCATGAGTTCTTCAGGGTAAATATAGAAAAACATCTGTCTGATTGCTGTCAAAATTGGTAGATGATGTAGCTATGGGAACACAACAAGATAACCAAGGTCACAATCTCCTTGAACCTGTTTAACTATGTTGGACTGGGCATATCTCCTAACAGCCACCAGTTCTCAAAGGTTTAAATCTGTCAACAAAATTCTTCAGTCCCACCGCTGGGCCACACATAATAGTCAGGCACTTGGAGAGAATATTAATGGCTCAGCTTTAGATTATGACATGGTGTACAGTGCATGACTGAGTTGAAGAGCACATGTTCACAATGATACTGGAACATGCAGCAGATTCACTCACTCTGTTCTTCAGATGATCTGATGATGTTTATTCTATCAGCTGGGTAACACTGTACTGAGATCAGCACTGATAAACACACCAGTGATCATTACTGCTTCATACAGTAGCAGGAGAAGAGGAGGAACTGGTCCTGCATCAGTACATGTCTAATTTAAAATAACTGTAATAATAGTAATGAATATCAGACGTCATAGATTCACTGAGAGAAAATTCAGACTGTGCAGACGTTTAAGATAAAGATCTCTGGCTGTAGCGAAGGTCACATGCATCCTATAAGAGGAAGATGCATATTAATAACTGTTTTTTTTTTGTTTTTTTTTTTCTTTCAACTAAACAACGTAGCTTAGAGCTAAACGTGTTAACCACATCTAGTTTAGCATCTCAGTTTTGTCTCTGTTCTCACCATTTATCATTTGGACACTGGAGACGAGCCTCATTACAGAACAGTAAGATGTTCTCTTTAATTCAGAATATTTCAATAGTTTATGAAAAACATTATCTACTGTACACATTTGGGTATTTGTGTTTAGATTGATGTTTTTGCTGTTACAGTTTCAAGGAGGTTCAGTTTAACTTTATTGTCTCATGTGGAATTGTTTTTGGGGAAAGAATGGAGAGCACATATGATCACATGATACTTAAGAAAAAACAAATACATGGTAAATAAAATGCATATCAAGTTCTGTTATTTCTTGAGGAATGAAATGCACTAAATCTGCACTGTGGAGGGGAGAATAGCTCAGAGATCTCACTTTCATAGCTGTTTTTATTGTACAATAAGTCTTTGCTCTTCACAGTCATGTTACGATAATACAGAGTTATGAAACTTTTTATGAAGTAACTTTTTATGACTTTAAAAATATCCTCCAGGCTGCTGTGATGAGATCACTCAGAATGGCTCCTCCTCTTCCTCTGATCTTTCTGCTCATGACTGTTGGTGAGTCAGTGTTTGTTGGGCTTTGTGGTTTCTCTCAGAATCAGCTCAGTGTTGTAGAGTAGCTGCTGGAGTTCGAGAGGAGAGAAGTGAAGCTGTAAGCTACAGTAACTCTGACTGTCTTATGGGCTCCAGACTCTGTAATCAGCTCTTTCATGCATCATATGTTTCAGGAGCTTTTGGAACAGAGTGGAGTGTGAAGTACAACCAACAGGAAATATGTGCTTTAAAAGGATCCACAGTGTTTATGAATGGAACTTATACTCACCCAGAAAATCTTACAGTGACAGAGACTTTTTGGGGCATAGACCCAGTTCAGGGTGTGGAGCTGACTGATCTGAGTAAAGATGCAGATTATTCAGGCAGAGTTGAGTATTTCACTGATGAACAGAAACACTTCTCCCTCAAACTGAGTGATGTAATGAAGAAGGATGAACACAAGTTTGCTTTCAGAATCATAACAAATGTAGATAAACAAAAATGGACAGGTTGTCCTGGAGTTCAGCTCAGAGTTACAGGTGAGTTAATCATCCCATTGTCCAGCTATAAGACACAGCTCTGGTTTCAGAGTAATGTTTCTTATTCATGACTGCTCTGAATATTCATGTTGTTTTTATCACTGATTTTATTAATCTGCTCTAATGATGTTCAGCTTCTGTTCTGATTCACTCCTACATCATTTTATCTGTTCTTATGCCTGATTCAGTTTATATGCTCATTTTGTTTTAGACCTTAGGTGACACTTTATTTGGAGTGGTCCTTTGTAGATGATTAATAAATTCTTAATACAGTATCAGTAACACATCAACAACATATCAGTGAAGTAGCAGTAATGAAGCATCTCAATACAATGAGGTGTATATGTGTATGTTAATATGTTACCTCTATTACCCAAAACCTAATCCTAACCCTCACCCTGGCCCTAACCCTAACCCTAACCTTAACCTCAACCCAAAACCTAATCCTAACCCTTATATGTTTTTGACTTGTTACTGAGAGTTTGTTGAGTGTTGTTTAATCTAAAAAGACCACTCAAAAATTGTCTCTAGACCTTATCCAAGTCAAATCATACAACATATCAATTGTTTTAAATGACGTCTTATTATTTAGTTATTGATTTTAAAAACTTTCATTAAGTTATGAATCTTAAGAACAATTATTCAGCAAAGGTTATAAATAACACACACATTGTCACAAGAAAAATGAAGTTTCTTATTTTTTTTTTTTTCAAAATCTATTTCTATTCTTCATCATGCAAATATTACGCAATGCAAAAAAATTACTTTTAAATTGTTATAAAAGTAAATAAAAAACTGCAAAAAGGAGATGTAAGGACAATATATCAATATGTTCCAGATCAAGAGTTTATGAACATTTTCCTATTTTGTTTTGATGCTTCTTTCATTGGCCTTTGTTCATCAAAGTTGCATAAGGTCAGGTGTGAAAATGAGTGCACGCAAATTCACTAACATTTTTATTATTCATCAATTATCTTTTCTGTATCTGTACAATCAGACTCACATCTGGTAGAAGTGTGTTTAAATTTGACTGTAATATTTTATATTTTAACAATCCGGTTGTTTGTTGAATACTCAAAATTACTGTCAGTAACATCAATGGTGTTAGCAATGACACAAAAATAGAAAAGTAATACCAGAAGCTTGCACACAGTAATCCTTGTACTAAATATACTTTCTTTTTTAACATCTACACTGATGTAACTGAATGTTGTGACATTAAACGTTTGCTTAGAAAGGACACTAGAGGCAGGATTCCAGGTTGCAGCAGCCACTGAATTTACTTTTCACTCCAAACAAACAACACAAAGCAAATAATCCAAAGCTAAGCTGGCTCTACTCTTCAGTGGCTTCAAAGGAGAGTTGTTGCCACTGCTGCTGCTCGTCCCTCTCTCCCCTTGTTGCCTCTCTGCTCTTTTTAAAAGGAGCTCATGCTGCCAGCCAGATCAGCATCAGCTGAGCTTCTTAGCCAAGAGGGAAAGAGAGCTTGTTGTTTCGCTTCCCCGTCACCATCTCCTACTCTGCAGCTCATCCGCCAGGTTCGAATGTGAGGTGTAATGAAGCGGCCTCACTGCGGATTTCGGGACACCTTCCCCCACTCCCTCGTGGAGTTTTTCTCCCCGGTGTCCTCGTAGGGCTTCTGGGTTCGAGTCCCACCTTCCTGACTGCTCTCACAGTTGTCATTGGGGTCTGGGGGGACAGGTGGATGCCACATACTGATACAGCAAATAACTACCTGCTAAAATACAAAACATAGCTAATGTAGTACAGTAGAGGCTCAAGAACTGAAATTTTATCACTCAAGCTGTGAAGCAGTGTTTTATTAAAAATTAATCACACAACACAATCGCATCACTTTCCCAGATGAGAACAGGGCTACATTTTGTTAACTTCACATTTTATTTGTTTCAATCACTGTAATTTTAACACTATAAAGCTATTTAAGGTTCTGCTACTCGACCACAAACTTCCCTTACAGTTCATGAGCTGCCAAACATTTTTGTTATATTACTATGTAGCACTATCATTGCAGCAGCAAGGCACACTTTAATTATATTAATATGAGGGTTAATTGTGGTGATGCATGTTGGAAATTATGTGTAAATGAGGTACTCAGTGTTTCTGTAGACTGAAGCTGATTATAAATTGCACACAAATCACTGCTTGTTTCATCGTACGACAGTTTCCTGAATCAGTATCCGAGAAGATCAAACATCATTCAGGACAGTTAAATCTGTACACAGTTCTAACTTTGAAAATTAAGGTTCATTGTCTTTACAGCTTTCCTCTCTAATCTAATGGTCCTCTTATTGTCTTAGAGCTCCATGTAGAAACTCCTGAAGAAGTGACAGAGGGAGAAACAGCAGATCTGACATGTAAAACCACCTGCAGTCTGACTGACCCAACATTCATCTGGTACAAAAATGGACGTCCTTTAACCACAAAGACCATCAAGAACAACCAGCTCCACCTGCAGACAGTCAGCAGTGAGGATGCAGGCAGTTATAGCTGTGCTGTAAGAGGATATCAACACCTCAACTCTACTGCTCACAACCTCAGAGTCAGATGTGAGTTTCAACATTAGATAACTTACTTAGCAATATTTACAGAAAAAGAATAATGGGATACTCTGCAAACAGGATAATAAATGTCTAAATAACATGAAGTCTTTGTCATTAAAAAAAAAAAAAATGTCTCTATGTTTAGATCCTCCAAAAAATGTCTCAGTGTCCATCAGCCCACCTGGTGAAATAGTGGAGGGCAGTTCAGTGACTCTGACCTGCAGCAGTGATGCAAACCCACCTGTGAAGATCTACACTTGGTTTAAGGGATCAACATCAGTAGAAAAAGGACCAAATTACAGCTTTCCCAACATCAGATCTGAGGACAGTGGAGAATACACATGCCAGAGTCGGAATAAACATGGAGAGAGAAACTCCACTCCTGTGCAGATTAATGTTGCATGTGAGTTAATGTTGAGTTATTCTGTTAAATTCAGCTGAAACTCAGTAAACACTAAAATATTATTTCTTTTTTTAAATTTAATCTGTTGTAGATCCTCCAAAGAGTGTCTCAGTGTCCATCAGTTCCTCTGGTGAAATAGTGGAGGGCAGTTCATTGACTCTGACCTGCAGCAGTGATGCAAACCCACCTGTGAAGATCTACACCTGGTTTAAAGAAGGTGGAACCTCATCTGTAGGATCTGGACAGAATTACAGCATCATCAACATCACTGCTGACCACACTGGACTGTACTACTGTGAAGCACAGAATGAACATGGAGCTCAGAATGGAACTGTGATGGTCACTGTTAAGAGTAGGTGGTGAATAATAAGAAAAATGCTGTATTTCAGTGTTCCATTTTAAAATAAGGGCAAATAAAAGTGCTATAACTGATCTTTTCTGCAGGTTGGAGTTTGTCTACAGTTTGGATTGCTGTGGGAGGAGGAAGCTTCCTTGTTCTGCTTGTTACTGTCTTCATCTGCATTTGCAAGTCAGTAAAATGCAGCAGAAATCTTCCTACACTATGACAAGGGGGCTTGTTTAGTTTTGTAACAATGTATTAACATATCAAAAAGGGATTTTGCCCTTAAACTAATTAGACTGTATTCATTATTTTTGTCTTGTTTTCACAGAATGAAGAAAAGAACTGCTGGAACTGATTGTAGTAAACCAAAAGAGGTACAGTCAGATTAATGTAATTCAGTAGACACTCTTATCCAGAGTGACTTATAAAGGTGCTTTGTTGTCCACTTTCATAATTTTTCCTAGCTAGCTAAGGTTTGAGTCCAAACTACTGATGAATTCAGACACTGGCAGAAACAAAAGCCAGGGCTGATACCTAGATAGAAAGACACAGACTTACGAGATGTAGTTATGTTATGACTGAAGTTTGTGGGGGTGGGGGGGACCTTACATCTTCCAATCTAATGCTCTCTAAATCCACATCCTCATCTTTTGTTCCTGTGACAAATTGTTCTCAGTCAGTTGTGAGGTGCTACTGCAGCTACAAACCACTCTGCCGCAAATCTTGACTCTCTCTCCTGAATTCCCTTTAGTCGTCTGCAGACACAATCCAGTCCACATCCTACTGAAATCCGTTTTATCGTACCTGCTGCTCTCGCTAGTGAGGATTCGATAGGACCTCAATTTCTCCAGTCATGCATGGTCTCCCTGCATGGTTCCAGCATTTCCATCATGGCACCTGAGCCTTGATGGCTCACACACCTCCACTCCTTCGCTCACCCTCTGTGAGCCTCATCCAAACTGAACCCTTATCTGGACTGAAACCAGGCACCAGTGCGCCCCGAAGGACAGATTGCGTCTCCGATGCTGATTTCTTTCACTCTGTCTTAGCTCTGCCAGAGGTAAACAAACCCTACTCTCTGCCATAGATATGTGATGACACATGTTCTACATGGTGGTGTCACCCCTTCACTCCATTCCAACCAGCTTCACAAGCCACTATTTCTCCTCTCTTGTCTTTGTCTCTTTTTACCTTTTCTCCCTAGCATGGGGCCAAAATTCCTGTCCCTCAACATGCCTTTCATCTACTCAGCTGGATGCAGTGCCTTATGTGGTTAAGATGTTTCACTGTTAGTATGTCAGTTTCTCTGCTTCCTACCTATTTCTCTAGATTTATTTTTCTGTATATGATCTTATTGTGGACTTTTTATTCGATCCTATTGTACTGTCCTCTCTGCCTATGTAATGTAAATAGCGCCACTTGATTTTTCTTGCATTTCATCCCATGTAGTATTACATTATTTAATGATGTTGCAACTGGTCAACCTACTGATCCACACACCTCCCCCTTTCTACGGGACTTTTATGTTTAATCCCATTTTCATACATTTTCATCCCAGGTAACCCCTTTTTGTTGATACTTATCTTCTTTATTTCTTCATCCCTCATCTCTCTCTCTCTCTCTCTCTCTCACTCTCTTTCTCTCTCCCTTTTTATCATTCATCCTCACCCTCCCCTTATCATCCCACCCCTTCATCATCCCACCCCTTCCATCATCCCAGCCCCTCGGTTCTCTCTCTCTCTCTCTCTCTCTCTCTCTCTCTCTCTCTTTCTCGCTCACCCTTGTCATCTCATATCCACTCCCCGCCCCTTCCATCTTGCATCCTCCCCCGACTCATTTCATCCCTCTAGATCAGGCCTCCATCCCATCTGAACTCCACCTCAATCTAGCTCCATCTCAGCCAACTCCATCTCAGATCTGCTCCTGTAACCCAATTCTACAACTCCTTTCTGACTCTTCAAGGCTCCATCTCAACCCAGCTGCATCTCAAGTTCAACTCCTTCTTAGTTCAGCCCCAATGTGTCTCAGCTCTGCAACTCCTGACTCCACGCGGCTCCATCTCAGATCTGCTCCAACACACCTCGTCTCTGCAACATATTTCTGTCTCAACTCTGCATCACATCAGATCAGCTCGAGTACAATCAGCTCTGCAACTCATTTCTTACTCAGCTCTGCTCCATGATGGATCAGCTCCATCTCAGATCAGCTCCAGTACAATCAGCTCTGCAACTGATTTCTTACTCAACTCTGCTCCATATCAGATCAGCTCCACCTCAGATCAGCTCCAGTACAATCAGCTCTGCATCTTATGACTCTAGTTAGCTCCATCTCAGATCGGCTCAATATCAGATCATCTCCTATGTTACTCAGCTCTGTGACTCATTTGACTCACTTTTTTTTTATCTATCTGCACCTCTGCTGCATCTCAGATCTGCTCCGTCTCAGATCAGCTCCATCTTGACTCAGTTCCATCTCTTTCTTTTTCCCTTCAACTTGACTAATATTGGTCTGTTTGTGAAGGTGCTGCCTGTAACCTGCCACTCTTGTCATTTCAGCCGTTCTTTAGTCATTGCTGATTTGATTTTCCTTGTACTTTTGCCTTCACTCTCTCATCCCATTCAGTTCTCCCTGGGAGCCATGTCCTTTTGCCATCGCCAGCCTTTTGGGGGCTTTAATTCCAAGCAAGTGACTCTCATCCAGTGTCATAACTGAACCAACAGGATTTTCCATTCTAAACTCACTTCTGCAGGGACAAGAGCATCATCCAACTGCCTCTGTCATCACACCTATCAACTGATATCTGGACCAACTACCTTCTAACAGCCATTCCTGCACCATATCCATTTTATTCAGGAGGACATAATCTGCTTTACTGTCATCCAACCTCTTTGTCTGTCGTGTTTAAATCAATCTTCACAATCTGGTGTCGACCAGAGGAGGATGGGTTCCCCTGTAGAGTCCTGGTTCCTCTCAAACTTTCTTCCTCACTGGGACTTTTTCTTTGCCACTGCCATCCTGGGTTTGCTCATCAGAGATTCAGACCCAGATGTCTGTTAAGCAGCATGCCACCATGCCACACTGAGTAAAATTAATTTGCTCCATTTTACATCTCATCTTACAACTTTAATAGTGAAATTACTTACTTCAGGCACCATATAATTACCAATGTAACTAGATCTAAATAGTAATTTTTCTGCCTTGTGACCAGACTTTCTGCCTTGGTCTGTAAACATAGTGATAATAACCATACTGTCTGACCAACTTGATTCTGAATCCAGCTCCTTCATATTCCACTGGCATACAGTTATATCAAGTTTTCTCCAAAGTTGCTACAGATTTTGTCACTTCAGAGTCCGCTTTTGAAAAACAGATTTCTGGACATCTGTCCTTCTCCTCATCTGGAGATCATTTAGTCCTCAACAGTTTCTGAGTTCATCCCGGAGTTTTTGGGGTCCAGCCTTCAAACTAAAGGCAGAAGCTGCCCAGAAATCCAGCCCTGAAGTTCTCAGAGTTCTCCCCCTCCCTCAGTCAGTCTTCTCTCATACTACCACCACATATTAAATGCATGGTCTAAACTCCCAAAGTTTTGTTATAACTGAAGTTTGGGGGGAGAAACATGCCTGAAACCCCTCCTTCTTATAATCTAATGTCCTGTAAATTCACATCCTTACCTTCCGTTCCCTTGACAAAGTGTTTGCAATACCCACTACCAACATATTCCTCCCTGTTCCTCAGTCCTGCATCAGTCCTACTACAGCTATGAGGGGGTCTGGTGTTCTAGCCACAGGCAGAAACTGCCCAGAACTCCAGCCCAATTTCTCAGAGTTCTCCCCCTCCCTCAATCAATCTTTCCTCATCCCACCATCATGTTGAAGGCATGGTCTGAACTCACAAAACAATATTAGTACAATACAGGTAAGCTGGCCACAATCCAAATGACCACATGTTCTGTCCACTAGTAGGTGACAGTTTCCTTTGCAGCTTGTATTTGTTTATTATTTCAGAACCATAGAAAAGAGCACTTAAATTTGTGACACTTCAAGAATAAGATAAAGATAATCCTTTGTTAGTCCCACAATGGGGAAAGTTTGTAGGATAGGAGTCTTTTCTGTCACATTTTCAGAAAATTATATATTTAAAATGTTCTCTATGAATGCTTCACTCTCAGGATGATGTCCTCTACACCACCGTTACACACAGCAGATCCAGACCTGTACAGGCTGCTGCTTCTGCCGACTCTGCTGATGTTCTGAACGCTACAGTCAGGATTCAGAATGATGAAGTGATCAGCACTGACCAGCAGGTGGAGCCCCAATATGCCAGTGTTACATTCCACCACCACACTGCTGCCACTGGGTGAGTTTCACTGAGCTTTAATATAACAATCCCAAGAGAAACTTTCTTTATTAAAAGAGGAATCTAAGGCTTAGAAACAAATGCCAATTTGTGTAGGCAGCTTTATGGGATTTCCAATGTTGCATTAGAACCAATCTAGTAGTAGAGTGCATTCCATTTCCCAAACTTTCATTTGCTGGGTTGTTTAGACCTTAAAGTAGGACCATTCACGACTGTTTGATAATATATGTTTCTGAGTGTGATGAGCAACATCAATAAAATTAAAGAGAATTTAAGAAAAACACTGGTAAAATACATTCAAATATTCATGTTATTCGTATGCTAAATTTTAGTCAGTACAAGACAAATTTACTTAATTTAGACAGCACTCATGCCTGTAGATTGCTAGAGGCTTTAATTCACCTCTTACAAGTTAGGATTTATATTGGTTTAAGGCTTGTTTTAGAATAACCTGTTAAGCTTAAAACAGAATAAATACTTAAATGTATAACTAAGTTTTTATTTACATTTACATTTACAAAGTGATGCTTTTCTATTGATGCCTTGATAATAATCATAAGAAAATGCTAAACAAATGCAAATATGACGAAATTCAATGTTTACTTAAATTATAACCTTCACTTTACAACAAGGTGTCAGTTTGTCTCAGTGCTCAGTTAAAGGCTGAGCCCAATATTATGATGCATAGTACACAAAGAAAAGTGCTCCAGAAATGTTTAACTCACTTCAGTTACTGCTTAGCAATAAGCAGCCAGTTAATTATCCAGTTATTAGCTTGATACAATTGTTTACAGATATAATTCTAAAGTAAATTGATGTGCACATGATTATGATGAGTTATACACAAAGGTATTTTAAATGTTTGTTTCTTGCTAGTTATTGTTTGACCCTTGTGTGGTGTTCAGGTCTGTAGGAACCATTTTCAATGTTTACCAAAATGATGTAATTTAATATTATTTCAGCTTCAGGTTTCTTGGCCTTTGCTCATTTTCTGTGACAAACATATAAAATAACCCATTTTCAGTGTCTTCACTCTGTTCACCCCCCACACATTTATATTACACATGTGGTGTTGGGTGAACCCGCGGGGGGAGTAAAAGTGTGGAGGTGCTGTGTCCTTCACTCTGTTCTCCTTCTACATGGCCTGCCCACTTTTGATATTTTAAATATCTGATATTTTACATAAAATTTAATGGCAGTATTGATTTAAAAGAGCAATAATATGATGAGTCCACGAGACCACTGAGTAACAAACACATCAACACCACACAAGGGTTAATATCAGCAGAGACAGACTCAGCACTGTGACCAGTTTAACAGTGTTAAAACATTTAGATTTACAGTGAAATTTCAGAGGCAGAACTTTGTGTTAGGTGCAGCTGCTGTTTTGTCAGAAAAAGGTCTCTGGATTGTTTCAATAATTCAGTTCTCATCTCAGCATCATCTGCGGGATAAAAACAGTGTGTTGTTAAATAAATGTAGTGTAGTGGTGAACATGTTTATTAAAGATGTGAAAGTGTGAAGTTGTTGATCTTCTGTTTTTTCGACATTAAAGGTTATAGTTTCACCTTCTTTGTTTTCCAGGCCTGTAACTCAGAATGTGGAGGATTCCTCAGTGATTTACAGCACAGTAAGAAAAGACTAGATCTGCTGAGAACTGCTATACAGAGAGAGAGGGAGAGAGAGATGGCATTGATGGACTCCGTTGAGCTGTTCTTTTTTGTTACTGTGCATGAAACTGAACTGTCAGTAGTGAAGAGGGTTAAAGCTTTACAGTTTAATATTTTTTTTTCACTTTTACTAAATATCATATCATTAATTCGATTAGATGTATTTGAAACCCAAATCTCCATTTGTCACCAATTATCTATTTTGTCTTTTTTTAAAACTTCAGCTGTTTGTTTAAAACGTCTGCAGTAAGCAGTGTTTTATTTAGTAAACTTTTTCTCATTTTGATTTATTGGGCATGTATTTCTATGCAGAAGTATTAAATCTTAATTTGATTGTTTTGAGATATGAACTCAGAGATTGTGTTATTCAACGATTTATGTGAATAAAGATTATTTTGCTTATTCAAAAAAAATGTAGCAGTTAATTGATTTCCATTTTGTAAACATTACGAGACTGTACAGCAAAATGATTCCAACAGAGACATGCAAATGTGCTCCACGTGAGGTTTTATGGTGAGTAAAGATAATCAAATTTAAAATGTCAGAGGATGTAAAAATAATGCTGAAGGTCATTGATCCTCTACAGAAGACTGTATCAGGTGTTGTTTAGTGGAACTGAACTCTGCAGGTTCTGCAGTGCTCTGGGTGAAGGTGGTGACTGCTGCATTAGCATTAGAGAGAGTGGAGAGTTACAGTTCATTACCTGAGTGATCAATGTTCTAAAAACACAGTGACTTCTGAACAATGAGACAATCAACAATAAGCTTCACTAATTAGGAAATGTACAGCTTTACACATCTACCACAACCTGGATGGTAGACGTGTGAAGTATTAAATTTCTAAGATTTCTATGGATATGATTTCTATTTTGCTGTAGTTACAAACCTTCACCTCTAGAGGAACTAGTTTGGAATATGAATGAAAGACAGCAAAAATGTATGAATCTGTGTTCTGATTTTAATAGAGATGGAGTACCAATGTTGATGGGTATCTGGGATACTGGATAAAAGAAAGAGAAAGTCTGATGAAATCCTGTAACATAGCTAGCAAGAAATAACACACTCATTTTCTGTCATGTCATAATGTTAACTGTATATTATATAAATCTTTACTCAATACACCATGTGAATATTAGACTGCGGAGAAATTTACTGTGATTTCCTACTTCAAAAGCAGACAAAATGTACTATAGAAATTAATGAGACATTAATGGTAACTGAGAGTTTCAGAGAAAGTAATATCATACAAATTGCGCCACACTGCCAAATTAAAATTTGGGACATTTGGGAACCTCAAACTAGTTAAAAATGGAAAAGAAGTAGCTTAATTCCCAGCTTAAGACTGTCACTGATGTCCTCATAAATTGATAAAATGATACAAGCTTCAACTTCAAGTGAATTTATCATATCCAGATTCATTAAGGCTTGAGATTAGGCTTTGTTTCTTTGTGGGGGGGTTGAGACTCTGGTAGAATGATTTTGATTAGTTAGTGTTGGGGTTGGGGCTCTGGTTGGCTGAATCTGATTGCTTGGTGTTGAGTTTAGGCTTTGGTAGACTGAATCTGATTGGTTGGTGTTGGGGGTTAGGTTCTGGTAGGCTGAATCTGATTGGTTGGCGTTGGGTTTAGGCTCTTGTAGACTGAATCGGATTGGTTGGTTTTGGGGCCCAGGCTCTGGTAGACTGAATCTGATTGGTTGGTGTTGGGTTTACTCTCTGGTAGACTGAATTTGCTTGATTGGTGTTGGGGATGGGGCTCTGGTAGACTGAATCTGATTGGTTGGTGTTAGGGCTGGGGCTCTGGTAGACTGAATCTGATTGGTTGGTGTTAGGGCTGGGGCTCTGGTAGACTGAATCTGATTGGTTGGTGTTGGGTTTAGGCTCTGGTAGACTGAATCTGCTTGATTGGTGTTGGGGTCGAGGCTCTGGTAAACTGGGTTGATTGCCATAAATTGTTCATTTCCAGGTGCATAATGTTCATAATCAATTACATCCTATAAAAAGAATCAAATATTATTAACAGCATAATGATTACATATGCTATATAATATATTTCAAATATTCACTGTTGACTGACCATGTCTCTTCCGGCATCTCTCTGAGTTGTAAGACCTAAAATACATCACAATGTTATTTTCTGAGCACATCATGGAAATCATCAATACTGAAATAACACTGACCGCCTACATGTTTCATGACAAAGAGAGCATAATAGCAGAGCATGTAAATAGTGAACATTGTTTTCAGTTTATGTCAGGATTTTTCAAATATGGCAGATGAGAAACTGGCTAATGTACCTTGAGGCTTCCTCCATTTACAGAATACAACCAAAACACCAAGAGCGATTCCTGAAACCAGCAGTGAAACACAAACGTATAGAAAGATGAAACCTGGAATCAGAGATTAAACAGAGTTCAAGTATCAAAGATTATAGATATATAACTGACTCTGCTAAAGCATTCCCAGCTAACATGTCCATGTGGGTCTCCAATGGGTTAACAATAGGCTGATCATTTGGGCAACAAAGTTGGGCCCCACAATGATTTATTCATACAAAACCTTGTGCATATTAACCCATGTGGGCCACTAATGGAGCCAAAATTGCCTGCAAGTGGGGCTCTTATGGGCAAGATGGGCCATAAACCTGGGCCCCAGATATGTGATCACATGAATTACATTGGCCAACATGCAAATTTCTGATCTTTAGATGATCTTTAAATGGCACCAACCCTTCCACAATGTGTATTTGTCAACAGGCATCACTTTTCAATCACAACATAATCAAACACAGAATGTCAAGTCAGCGTAGTTTCATTAGTGCACTTCACAAAAAATACAGAAGTAATCTTGTGATACTTCCATCTTAATAACAGTGTAGTAAGCTATGAGTCTTCTGTTTCACATCTTATAAAAAAGGGAAAACAGAAAGAAAATGTCAACTTTAAAGAGCAATATAGAGTGATAAGTTGCAACATTAAGCAAGGTATCTGCAAGTATCGACATTTTTAAATATTTTAAGTTGATTAAATGTCTCACAGCCAGTATTTTGATTAATTTTACCTTTTTGTCTTATAAATATTTAATTGTGGTACATACAAATAATATGGCATGCTAAATACAGATGACACTTTATAAGCAGCTTTTGCTGCATAAATGCCATCCAAGTAACATGTTTTTTTTTAACTTGGTATGTTGAAATTTTCATTGAATCATTAAGTAAATACCTCAAAGCTTAACTCTAAATATAACCAAAATTGCATATTGCACAGCGAATTCTTTACATACTTGTAGTAGAACTCCAAATGAGCCTGATTTCAATTTTAATTTAATTGAACTCTTTGATCAACAAAATATAAACTACAAAAACTTGTCCTTACTTACAATTAAGCTGCTACATGCAGTCAACTTAGCCAGTTGGTTAGCTGGCTGTTTTAAATTGTTTCAAGGTTCACTAGCTTTATAATCTTTAGCAGTGGAAGGCTCGCTTTGAGCTTTTAAAGGTGGGAGGTACCTAGAATGTTCTATGAAATGAAATGAGGCAGCCTGGAAAAGCAGAGTCATTAGGCCACTATGTGTTTTAAAATGGTTTAATTTCTACTATGTTTGGTCTTTATTTGTACATTTATGAAAATACATACAGGACATTATGAACCAGAAACTACAATAAATCTATCAATTATTCTAATCAACTTATTGTTCTAAAAACATACATATGAGAAAATAAATTAATTATTGTTTAAAAAAGCAATATGAAAAATAAAGCAAATAAAATATCATTATCACAATTAACATCACTAAGTCAGAGTGGTTTGGTGTGAAATCTTCATTGTAGAGAAACTTACAGAGTCATAATTGTTCACAGTGGTGGTGATAGGAACCAGACGTCTGTAGAGTTTAATGCCTCTAAGCTGTTATTATTAGTACACACTGCGATCCTGGTTTCTCTCATCACCACTCTGAAGAAATCAGTCCATAAGTTTCTGTATAATGAACCATTTCACAACAAACCACTTTGACTTTCTTATTGATTGAATTATACAGAAATTTAGAAAAATTTGAAAAGATAGATTTGAAAAGATAAAACCTCAGTTATGCATGAGCACTAGCTGTTACTTTGTGCAGTGGTCTTTGTTTTGTAAAATGTAATGAAGTAATTTACATAAAGTAAATATACTCCACTGTATTACTTTCACATCTAACGAAGAATATCTGAATAGAACTACATAAAATAACACTAATTAATAAACGTGTGTGACATTAAACATGACACTGTCTGTCACTTTTCTTTTTTTTTTTTTGTATGTAATACCGGATAACTGAATAGGTTTATACTTCATAAATGTGCGAGAGCAGAACTGTAAGCTCAGATCAGGTGCCTTGATTCAATCACCATTGTTTTCATGTTATTACACTAAATCAATTCATTTTATTTAATGTAACCTGACATTTTTCTATAAAGCTGTATTTGAGGATGAGTACATCTTGAGTAATCATAGTACAGACATCATAGATCAACATTAATGGTTTAATGAATGATCTGATAGATACACAAGTAAGAAAACAGACTGAGAGAAAGAGCTCATACCTGTAGATGGAAAACTGGAGAGATGTGTGGATTGTGTCTGCACTGATGATGGAGGAGAATATGTGGAGTGAGGGGAAGCAGCAGAGATATCTGAAAAAAAAAAATAGGTACAGCAAAAATTCTCTATTAGCATTAATATCTCACTGACCACAAAGGAAAATGTATTGTATTTGTTTCTCTGTTTATTAAACACTGAAATCAGTCTGAACTGACTGCCACTCACCAGTTTTAACCAGTAATAGAATCTCTGTGTAATCATCAGTACGTAGAGTCCTCTGTATCCCACACCAGTATGTTCCTTCATCCTCTGGTCTCAGATCAGTGATGGTGATGGTGAAGACTCTGGCTGCTGTGTCGTCATCCAGAGAGAATCTCTGATCTTCAGCAGATCCAGACTGAACAGGAACGTCTTCAGTTCCCCAAGGCAGAGTAGAACATTCTCCTCTGCAGAGGTACTTTATGTAGGTTTCATATCCAGAATCATAGGAGCATTTAATCTGAACTGACTGTCCTCTGTGTCCAGTTACAGTAATTACAGCACTGATTCCAGCTGTAAAAGAGAACATGTTGTATGAGGGAGTAATAAACAAACTCTGAGACTGAGACGTTTCTCAAGTGTTTAGTCTGAAAAGTCAGCCGTAGAACACGAGTGACTGAAACTCTACACAGAAAGTCTCACTGAGACAGTAACAGTGATAAATATGAGTGAGAGAAAGAGGAAATATTCTGTTCTTTATCAGTCACTGATCTAACACACTGTGTGTCTCTGAGTTTGTAAAGATCATCTTAAACTCAACACAGATGTGAGAGGAAAAACTCACCAGGCGTCAGAATGAAGATGATGATCCAGATGATGGTCATGATTCAAAGATCTAACAGGTCAGTTTACACACAACAAAGTGAGCAGTGTCCTTAACCATGACGCTTAAGGTTATGATGAGAGCTTTAAGACTTCCTGACGTGACAGAGGCCCATCCATCCCTCTCTCTCTCTCTAAAACTGCCCCCCCACCCCCAGCCCGTCTTGAAAACCACACAGTTTAACCATCTTAGTAACCAGTTAGCCACTTCCTCCTGAATGCATTTGTCCTTGTGGGTAGAAAATGATCTGAGATCAGTTTTATTGTTTCTAATCTAACAGCTAAAGTCATTATGAATGTGTACAAATTTGATTCTGAATCAGAATAAATCATATTTTTGGCAGCAAAGCCTGACTGATAACACAGACGTTCACAAACCTGCTGCTGGAAAAGAAAATACCTGTGAAGTCATTGATGCACTGAGATCAAACATCAAAGTGTTTTGAATATGTGTTCATGCATTTTTGTTTCCTGAGCTGGGAGAGCTGCTCTGAGACCGACTGTCAGGGCAGATTATGTTCAGATGTCATAAAGGCTGATTAGAGTACATTTAGCTAAAATCAGTATGTGACATAAGCTGTCATAACATCAAACATTATGGTATCTGTCATGATAATTACCAGAATTACCGTAACAATGTTATGTAATGTTATACTGAACAGAATCTGTCATGACAAATAATGACAGCATCTTCCATGACATGTTTATGGATGGTTATGTCAGTGTTATGTAGCAGGGTTCTAGTAAAGTGCTACCAGACTACACTACAAAACAATAAACATCGATATTAGCCCTGTCCCAACTAGCTCACTTGCAGTTATACAGTCCTCATGTGATTCTTTCTGCACCACATTTGTCTGACAGATGTAAACAAACCCATCCACCCTGATTGATCCTCACCTGCATTCCCAAAATTTTTTGAGATGAAGTCTAGGACCAATCAGAGTGGACGGGTTTGTTTACAGCTGTCAGGCCAACATGGTGGAGAAGATGATCAGATATGAGTTAAAATACAAACATAATCTGTAGCACAGTCTGTATTTCACACAATTCTGTCCCAAAAACATGCTTTTAAACCTGCTGACCTCGAGGTCTCTCACCCTACATGTTTGCATATTGCTGACCTCACCAAAGTATAACACACTATGGAAGCACAACATGTTTAGAAAGATGAATATAACAGCATACAAAGGTTGGTTCCACCCCACTGTATCTATTCAGATATTTTTGGATATTGACGTAAGGTTTGGTGCATTTTTCTCACAGTCTTTTCACAAAATCACAGAAAGTGTGTGGTGAAGGTAAATTCCCCAAAAATGGTAGATATCTTTATTTTTTATCCATATACTTATCAATTATAAAATACACTGTATATTTTACTGCATATTAGTTTTGTCTGTAAGATGCTGTAGAGGCTGTTTTCTTCTATATGTTCTTATTTTTTGCATTTTGTAAATGAAGAAGCACTAAAACCACACATGATTACAGCACTGCTCAATATTTGTAATCATGGTGATGACAGCTTCCTGTTACCAGTGGTTTAACTTCACACATCCTGGGAATTTGTGAAACAGCCTTGTGAAAAAAAAAAACCCTTTTGTACATAAATAAAAATAAACAGTGAGTGGAGCTGACATGTGAGAGCTGTATCATTCTGTTAAACATTGTGTACTTCCGTTGAATGTTGTAGTAAATCTACATAAATATTTTCTTCCTATCAGATGATTTTATAATTCAATTTCACTCCTTTCTAATTATTCTGGAACAGCCCTCAATAAGATGAACCCTCCATATGAACAAAATGGGTAGACTGAGGGGAGGTGGGGTGGGCATGTATCTCTCTCTTTCTCTCTCTACATGAGACTCTACAGGTTCATTAGAGAGTGTTAGAGCTCCCCCTACATGTCAAACAGTGATGCTGTTCTGTTTTTGCAGTTTTCTCTTCATCAATCTGATTGAACGTTTACATCAAGTCTGATTAGCAGCTGAATAAACCAGTTTAGTATATAATCAATCCTGAAAGCTTTTACCTATAAAGCAGAAAAGTAGCATGTTACTTTTCAGATCAGTAATAATTGGGTAATAGCATGGTAATATTATGACAACAGATTGTATTTAACAAAACACTGAGAATTTGCCAATTTGTTGGTTGTTACTAAATAATAATTCACCAGGCGTCAGAATCAAGATGATGATCCAGATGATGGTCATGATTAAAATATCTAACAGGTCGGTTTACACACAACAAAGTGAGCAGTGTCCTTATACATGACGCTTAAGGTTATCATGAGAGCTTTAAGACTTCCTGAAATGACCATCTCAGGGCCAACCATCTCTCTCTCTCTCACTCTCTCTCTCTGTCACTCTCTCTCTCTCTCTCTCTCTAGCCCCCTTTGGCCCGTCTTGGAAACCACACAGTTTAACCATTTTAGTAACCAGTCAGTCACTTCCTCCTGAATGCTTTTGTCCTTGTGGGTAGAAAATGATCTGAGATCAGTTTTATTGTTTCTAATCTAACAGTTAAAGTAGTTCTGAATGTGTACAAAACTGATTCTGAATCAGGATAAAACATCTTTTTGCAGCAAAGCCTGACTGATAACACAGACATTCACAAACCTGCTGCTGGAAAAGAAAACACTTGTGAACTCACTGATGCACTGAGATCAAACATCAAAGTGAATCTGGTAGAGATTAATCATATCTAATGGTGGGAATTTAATCCACAGGGCAGGGAATAAGAAGAAAAAATACAACATTAGCTTCTCCGTCCTCAACTCTCATTCTGGCCTCTACTTCCTCAGCAAATCCTCCTCCTCCTCCATTTGAATGTTCACATGCAAGACTCACCAATTTGAGGTCCAAATTAATTATCATGTTTTCAGTGTTGTTGTATGTGAAGACTCTGTGATGTTAAGCTGTAGTTTAGTTCTTGGTTTGTGTCACAGTTTTGTTTCAAGTTTATAATATTTATACTTTATTTGAATATGTGTTCATGAACGTTTGTTTCCTGAGCTGGGAGAGCTGCTCTGACACTGCCCCTTAGGGCAGATTATGTTCAGAAGGCTGACTAAAGTACATTTAGCTAAAATCAGCATAAGCTGTCATAACATCAAACATTATGGTGTCTGTCATGATAATTACCAGAATTAACATAACAATGTTTTATAATGTTATACTGAACAGAATCTGTCATGACAAATAAATACAGCATCTTCCATGACATGTTTATAGATGGTTATGTCAGTGTTATTTGGCAGGGTTCTAGTAAAGTGCTACCAGAGTGGACTATAAGCTGAGTCTCAACTAGCTCACTTGTGTTTATACAGTCCTCATGTGATTCTTATCTCCACCACGTTTGTCTGACAGATGTAAACAAACCCATCCACTCTGACTGATCCTCACCTGCATTCCCACAATTCCTTGAGATGAAGTCTAGGGCCAATCAGAGTGGATGGGTTTGTTTACAGCTGTCAGGCCAACATGGTGGAGAGGAAGATATTCAGATGTGAGTTAAAATACAGATATGATTTATAGCAATTTCACCAGTTATAGTACAGGCATGGTCTGTTTATAACAAATCTGTCCCAAAAACTTTTAAACCTGCTGACCTCGAGGTCTCTCACCCTACATGTCTGCATATTGCTGACCTCACTGAAGTGTAACACACTGTGGAAGCACAACATGTTTACAAAGATGAATAGAATAGCATGGGAAGCTTAGTTCCATTTTACTGTATCTATTCAGATATTTTTTGGATATTGAAATAAAATTTGGTGCATTTTTCTCACAAAGACAGAAAGTGTGTGGTGAAGGTAAATCCCCCAAAAATGGTAGATATTTTCATCTTTTATCCATTTACCTATCAATTTAAAAAATAAAATGCACTGAATATTTTACTGCATATTAATTTTGTCTGTAAGATGCTGTAGAATCTGTTTTCTTCTATATGTTTTTAATCTTGTGTTTTGCAAATGAAGAAGCACTAAAACCACACATGATTGCAGCTCTGCTCAGTGAGCTCAGTATCTGTAGCCATGGTGACGGCAACTTCCTCTTTCCAGTGGTTTGTTGTTTCTGAGGTTTAATTTCACACATTCTGAGAATTTGTGAAACGGCCTTGTGAGAAAAATGCTGGAAACCTTTTGCACATAAACAAAAGTCATATTTGACTAAACAGTGAGTGGAGCTGACGAGTGTGAGCTGTTTCATCATGTTAAACATTTTGCACTTCTGTTGAGAATGTTGTAGTAAATCTGCATGAATATGTTTTTCCAGTCAGATGATCAATTCCACTCCTTTCTAATTATTCTGGAACAGTCCTCAGTATGATGAACCTCCACATAAACAGAGTGGGTAGACTGAGAGAGAGGTGGGGGGGGGGGCTTGGCATGTATCTCTCTCTGCATCTCTCTACATGAGACTCTACAGGTTCATTATAGAGTGTTAGAGCTCCCCCTACATGTCAAACAGTGATGATCTTCTGTTTTCCCAGTTTACTTTTCGTCAGTCTGATTTAACGTTTCCATCAAGTCTGATTTGCAGCTAAAGAATTAAGTTCAGTATATTATCAATCCCGAAAACTTTTATCTGTAAATCAGAAAAGCAGCATTTTACTTTACAGAGATTGTATTAACAAATCTAAAAATGTTAATGAATTATAAGACAAACATTTATGTCATATGATGTTTTTGTCAGATCTGTGGTTTCTATAAGAGTAACAGTGTGTGGTTAACAGGTATCATCTATGATGCTGTATTTTTCAGATTGTGTGTATCTCAGTATATTTACCTCATCTGTTCCTGTATAATTACACTATGTGTAGATTGGCCTGTATGTACATGTAATAGAACTATCGTTATATTACAGTAATTTAGTCATTATGCAGCAAGCTGGATTATTCTGATGAACTGATGTGTTCACCTTATATGAGATACAGAAACTGAGAAATTATAGAAAGAAGTAAGTTTGGATTTGACAGCTGCAATAACATTTAGTTCCACTGTAATTACAGCCTGTAACTGTGTCTGAACATCATAGTGCACCTGACCATTTAAACACATTATGAGTAAGAAACAACAATGTCTTTAATGATTATAACAACAACTTAAACACTAATATCATTTAACCTTAGTAGAACTACTTCATTGTTTTGGAGTAATAACGCTAATATTATATAATCCTATAATGATTTAAAAGAATTGGGGTGATATGTTGATTAAGCAGATGTTAGGCGTTCCCTTATTAATGAAAAAGACAAGAAAAAAATATTTGTTTCCACTATTTTTCTATTTTATTCCCGACTAGTGATTAAGTTATGTAATGCTGGTGGAATTGGAAACAGGTCAGTAACATGATTGGGTATAAAAGAGCATCTCAGAGTCTTTCAGAAGTAAAGCTGAGGAGGGGTTCACCACTCTGTGAACGACTTCTTGCAAATAGTGCAACAATTCAAGAATAACATTTTTCAATGAAAAATAGCAAAGAATTGTGTATTTCATCATGTGCGGTACATAATATCATTAAAATACAATACAATACTGGCTGGCCATGAACTTCAGGCCCTCAGGCAGCACTGCATTAAACACATCCCCATCACAGCTTTTTTGAAATGTGTTGCTGGCATCAAATTCAATATGGGCATATATTTTTCAAAAACAATACAATATCTCAGTTTCAACATATATATGCTGTTTTTGTGCTATTTGTAATTAAAAATGGGGTTTAAATGATTTGCACATCATTGGTTTCTGTTTTTGTTTACATTTTGCACAGCGTCCCAACTTTTTTTCTTTTCTTTTTTTTTGGAAACAGGGATGTATATGGCAGAATACATGTTTCCTAATTTTGATAGGTATTTACTAGAGGTTTACTTAATATTTTCTATTCAGAGGTCTAGTTAGTGTCTCTACTGCCACTTTAAGAGTCTGCAAGGTTTGACGTCATCACTGGTGTCTTTGTCTGCAGTTTGTGAACTGACAGAAGGTGGGCGCTGTTTCTCTGCTCAGAGCAACTGGATATTTATTGTGCAAATCGACACACATTCACTTGTAGTCATAAAATAAATAAATAAATAATAACAATAATAATAAGAAAATACATGTTCTATTCATGTATGACCCAAGATCATATTAAAACTGTAAAATGATAAAATAAGACAATGTCAAAAGTGAAAACACAATATATAGACAAAATAAGAGGAACTGTGAATAAAACTGTAAATAACAGTAAAACTAGAGGCTACAATATTAAAATATAGAATATGTAGAAGAAATTGATACAGTCTGATGACATTTTAATGAGTGATATTACTGAGCAAAGGATATGATGTAAGTTCCATCTTAAAAGAAGAGAATCTTGTGCTTTTGGGGTCCTAAAGTCTGAGACCACATGGAAAATCTGCGATGTTTTTCATTTTAAGCCTGAAAATAAATAGGAAGCTTTAGAAGTTTGAAAAAAATAAACAAAGAAAAATGAAGCCAAAAAAGTATTTAAGACTCTTAAGCACTAATTTAAGGTCACTATTCAAATTTAAGCAAAATTTGTGAAATTGATCATGTTATGGCCTTTGTACAAAGATTTTTTGGGTCTTATCTCTTCATTAAAGCTCATGTTTGGACCACTCTTAGGTGGATTTGATCGGCTCATCAGAGGCTTTTGTACAAACTTGTGGAGTTCATTACCAGCTCCAGTTCTCACTGTCATTAAAGCAAAAGGTGGATAAAATTCTGAACTTCTTGTTAAAATTCCAAAGACACTTTTCATGGATATTTTTATGCAGGCAATATTGTGGTGTTAGAGCATGCATTTGTTCCCATGATGCTCTGCGCATGCTTAACCAGACTGTATTTAGTTCTAAAACACTAAGTAAAGGTTTTCAGTTGCCTTTTCAAGTATGTGATGTGAATGTTTACAGGTTATGTGATAGAAAGCTGAAGCAGTTTGGGAAGGTACTGTGTTTGGGAGTGTTGGCCACCATCATCCAGGTTTGGGTTGTGATTCATAACCCTGGGCTGGATTCTGTAGCAGCTGTGCTTGAGGTGTAGAGTTTTAACTTTCTCTAGAAATATCAGTGGTTTACCTCTCTGTACTCTGGCTGCTTTTTGTGTTTTGTGCTTGTGTCTGTGTTTGTTCAAGTCAGGCTTTGGGCCCATAGAGGTCTAATCACAACCAACCACCGACACCCCATTTCTGTTTTTGACATGTCGCATTGCAGGGCATTGTGCTGGTTTTCCACTTTAAATATTGTTTAGCAATTTGTTGAAACAGGATTAAACTGATCAAAAAACAGATGAGGAGAAACTAATCCATGAAGTGGAGAATAGTGAGCTGTATGATCTTTACTCTAATGATGATAATGACATTGCTAGCCTGCAAGAAGTTTCCATCGGTGGTACCATGTTTTTAATGAACTACAGATACTGCTTTAAACTGAGTGTAAATAATCCTTCTTATTAATCTGTTTTGTGTCACAATTGTCTTAGAATCTAATAATTAAAATTAAAAATTAATTATTTGGTATAATGTGTGGTATAATTACAGTACTGCATTTGAAGCTAGGCTATTTAGTGAAGTACTGACACTGATGAGCTGACCTACTCTGTGCTCTGACTACTCTGGCTGTACAGTTTATACTAATGTAAAACTAGTGATATATATGTATGCCTCTTTAATTCTTACCAGTGACCTGTAAAGAATGGTGAGTAGATAAATCATCTACTTCATCTGTAAAGTACTAAAATCTGTGTCATTACTTGTTTCTCTTTTCTCTAAGAATGTAGATGGATTGTGGTGTAATTACAGTGTAATAAGACATTAATGTTTGTTACTCACTGTTATATTCTCATAGTCATCAGTACTGAATGAGTTGTCATCAGGAGGCGGAGCATTGAGGCCTATGTCCTGAGAACAGAGAGTTAGAGAACAGGTCAGATATTAGCAAAGGGCACCAGGACTTGGACTTGGTTCCACCTTAAATACTTAAGTTAAGCCTGCTGCCTTTGATCAAAACATAGATAAACTGGCCAATATATGAGGAGAAACTAATATTACTTTTTTTGTTTACTAATCTGCTGTGCTTTACACATGTTAAATATGTAGTTATTTTCCCAATGTAGACATCATGAATGTTTTGCTTTGCAATACTTTGTGTCGTAGCTGTTATTAGCAGATGAACAGTGTGAGATCAGATCTATTTTTCTTCACAGAAGGTAAAACTTTCTTGTTAATCTGTTTTATGTTAGAATTGTCTCAAAATATAATAATACAAAGTAAGAATGAAACAGTGGCATAATCACAATAAGATACTCAATGTTGATGATTCCCGGCTGAGTTCTTAGGTTCTTAGGTTGAACCGAAAACTACCTCATAGATAAGAAACAATGTGTGATACTGGGTAACCACAAATCAGATTTAACTCACACACCCAAAGGAGTCCCACAAGGCTCAATCCTGGGTCCAGTATTATTTTAATTATATACACAAATTAGTTCCAAATACCAAGAAAACTAAGCATATGCTGTTCTCCACTGTGAATATTACTACCTGACAGGATCCAGCATTAAGCAAATCACAGAGTTTAAGTTCCTCAGCATTTGGCTGAATGGGGAGCTTACATTTAAATCTTATATTAACAAATTAAATTATAAACTAGTTAATAAGTGCAGATTGAGGCTTGGATTCCTATATCAAAACAACGCTGACATAGTCTACAGACATGCATCCGCCAGTGCCTCTAAACCACTAGACTGGCTCTATCACTCTACCTTGCCATTCATTAGTGGCGACCCTTATAACTCTCACCACTGCAGACTGTATGATAAAGTTGGCTGCCCCTCACTAGCTGCATGAAGAGAATTACACTGGCTTATTTTTATTTGCAGATTATTCTCCAGCCATATGCCAGCTTATCTCGCATCTATGATATCTATAAATAACAATAATTATCAGATCTGCTCTAGTGACTGGATCACCTGTCAGGTACCGAGAGTTTTTACTGAACTGGGAAAATCTGCTTTTAGCTACAGAGCCCCTGTAAGCCGAAGTTCACTACAGGATTCTCTAAAACTCTGCTCCCTGGAGTCACTCAGACATTTTTAACTTTTAGCCTCTAACCACATTCAGACAACCTCAAACTGTTTTCTTTCTCCTTTTTATTTATTATATCACTGTTTTATTGCACCTGTTTTATTTGTGGTAACTGCTTTTACTCTTCTTTTCTAGTAAATATTTTTTTGTTTTCTAAAATTTTAGTTTTTTTTGAAAGTTTATTTTGTATTATCTAAGTTGGTTCCTTTCCTTAATTTTATTGTGTTTTCATGATATATTTTATTGATATTTCAGGCCTGCCATTCCAACTTTTTCAATCCCTGTATAATTTGCTCCACGACGCTGCGAATGAGGAATTGTGAATTATTGTCAACCTCAATGTACTTCCAAGTTGAAATAAAGGTTGATTGACTTGGGTGGCTAAACACTGCAGTTAAACCTAAAATGGATGAGGAGTAATCCAAACTAATCCATGAGGTGGAGAACTGTGAGCTGTATGATCTTTCCTCTGATGTTTATAAGGACATTGCTAACCTGCTGGAAGTTTTAATCAGTGGTAGCATATTTTCGTTCTACTGTGAGTTTCTGATATTGCTTTAAAATGTGTAACTCGCATATAAAATATAAAACTTGTTCTCTTAAACTGATACATTCATAGGTCGTTTATGATTTGTCTGATGAATATGTTTCCAGTGTAAACATCATGAACATTTTGTGTTATGATATTTTATCCAGTCATGTTTATATCCAGCAGCTCTAGATTGGAACTTTGTTTCCTCACAGAATAAAAACAAACTTTCTTGTTAAAATCTATTTTTTGTCAGTTTACTCAAAGTCTATTAATAAAAAATCAAGAATGAAACTGTGGTGAAATGTCAATAAAATGCTAGAAGTGGATGATTAATCCTTACCATGTTACCATCCTACACCAGTAAAAGAATGACGAGTAGGAAAATAATCACCTCATCTTAAAGGAGTGAGATCTGTGTCATTACTTGCTGTCTGTATTCTCTAAAATGCAGTTGGACTGTGGTGTAATTACAGCTAAATATCTGGAACTCACTGTAATGTTCTCGTAGTCTTGAGCACTGGATGAGTCGTCATCAGGAGGCGGGGCTCTGAGACCTGCTTTCTGCAGAACAGGCACAGATCAAAACAGAAAGAATATTATTTTTCAGCCAAGGGCAACAATTTGCTTTACACTGATGTTCCACCTAAAACACTAAGTATTGCTGTCTTTTGTCAAAACACAGTTAAACTGGCCAAAGACAGATGAGGATAAACTGATCCATGAAGTGGAGAACAGTGAGCTGTATGATCTTTCCTCTAATGTTTACAAGGATATTGTTTGCCTGCTGGAAGGTTTAGTCAGTGGTACCATGTTTTAAATTCTAATTCTCTCAACCTGTTAGCTGATAAGATCATAGTTTGTTTATATTTAGTCTAGATGAATATGTTTCCAGTGCAGACATACTGAACATTTTTGCATTGTGATACCTCATTTAGTAGCCTTTATGCACAGCAGTGCTAGACCAGAGCTATTTTATTCATGCAGAGAAAATGAATATTTTAAAAACTGTTCTTTTGTGTCATAATTGTGTCAAAATATATTCATAAAATTAAACATAAAACTGTAGTATAATCTCAAGAAAATGCTTAAGGTCGAGATTTCATCCTATAAACAGTTTTTCATAATACAGCAGTTCCTCTTGCATTATTAAAGTAGAATTACTGTTAAAAAAATCAATATTTCCAGTGGCCAGTAAAAGAATGATGAGTACATAAATATTCACTTAATCCAAAAACACTGAGATCATCATTTTCTTCATTCTCTAAAATGGTTTTGGAGGGTGATGTAATAACAGTGTTTATGCAACTCACTGTTACATTCTCATAGTCCTCAACACCGCAAGAGTCATCATCAGGAGGCTGGGGTCTGAGGACTGTGCTCTGCAGAAAAGAGTCACATTTTAGCCAAGGGAACCAGGAGGGTTAAAGGACCGACCGCTGACTGACTTATATCTAGAATATTGTGAGAACTCACCTCATAGTCTGGGTCATCCATATTTCTGCTTTGCCTCTTCCTCCTGCTCACAAAAAATAAATAAATAACATAATATGAAGAGTCTGAAACCATGTGGTGAATTCCTTTTAGATAAGAATCTCACACACACCAGGTCCTTTCAGGTGAGAACCAGATTTTTACCAAAAAAAAAATGTTCCCTCAGAGGCTCCATAAAGAAACAAAGATTTTATGTGCATTAGTGTTTATAATACATGATATAAAGACATTGATTTTTTCAACAACATAGTTGCAACCAGTGATGTAATTTAGTAACTGTATTTAACTTCATTTTCTCTGCATAATTTTCTCACCTCTTCCAGAAAACTACAGCGAGAAAAATTACCACCCCACAAAGTGCGACTCCAACAGCTGAATACAGAATCACTGAGTAACCTGCTGAAAAGAACAGTGCTCTAACAAACACGTTCATAACCAGAAACTGCATACAGTGTCATAGTTTTAAAGCACAAGGAATGAATGACTTAAATAAATAATTATTAATCATTTTATACAGAAACTGGAACATATTCAAATAAAAATTCATACAGTCGTGTGCCTCACCATATAAATCGACTGGCACCAGATCTGATCTCTGAGCTCCATGTTGATTCTGAGCCTTGCAGTAGTAAGATCCACTCTGTAGAGGACTGTAACTGTGTCCAGATCCTACAGGTGAGGTTCCACCTTCTTTAAACCAGGTGTAGATCTTCACAGGTGGGTTTGCATCACTGCTGCAGGTCAGAGTCACTGAAAAGCCCACCAGTATGTGTCCAGAGGAAATGATGGACACTGAGACATTCTTTGGAAGATCTACAGCAGACAAGAAAAAGATCTTTGAGGAAAATGAGTGTCAGGAAATCACTTAATGAAACCTGAGAAATCATCATCAACATACACAGAACACTAATCTGCACAGCAGTGGAGTTTCTCTCTCCATGTTCATTCTGACTCTGGCATGTGTATTCTCCACTGTCCTCAGATCTGATGTTGGGAATGCTGTAGGTTTTTCCTTCTCCTACTGATGTTGATCCCTTAAACCAGGTGTAAGGGGCTCCCGAGTGGCAAAACCATCTAAGCGTTGGCCCTATCATCAGGAGATCGATCCCTGGTGATGCTACAGCCATCCGTAGCCGGGAGTCAGAGAGAGCACAATTGGCCTCGTTCTCTCTGGGTGGGTAGGATGGCCCCTCCTTCTCCCCCCATCACTCAGCGCGATGCTAGTTAGCGCAGGCATCTGTTAGCTGACGTAACAGACCTGGCGGTTGGCGCTTTCCTCCGAGCGCGTTCGGCTGTCCAGTGACGTTGCGTGAGCGGCAGCTCGAAAAGAAGCGGTGGTTGGCTTCACAGGTCTCGGAGGAAGCCTGTGTTAGCCTCCACCCTCCTAGCGTTGATAGTATCGTGTGATTGGGGGAGTCCTAACTAGTGGGTGGAATTGGAGACGACTAAATTGGGGAGAAAATCGGGTAAAAAATTAAAAAAAAACAAAAAAAAAACAGGTGTAGATCTTCACAGGTGGGTTTGCGTCACTACTGCAGGTCAGAGTCACTGAACTGCCCTCCACTATTTCACCAGAGGGACTGATGGACACTGAGACATTTTTTGGAGGATCTAAAGATAGAGACATTCTTAAAATGACAGTGACATCATGTTACTTAGACATTTATCATCCTGTTTGCTGCTGATACTGTCTTATACACCTCTTTACAGCATAAAGCTGGAGACTCAACTCAGACTTGCATGAAGCATCTTGGCTCATACAGCTCTGAACATATATGACTATAGACTAACTGGGACACACAACTGGGCTATTATTCACTACAAGCTCATGTGCAGGTAAAACACCCAGTTAAAAACCACATCGGCCCACATGGACAGGCTGGCTGGATCTCAACAAAGTCAGAGTGGTTTGGAATGAAATCTTTAATGAAAAGAATTGTTCACAGTGGTGGTGATGGGAGCCAGACGTCTGGAGAGTTTAATGCCTCTAAAGGTTCCCTCACAGAAACATATTACTTATAATGCTTATGTGTTTGTTTAAGATATATTCATAGCAGAGAGGTACAGTCGAATGCAAATGCTTCAGTGCCTCTGATTAAATAGCGTTTGATTGTTTGATTTCAGATTTACTGCCATTTTATCTTTATCAACACAACTGAAGGAGACACAACACATTTCTGGATAGTAAATGAAATGTCTATATTGTTGTAGACATTATTGTTGTAGACTTTGTGACCCCTGGTTCCTCTCACCACCACTGTGAAGAAATCAATGTCAGTAAGTTTCTCTATCATGAACCATTTTACATGAATCCACTCTGAACAACTTTCCTCTTAAAGATTAAAATCTACAGAAATTTTTAAAATTTGGTGGAATGCCCCTTTAATTTGAAAACATATAAACTCAGCTATGCAGGAGCACTAGCTATTACTTTGTGCAGTAGTCTATGTTTTGTAATATGCAATGAAGTCATTTGCATGGAGTAAATAAGCTCTTCTGTATTAATTTAACCTCTAATAAAGATTATCTGAATAGAATTATATAGAATTCTGAATAGAATTTTTTTTATTTTTAATATATAGTTTTCTGTCACTTATTTATTTTTGAACATAATAACCAATAACCGAATAGTTTTATACTTCAGAAATGTTTGGGAGCTGAAATATAAGCTCAGATCAGGTGCTTTGATTCAATAATACTTTTAAAAAGATTATTATACTAAAACAATTCAGAGAGCTAGAAAGAGCTTGATGCAGTTCTTCATTCATTTTTATATAACGCAACCTGCCATTTGCCTATTAAGCTATGTTTTAGGATCGATAAATAAGTTTTCGTAGTACAGACGTCATAGATCAACAGGCACTGATTTGATGGATAATCTGATGGAGACACAAGTAAGAAAACAGACTGAGAGAAAGAGCTCATACCTGTGGATGGAAAACTGGAGAGATGTGTGGATTGTGTCTGCACTGATGGAGGAGAATATGTGGAGTGAGAGACAGTAGTAGGCGTATCTAAAGAAAAAGAAATAGAGACAATATAAAATTAATTCATCTTTCAGCATTAAAATCTCACTGAACACACAGGAAAATGTATTGTATTTGTTTCTCTGTTTATTAGTCTGAACCGTCTGTCACTCACCAGGTTTAACCAGTAATAGAATCTCTGTGTAAAGATCAGGAAGTGCTTTAGTCCTCTGTATCCCACACCAGTATGTTCCTTCATCCTCTGGTCTCAGATCAGTGATGGTGATGGTGAAGACTCTGGCTGCTGTGTGGTCATCCAGAGAGAATCTCTGATCTTCAGCAGATCCAGACCGAACAGGAATGTCTTTAGTTCCCCATATAGCAGAACATTCTCCTCTGCAGAGATACTTTATGTTGGTTTCATATCCAGACTTGTAGGAACATTTAATCTGAACTGACTGTCCTCTGTGTCCAGTTACAGTAGTTACAGCACTGATTCCAGCTGTAAAAGAGAACATGTTGTATAGAAGTAATAAACGAACTCTGAGACTGAGACGTTACTCAGGACTGTTTAGTCTGAAAAGTCAGCTGTAGAACACGAGTGACTGAAACTCTACACAGAAACGTCTCACTGAGACAGTAACAGTGATAAATATGAGTGAAAGAGGGAATATTCTGTTCTTTATCAGTCACTGATCTAACACACTGTGTGTTTCTGAGTTTGTAAAGATCATCTTAAACTCAACACAGATGTGAGAGGAAAAACTCACCAGGCGTCAGAATGAAGATGATGATCCAGATGATGGTCATGATTCAAATATCTAACAGGTCAGTTTATACCTGACAAAGCAAACAATGTACATGACGCTTAAGTTTATCATGAGAGCTTTAAGACTTCCTGAAGTGACAGAGCCCCACCCATCTCTCCCTCTCTCTCTCTCTCTCTCTCTCTCTCTCTCTCTCTCTCTCTCTCTCTCTTTACCCCCCTTTGGCCCGTCTTGGAAACTACACAGTTTAACCATCTTAGTAACCAGTCAGCCACTTCCTCCTTAATGCATTTGTCCTTGTGGGTAGAAAATGATCTGAGATCAGTTTTACTGTTTCTGATCTAACAGTTAAAGTCGTTATGAATGTGTACAAAACTGATTCTGAATCAGGATAAAACATCTTTTTTGCAGCAAAGCCTGACTGATAACACAGACATTCGTAAATCTGATGCTGGAAAAAAAGATACCAATTTGAGATCCAGATTAATTGTCAGCCTTTCATTGTGGTGGGTTGTGCGGACTATGTGATGCTAAGCTGTAGTACAGTTCTTGGTTTGTGTCACAGTTTAGTTTTAAGTGTTTGTTTTTTAAATATTTTTGAATGCAACACCATAGTGAGAATCACTTTCTTTTTTTTTTTTTAAGTACATTCAATAACATCCATCCTCCCATGCTGGGGGAGAAGATGGACAAAATGCAGGTGGACAAGTTTGTGATTGCATAGGTCTTGGACTACCTGTCGGGAAGACCCCAGTATGTGTGGTTGAAAACCTGCCTGTCAGACCATCTGGTCAGCAGCATTGGAGCACCTCAGGGAAGTGTGCTCTCCCCTTCCTCTTCACCCTGTACAAGATGGACGTCCAATACAGGCTGACCACTTCCACCTTCAGAATTTCCTGATGACTCTGTGGTTGTTGGGTGCATTAGGGATGGGTAGAAATGAGAGTATAGCAACCTTGTGGGAAAGTTTGTTGAGTGGTGTACGAGGAACCACTTGATCCTCAATGTGACCAAGACCAAGGAGATGGTGGTGGACTTCAGGATGAAGAGGACCATGATCAGTCCCATTACCGTCATGGGTCAGAACACTGAGCTGGTAGACACCTACAAATATCTGGGTGTCCTGCTTGACAATGAACTGCACTGGAGGGCCAACACAGAGGCTATGTACCGAAAGGGGATGAGCAGTCTCTACTTTTTGAGAAGGCTCAGGTCCTTTAATGAGTGCACCAAGATGTTGGCGATCTTCTACCAGTCTACCAGTCTACTGTTGCAGGTGCTGTCTTCTTGGCAGCAGTCTGCTGGGGAGGGAGCATCAGAGGGGAGATGCAAAAAGGCTCAACAAACTTATCAAGAAGACTGGTTCTGTCTTGGGCTTGGGACAGTAAGCCAACACCGATATGAGCCCTGTATCAAATAGCACGCTTGTGTTTATACAGTCCTCACGTGATTCTTATCTCCACCACGTTTGTCTGACAGCTGTAAACAAACCCATCCACTCTGACTGATCATAAAATTCCTTGAGATGAAGTCTAGGACCAATCAGAGTGGATGGGTTTGTTTACAGCTGTCAGACCAACATGGTGGAGAAGAAGATATTTCACACAAGTCTGTCCCAAAAACATGCTTTTAAACCTGCTGACCTCGAGGTCTCTCACCCTACATGTCTGCATATTGGTGACCTCACCAAAGTATAACACAGTATGGAAGCTCAACATGTTCAGAAAGATGAAAACAGCACGGGAAGGTTAGTTCCACTTTAGTATATCTATTCAAATATTATTATGGATATGTACATAAAGCTTGGTGTATTTTTCTTACAAAGACTTTTCACAAAATCACAGGAAGTGTTTAATAAAGTAAAATATTTCCTAAAAGGGTAGATTTCTTTCATCTTTTATCCATTATCATATCAATTTAAAAATAATATGCACTGTATGATTTACTGCATATTCATTTTGTCTGTAAGATGCTGTAGACGCTGTTTTTTCTTCTATATGTTCTTATTCTTCCATTTTGTAAGTGAAGAAGCACTAAAACCACACATGATTACAGCTCTGCTAAGTGAGCTCAGTATCTGTAGCCATGGTGACGGCAACTTCCTCTTTCCAGTGGTTTGCTGTTTTTGAGGTTTAATTTCACACATTCTGAGAATTTGTGAAACGGCCTTCCAAGAAAAACCTTTTCTACATGAACAAAAATAATATTTGACTAAACAGTGAGTGGAGCTGACGTGTGAGAGCTGTTTCATCGTGTTAAACAGTTTGCACTTCTGTTGAATCCTGTGGTAAGTCTACATGAATATTCTTCCTATCAGCTGATTTTATAATGAGAGTGAGACTGAGCCTTTTATTTTATCTTATTCTATGATCCAAGATGGCGCCGCAGACGGCAACACTGGTTGGGAGCTCTGTCGTGTTTTGTTTGTTTTTGTTTGTTTGTACTGTTGTATGTGAACCAGTCTCACTAACATACAGCGCAGAAGATCTGCTGAACCTCAGGCAGTCCATGCCACAAGGCATTTTTCCTGACTTTTCACTTTCTGACTGCTTTTTGGACATTTTGGTGAGCGGAGCGGCTGCTCTCTACAGCAGGCACAGACGGACACGCAGACGCGGGAAGCGCACTGGAGCGCTGGTTAAACTCCGTCAGCGCAGACTTTGCACACCGCTCCCCAGCATTCATATGGTGAATCTTTGCTGCTTAGGGAATAAATTTGACGAGCTTTCCCTTCTAAACAGAACCAACAAGGACTTTTCTCTCTCTGCTGTGCTGTGCTTCACTGAGTCTTGGCTCACTGAGTCGACCCCGGACAGCGCGCTCTAGCTCCACGGCTTTAACCTCTACAGAGCGGACCTCTCCACGGAGCTCTTGGGCAGGAAGAAAGGTGGCAGAATCTGCTTTTATATCAACCAAGGCTGGTGTACAGATGTCACAGTATCAACGAAAACATGCAGCCCTAACCTGGAAACACTTTTTATAAACTGCAAACCATTTTATTGTCCAAGGGAATTCACGTCTATTATACTCGCAGGAATCTATATTCCACCCCAGGTGCTGCGTGTTCTCGCAGACCACATCACCAGCGCGTAGCTCAAACACATAGACTCTGTTTGTATCATTTTAGGGGACTTCAACAGAGCGCAACTCACTAGCGAACTGCCTAAATACAGACAGCATGTTAGCTGCCCCACCAGGGAGAGTAATAATTTAGATCACTGCTACACTGTGTTAAAGGGGGCCTATCACTCTGTTCCCCGTGCTGCTCTGGGCCTCTCCGATCACTCGCTAATCCACCTCCTTCCAACCTACAGGCAGAAGCTCAAGTGTTCCAAACCTGTAGTCAGCTCAGTGAAGAAGTGGACCACCGAGGCTAAAGAAAGGCTTCAGGACTGCATGGAATTAACAGATTGGGGTGTGTTTGAGGATGCCTCAAGCAGCCTGGATGAATATACAGACACAGTGACATCCTACATCAGCTTTTGTGAAGACACCTGTGTTCCCACCAGGACTTGCATTAAATACAACAATGACAAGCCCTGGTTCAATGCCAGACTGAAACAGTTGCGCCGGTCTAAATAAGCAGCGTATAGGAGTGGGCACTGTACAGCGGGCTCTGTACAATCAGGGTAGGGAGCTTAACACCTTTTACTGCATGTTTGAAAAGCCCAGCTCCACACTTTAACTCAACACAGATTCATACCCTCCTGTCATTCAGCCACATATTCAGCCTACCCTGACGATTTGGAAGAAAGATGTACATCGACTCTTCAGGAGACAAAAAGTGTGGAAAGCACCAGGACCAGATGGTGTATCACCCTCCTGTCTGAGGGTCAGTGCCGACCAGCTCGCGCCAGTGTTTACAGCGCTCTTTAACAAATCACTGAAACTGTGTCGTACCTTCCTGCTTCAAACGCTCCACCATAATTCCAGTTCCCAAGAAAGCAACCATCACATGACTGAATGACTACAGACCCGTTGCTTTGACCTCTGTAGTCATGAAATCCTTTGAGAGACTGGTGCTCTCCCATCTGAAGAACATCACAGATCCTCTGCTAGACCCCCTTCAGAGTCTGCTTACAGATGGGTGGTTGATCAGGTGGTCCTTGGAGCAGCCACAATAACCTGGTGCTTAACACAGCGAAAACAGTGGAGATGTCAGTGGACTTCAGGAGGAGCCCTCCAGCCCTGTCAGCACTCACCATCCTGGACAGAGCTGTGGTGACAGTAGAGTCCTGCAAGTTCCTGGGCACAACAATCACCAGGGACCTGAAGTTGGACAGCAACATCGGCTCCATCATCAAGAGTGCCCAGCAGAGGATGTACTTCCTGCTTCAGCTGAGGAAGTTCAACCTGCCCCAGGAGGAAGATCTCCACAGACCCCTCTCACCCCGGACACCACCTGTTCCAGCTCCTTCCCTCAGGCCGGCGCTTCAGCCAGATGAGGATCAGGATATCCAGGCTACAAAAGAGCTTCTTCCCACAAGCCATCACTCTCTTAAACAGTTAATATTACACAAAAATAAAACAATATTCCAGCTTCAAATTGCACCTTTAAAATACTGGTATATAGTATCTGAGTCAACTCCATCCTCTAGAACTGCCGCCTCAAACCAGTGTTTTATTCTAGCATCTTACTTACCTGCCTTATTACCCCACTTATCGGACTGTTTCCTCACTGATCCCTTTCTCTGCCACTATACACCCCTTTAACTGCTGCTGCACTCAGCACTTAAACTTTAGACCCATACTTTGCACAATGTAAGGTTTACAGGTATGACTGCGTGTGTGTGTGTGTGTGTGTGTGTGTGTGTGTGTGTGTTTGAGTGAGTGATGGTAGGAATGCATGTTTTATTTTATTTTATTATTTTGTTATATTTTAGATTTATTTTATATTATTCACTACATGTAAATGTCTGTCTGGTACTGTGCACTGTGAGCTCCTGTAACCAAAACCAAATTCCTTGAATGCGTAAGAACACCTGGCCAATAAAGCTTGATTCTGATCCGTCATAATAACATAATATCATGGCAAGTGGTTGTACGTAACATCAACAGCATCACACATGTTACCTGTTTACTACATATTGTTACTCTTATAGAAACCACGGATCTGCCAAAAAAAGTTTCAGGTTGTTACTAAGTAATAAGATAATAACTACAACAGTTACAACAATGTTACTGACCAATAAGTTAATATATATATATATTAGGGGTGGGGGAAAAATTGATTCTTAGATGCATTGCGATGCGGACGTGGACAATTCAGAATCGATTCATTCAACATCAAAAATCGATTTTCTAAATATTTGATTTATAACATAAAGTTGACAGAACACAAAGGGCGGAACTTGGAAGTGGGTAAGTGCAGTGCCCAGACAGACTGTGGCGGCACGTAACACATAAGAATCTGGTGTACAGGTACAGAAACCTGATTTTTATCATTTTGTCATACATAATTTCAATTTGTGATCCATTATTATCAACTGTATTTAACTTCATTTTCTCTACATAATTTTCTCACCTCATCCAGAAAAATACAGCAAGAAAAACTGCAACCCCACAGTCCGACTCCAACAGCTCCATACAGAATCACTGATTAACCTGCTGAGAACAACAATACTCTAAAAAACTCATTCATAACCAGAAACTGCATAAAGTATGATAGTTTGTAAAGATTAATGAATGAATGATTTAAATACATCATCATTAAACATGTGAAACAGAAAATGGAACATATTCAAACATTTACTCTTTTGTTTCAGCTGGATTAGCTATTAAGCTAGCCAGCAAGCACACTTAAAAACTACAGCTTAATCAACCATTTTAAGCTGTTTTATAATCTTCATTTTAAAGCACCGTATTTATTGTGTGTAGCACTTCATTACTGCTCTTCAGACTGAAGATTTTTTCTATAATGAAAGTTTCAATATTTAAAGCTGTATCAATCCTGAAAAGTGCAGCTGATAGCAAGACTGAAATTCTTTACTAAAGAAGTAACTTGGCTCATACATCTCTGAACATCTGTGGCAAATAGTGAAGAATATGTACTACACTCACATCTAATATTGAGGTTCTGAGCAGTAGAGTTGAGGTGTTGATCTCCTCTTACAGCACAGCTATAACTGCCTGCATCCTCACTGCTGACTGTCTGCAGGTGGAGCTGGTTGTTCTTGATGGTCTTTGTGGTTAAAGGACGTCCATTTTTGTACCAGATGAATGTTGGGTCAGTCAGACTGCAGGTGGTTTTACATGTCAGATCTGCTGTTTCTCCCTCTGTCACTTCATCAGGAGTTTCCACAAGGAGCTCTAAGACAATGAGATAAACATCAGGTCAGGAAAGAAAAGCTGCAGTTAGTCAGACACCCTTGTGCTCTCAGCCTTTTTTTTTCCCTTTTTCAGCTTCAATGCTTTTGTAGGTGTTCCCACATACAGGTCTAAATTGAGAAACTTCCAATCAGGAAAGAAAAGCTGTATATAGTCAGTTGTCCATTTACAAAAGCTTAGATTTTCAAGTTCTTTCTTACTCTTGTTGTTTACTGAGAAATAAAGAGATTAAAACATGTGAAATGGTTGCAGTTGGTTTTCATTGTCTATTTCAGTTCTACACAGTTTTGATTCCACATCTTGAGGAGGGACCAATTGTGAATTCATTATTTTTCACTAGATAACATACATTAATTATAATATTCTCTCTTAATAGTTACAAAATAATAACTGCAAAGAGATCATCAATACCAAAATAATAACCTATCAAAATGTATTATCTTTAATGTATTAAGCAGAGCAAATTAGTCTGTTGAAAAAAAAAGACTAAATCAGGATTGAAAATAAATGAAAATGACTTTTATATAATGACAGATATAATAAAACAACATAAGCGAGAGTCTTTATTGATAAGGAACATTTCTCTGAAGCTAAAGCTGTGTGTGATCAGTGGAAAACCTGATGATTTTACTCACCTGTAACTCTGAGCTGAACTCCAGGTTCACCCACCCATCTTTGTTTATCTACATTTGTTCTGATTCTGAAGCAGAACTGATGTTCATCCTTCTTCATTCCATCACTCAGTTTGAGGGAGAAGTGTTTCTGTTCATCAGTTAAACACTCAACTCTGCCTGAATAATCTGGGTCTTTACTCAGATTAGGAATCATATCTGGGTCTATAGTTCAGAAAGTCTCTGTCACTGTAAAATGTTCTGGGTGAGTATAAGTTCCATTCATAAACACTGTGGATCCTTTTAAAGCACATATTTCCTGTTGGTTGTACTTCACACTCCACTCTGTTCCAAAAGCTCCTGAAACATATGATGCATGAAAGAGCTGATTACAGAGTCTGGAGCCCATAAGACAGTCAGAGTTACTGTAGCTTACAGCTTCACTTCTCTCCTCTCGAACTCCAGCAGCTCCTCTACAACACTGAGCTGATTCTGAGAGAAACCACAAAGTGAGAGGGCCTCCAAAGGTGTTGCAGCAAAGAGGGAGAGGAGTAAAATGAAGCACTGACTATCAATATAATTAGTGTTTTCCAGTCGGGAGGCAGCTGTCTAATTAAGCAGCATTCTAAGGCAGCATTTGCCGATTAGCTCCCAAGACAAGTGCTGTCCCATTCGGAACGCAGCATAAGGCAGCTGCCTTCTAAGGTGTCTTATTTTGACCAAATCTGAAGGCAGCATCGCATGTATCCTTGTCAGTGAAGGCAATCCCACAATACTGTTCACTGGCCGAAAGTTCCATTGTGCCGGTCTGATAAACATGGTGGACGAAGCAGCCATTTTTTGCCGACCGAGGGGTTTACAAATGTGAGTTATTTCTTCACTATTGTCTTTACTGTTTCGATTTATTGTTGGATTTGTGTAAAGTATTGAACATATGTGTTTTTAGATCTCTAGAAATTGTTTCTGTGGTGAAATTCTAGCAGTTCGCTTGTCTAAGGCGAATTGACCGGCTGTGGTTGTAACTCGTTAGCTCGGTAAAGCCTGCGGTAGTTAGGTTAGCTGGCAGGCTAACTGTGTAAACTCGCCGGCTCTTCAAAAGGAAAGAGTCCAGTTTAAAATAGATGAAAAAAATGGCTGTTCACTGTTTAGTAGCGTTTAATTTCATTTAGCGTCAGTACTTAGGGATTTTTTCTGTTCTCAGGAACGAACATTACAGCAGCGGAGAGGTGCTGTCTGAGGGGCTGAGGAAGAGGAGCAGTTACGGGGAGAAAACTGCGCTGAATGACTGAAAGCAGCTGGACTTCCAAGTGTATTTTGGGGGAGCCAGCGCTACAGACTGACGTTCTCCCTTAATGATGAAAAATAATTTAACTTATGTAGAAATTCAGAAATAAAACAGTTTTTAAAATAAATATTTCAGATGCTTATTTTTGCTGCTCCGCTTGTCTTGTATTGCTGTACTTACCACAGTCACAGAAGTGTGAGGTGAATGTTGATCGCTTAATTTCAGAATAGGAGCTCATAAATCAGATCTGGATGTATAAAATAAAATGCATATTAGCTGCTTAACAGATTGCATGGGATCCATTTTTCTGAGTGCATTTTGTACAAAATTAATTATAACATTACTGTTAATCCTTTGTTTGTTTGAAATAAAGCAGGTTCGTTAAGGTGAATGAGGACGGAAGGAATTGAAATGATCTATAAACTAATAATCACGATTATCTGTATTTATCTGGGGTGCTGAGTCGAGTATATAACGATAGATATGGATAGACTCCTTAAATCAGCCTGTTCTTCATGGATGGTTCTTCAGGAAAACAGCTGCTGCAGATTCAGAGCCGTCCTTTTACACTGAGATGATCCATCTTTAGTCGGAGGTGAGTGTAAGCTAATGAGTGACTGCGAGTAAACAGATAAAGCCCTGTCCCGAATGCGATGCCTACTAAGGTTCCTTTTTGGTTAAAATGCTGCCCAACAAGAGAGCTGCCCTTGAAGGCAGCGACTAGTTAGGCAGCTGTCTTCAGAATGGAGCACCTCTAATGAATCTTGTGTAGTTCTTGACATGAACTAATTAATGTTTAGTCACCTTAGACTTGCAAGCCAGAGATTGATGTAAAAAACAATATGGTGTTTTATAGATTATGTTATATTAGTACCTGATGGCTCACCTGCAATCATGAGCAGAAATGTCAGAAGAAGAGCCATTCTGGGTGATGACATCACATTAATGCCTGCAATTTGAATTGTACAAATTTAATTTCATGCAGTACTTGAAATGTTTTCAAACTTGTACTGTATTGTAATCAAGCTATAAACTGCTTTGACAAACATCTATCAGCACTCAAAACACTGTTTTTTCCAAACACTTAAAACTCTTCAGAACTAAAGAACAGTGTGTGTTCCATAAGTTAATCACATCACCAACAGCACAATTCATTCTGAATTGTGAGAATAGAGATTAAAGTGTTAAACTAGACATGATGAGCATCTGTAACTGTGATCTACCTAATGAAACTAAATGCCAGATTCATCCAGATTCATTAAATGCCAAATTCCTCTTACAGGATTTCTCTGACATACCTGACCTTATGTAACAAAAACTAAGCTCCAGTTTATCATAGTGAGACCTGGACCTGCTTTATCAAAGTGTCTCAGCAGCAGTCGTGATGTGCGATATCATGATTGTTCATCCCTCCTCTTTCTTTTAAAAATACTGATTTGCTAATGCAGATCCAGTGTAGTGTTTCTGTATCTGAAAACATACATGCTGTCTAATCTTTTGATAGTTTGTTTGTTGGAAAGTCTGCATACATCACTTCCCTGTTAGTGCATTACTCGTTTGTCTGTAAGGGCCCCCCCTGCTGGCGGCTGGCGGTGAGGTGCCATGAGTTCAGGGAACTCCAATTCCCAGAGGCCCACAGGCTGATTAGGCCCAACCTGGCACACCTGTGGACTCCTCTACTTAAGGCTGTGGCGAACAGCAGCCCTTTGTCACACCTTTGTAGAGGGGTAACAGGTACGGTACTTAGCCCAGGTAAGTATTTAAACAAAAAAAGAAAGGAAGGGAAAGAGAAAAGTGGGCTGGAAAAACAAGAGAGAAATTGTCCTAAAACTACTTAAAAGCCAAATAGAAGGCTTGAAAAAGAAACGGCTCCAAGCCATACAAAAGTGTTTGTGCCACAAAGAGCAAACAAAACCTGATCTTCCTCTCATAATCACAGAGAAAGTGTCTTTTGTTTTCTGATTATCTTTTATTTCACTTTTCTATCTTAGCCTTTGTTTGAGCGTGCTGCTTTCAGCATCACATTTTTTTTTATTTCCATTCATTGAGGTGTAAGACCCTTTCTCATGGGTTTTCCTCTCTGCACTTGGGTCCATCTCCCTGCTGTCCCATAACAGTGTCATGCTGTAATTAACACAGAACAGGCACATTTGTTCAATGCCCTTTAGTGTCTCATGTGCTTTTATATTGTAAGGTGAAGACAAGCTCTCGGTCAAGAGACAGAAGAGGAAATATCTTTTTGCTAGCCCAATGAACTTTGGGTAACTTTGTTTTTAGGTCAGTTACAATTATGCTTACAGAGCATTTACATGAGATATGACATATGTAGTAATTTATCATCACTGGATTTATTTATTTTTTTTTAATACTTAAAAATAAAGTGTTTCTCTGCTGTGTAGTAAACAGCTTTATTTATTTAATTATTTATTAAGGAGAGGACACTTGGCAGATACTTTGTCAGGAACCCTTATACTCTTACTTATTAATGCAATTTTCTAATCAGCTAACCCTGAGGGCCACAACAGCAGAAGACCAGGTCAAGTTTTACTTCCTTCAGCCAAAAACAGAAAGCTGAGGCAGTGGGCACAAGCTCATGAAAAATGGACAGCTAAAGACTGAAAAAAAGCTTTGTAGTCTGAGGAATCTAGATTTCAGCTGAGATACACAGAAGGTAGGGTCAGAATGTAGTGCCAGCAGCATGAATCCACGGACCCCACCTGCCTTGTGTCAACAGTCCAGCCTGGTGGAGGTGGTGTAATGGGGTGGGAAATGTTTTCTTGGCACATTTTGGGCCCACTCAATCATCGTTTGAATGTCACAGTGTATTTGTGTATTGTGTGCATTCCTTCATGGCCACAATTTACCATCTTCTAATGACTACTTCCAGCTTAATAATGGACCATACCATGAAGCAAAAGTAGTCTCAAGCTGGTTTCATGAACATGAGAATGAAATCAGTGTTTTCAGTGGCCTTCCCAGTCACCAGATCTGAATACAATGGGACACCTTTGGGATGTGGTAGAACGGGAGATTTGCAGCAAACCAAGATTTAGCAAATCTAGCAAATGCAGATTTTGAATGTAATTCACTAACTACTTTAAATTAGCAGAGGGCAGAACGAGATCACAACATCTAGGGTTTAAACCTTAATTCTTGTAATAGTGTGTTGAAAGACTGACAAATGCATAGCAATTTGATATGCATGTGTCTCCACTATGAATTAGATTTTTAATTCATGTTTAAGTTTTTGCTGTTAAGAAAGCATATGTTGATGTGACTGTAATGCATAAACCTGTGATATTACTAATTGATCAAAAGAAATACTCTAATACTCAGATATTGCTTAAATAAAGTGTAAGGCAGTTGCCAGAAAATTATTGTGTCTTCGTCACTGGAGAGAAAGCTGAAAGTAATCTACACTGAAGATAAAGTATCCCAAAATAGGTCTGGTACATTAGATTTTATGTTCTTGTCATTCATAATTAAAAAAAAAAATAAGTACATAAGTACAGCATTTTTGTGTACAGCCTAGAATATCATACATAAATTTATGTTTAGGACAATTTAGATATTGGCTCGGACTTTGCAACCAAGAAAAACACCTTACTGGCTGAAATGGCTCAAAATCTAAAAACATTTCCTAGTACTGAATAAGCATTTCTTACTTACCGTCCTTTAACGAGGCTCATCACCAGTGTCTTCATGAGAAATGGTGAGAACACAGGCAGCGCTGACGTATTTTAATATACATGTGGTCAACACTTAACTGTAAGTTCTCATGCTCAATAAAAATACAAAGGCTTATTAACATGCTACTTCCTCCTATAGGAAGCACATGACCTTCTGACATAAGAGATAAGCGTCACTTAAAACTCTTGTAAAGTTATGAACTTTTCTGTATCTGAAAACATGCATGCTGTCTAATCTTCTGATAGTTTATTTGTTGGAAAGTCTGCATACATCACTTCCCTATTAGTGCATTACTTGTTTGTCTGTAAGGGCCCCCCCTACTAGCGGCTGGCGGTGAGGCACCACAAATTCAGGGAACTCCAATTCCCAGGGGCCCACAGGCTGATTAGGCCTAACCTGGCACACCTGTGGACTCCTCTACTTAAGGCTGTGGCGAACAGCAGCCCTTTGTCACACCTTTGTAGAGGGGTAACAGGTACGGTACTTAGCCCAGGTAAGCATTTACACAAAAAAAGAAAAGAAAGGAAAGAGAAAAGAGGTCTCATATTAAAGCTGAGTGTGACGTCTTCTGTACAGAAAATGTTCCAAAATAATTTATCCAGTTCCACCTCTTCTCCTGTTACTGCATGGAGTAGTATTTAGCATTTTTCACTTGTTGGTTTATCTGCGCTGGTCTCAGTACTGTGTTAACAAGTCAAAAAGAATAAACTTGATCAAATCTGATAAACAGAGTGAGATCTGGACCTGCTTTCTAAAAGGTCATCAGCGGGTCATGTTGTATTTTCTTTTGAATAATGATGACTTTCTTCTGATACTATGCACTCTTAGGAAAAAAGTACTGAACTGGGGTGGAGGCCCTCTTGTCCCTGGGGTGGCACCCTCAAGTGTGCAATCAATGTCTCATTGACACCTGCCCTCATCATGCCACCCCAAGCTACCTCATCTGTGGTGGCTCCCAGGTCCTCCTGTCTTGTGGTCACTCCACCAGGTACTTCCTCTGGGATGTCCACTGGTACTAGAGCTGACTCTCATGTTCAGCTCCCCGGACAGCTCCAGTTCCTGCTCCATGGACCGATCCAGTCCAGTTCCCCCTTCTTGAGTCACTCTAGTTCCTGCTTCCAGGGCAACTCTAGTGCTTCCCTAGCTGCTGCTAATCCAGCGGTGACTCACTGTGCAGCGAGTTTGTCAGCTCCCCATCCTGATCCAGTACTGGCTTCCCAAGCTGCTGCATCTCTTTTGGGGGTGCCCTGTGCAGCTCCTTTGCCAGCTTCCTGAGCTGCTACTGCTCCCAGTGGTGTCTCTCTGTCCTGTACCAGTGCCGGCTTTTGGGACTGCTCTTTATTTGCTGGCTCCCACAGCTGCTCCTTCTGTCTCAGGCTATTGAATGCCTCTATAGACAGCTTCCCCATGTCCCCCTCAGGCAACCCACACTGCTGGTACCTCTGTTGACTTGGTTGGTGGACTGCCCTTACTTCTGGTCTTTCTGCCAGTTGTAAGTAAGTAAAGTTTATTTATATAGCGCTTTTTACAACAGGTGTTGTCACAAAGCAGCTTTACAAGGAAATGAGCATTACGAAAAGAAATCCGGGTCCAAGCCCCCATGAGCGTCGCCAGTGGCGACAGTGGCAGGGAAAAACTCCCTAAGAGAAACAGGAAGAAACCTTGAGAGGAACCAAGACTCAGAAGGGGAACCCGTCCTCCTCTGGTCGACACCGGATAGTAAACATTGTCATTATAAAGTATTATAGTACAAAAACAGGGAAAGAGGTGGAGCAAATTATTAATTTGATTAGTTCATGCAGCAGCAGCGGCAGCAGCAGCAGCATCAGTGGGGTCAGGTTGTGAGGGTGAGGTTTGCACAGCGAGCAGTGGCACCCAATCAAGCCAGAAGAGGCAGCGGCATCAGAATGCACAGGATGGGCTGCTGTTCAACTCGGCAAAGAAAAGAAAGGAAAAACACACAGAGTCAGTTCTGCAATGGGTGATTGATTAATTTGATTGGTTCAAATGAATAATTTTTAGTTCATGTAGCAACAGCAGTAGTATCAGTGGGGTCAGGTTGTGAGGGTGAGGTTTGCACAGCGTTGTACAGCAGGAGGCTCAATGTTGGTAAGCCGGTCCAGAGGGCTGGCGAGCAGTGGCACCCAATCAAGGCAGAAGAGGCAGCAGCATCAGACACACAGGATGGGCAGCTGTTCAACTCGGCAAAGAAAAGAAAGGAAAACACACAGAGAGTCAGTTCTGTGTCAAATGCCGCACTAAGATCGAGGAAGACTAACAAGGACATATGATCTTGGTCAGAAAATAATAATAGATCATTTACAATTTTTACTAGTGCCGTTTCTGTACTATGATGTGGCCTAAAACCAGATCGAAATTTTTCGTTTATTTGATTCCTATGCAAATAGGAGCTTAATTGTTTTGCTTTTTCCAAGATCTTTGATATAAAGGGGAGATTCAAGATGGGTCTATAATTTGATAGTTCGCAGGAATCGAGGTTAGCTTTCTTAATCAGCGGCCTAATTACTGCTAGTTTAAGAGATTTTGGGATGTATCCAAGGCTAAGAGAAGAGTTTATTATTGACAGAATAGGCTTGGTTATTTCCGGCAAAATTTCCTTGAGTAAACCTGTAGGAATCGTGATTCCTCACTGTCTGGGCCCATGCCTTAAAATGTTATCCTGTCATGTCTTCTTCCCCTCTGGGGAGACTCCAATTAGCATATGTCATAGCATAAACTATGTCCAGAAAACAATAACCCCTTTGAAAGTCAGTAACCATAGGCAAAGATGATTCATTAAGTAGATCAGCATGTCAGACTCCCATGATAATGATCTCAGTCCTAAAAAATAGAATTCAGAAAAGATATGTGTTACTGCTGCTGGGGTTCATCTCACACTTTCAGAGAAAATGACATCATTCACACCCAGGCGTGGCGCCAGTCACTGACACACATGAATGTGCACTCTCAGTAACCTCAGACATGCTATGTGAACCCCAGCAGCAGTAACCAAGCTTGATACTACAACCAGGCCATACTAGAAACATGCAGACAAAAAATTACTTTTAAAATGTAAAACTAATGGATATGTATGTTAGTAATCTAAAAACTATGCATCAGGCCACATACTGCATCAAAACAGAGCAGCACCTCATACAGGACTACATAAAGGTACACAACAATGTGGAACAAGTGCAGAATATAAAATAAATACACAGACAATAAATATACAGACCAATAAATACACAAGACAATAACTGAACAGAACAAAACATATACATGGCAAGTACTCATGATGTAACTAAACAGGACTGCAAAACAGTATAAATGAATTGGGGACAAATAGCAGCACTGAAAGATTAAGACTTAAAGAAGTTAAAGTGCAGGTGTGCAGTGATGATTAAGGCCTGTGTGATCAGTCTACATCAGTGTGTTCAGTAGTCTGACTGCCTTGGGGGAAGAAGCTGTTTCAGATTCTGCTGGTATAACAGATACTCTGGTACCAAGTCCAAGGGAGGGGTGGGAGGGGTCGTCCACAATGCTGGCGGCCTTGTGGATGCAGAGTTTGTGGTAGGAGGTGTTGATGGATAAAGACACCCTAACGATCTTCTCAGCTGTCCTCACAATCTGCAGGGGGATTTTATGGTCTGAGATGCAGGTACCATACCAGACAATGAAACAGCTGGTCATGACACTCTGTACTGTCACCCTGTAGAAAATAGTGAGAATAGAAAGGTGAGGTCTTTTCATCCTCTGCAGGAAGTGAATATGCTGCTGGGTTTTTTTCAGCTAGTCAGGTGTTGTTAAGGGTCCAAATGAGGTCATCAGTGATGTGCACTCCAAGAAATTTGAAGCTTTTGACTCCCTCCACAGTTGACCCATTGCTGTGCTGTGAAGAGTGATCACTGCGAGGCCTCTTGAAGTCAAGAATCAATTATTCATCTTATCAGCATATTTTTTTTTCTCTGCATCAGTGTATAAACCGCTCCACCTCCTCTCTGTATGCTCACTCGACATTGTTCTACCACCACTGTAGTGTCACCAGCAAACTTAAAGATGTGGTTTTAGCCATGCTTCACAGCACAGTCATGATAAAGCAGTTTAAATAGCAGTTTGAACAGGCCAGAGCACACAGCCCTGGAAAGCGCCAGTGTTCTGGCACTGAGGTCTGAGGTCTCCCAGTCAGGAAGTCCAGGATCCAGTTGCAGTGGGAGGTGTTCATCCCCAGCAAGCTCAGCTTTCCAATAAGTTGTTGAGTGATGATTGTGTTGAATGCTGAAATCTAGTAAATGTCTCACCTATTTGTCTTTTCTGTCCAAGTGGCGGCCCCCTGTGCTGATTCTGTGCCAGTTTCTTGAGCTGCTGCTCTTCCTGTGGTGGTCCCTTTTGCAGCTCTTGTGCTGACTGGCCATCATGTTTCGGTGCTGGCTTCCCAGGCTGCTCCCTTTCCTGTTCCAGTGCTGGCATGTAGGACTCTTTCTTCCTCAAAACTACAAACAGACCACAGGAACATATAGACACCACTTCACATTTTGAGGTTATTAACCTAAACTGTCTGCTATTACTATCTTATTTCTAGGTTGATCCCTGCACTGCTGCTTTATCAGACTGCTCTGCATGAAAGAGTAAGAGGGTAAATGGCTGCTGCTGAGTCAGTATCAATGTATTCCATCCCAAAGGCACTGGGGCACTTGTGAGCACCACATTTGCCAAAGGCAAAATAAGGAATGGGCTTCATGATCCTTGTGGGCATGAACAGTCGAATACCACTAGACCACAAATGTGCAAACCGGGGCTGCAGTCTCAATGTCAAAAGGGTGTCAAATATTGATTAAACCTAATTTTTGATGGATGAGTAACATCAAGCTATTAAAATGAGCCACTTACCACAAAACCTGCAAAGAACACACACACACACACACATACATACATACATACATACATACATATATATATATTTGTTTTGTTAACTGACAGAGAGAAGTAATTGTACAACTGTGTGGAGGAACAAGCTAACGTGCTAACCACTAGCTAATGCACTTACTGAGAGTTACTATGATGAGCTCCAGCAAATGTGCTAACTAGCTTGCTAACACACTAACCACTAAATAACAACTACCATTAAATAGCTACTTATGGTGCCAACACACTAGCTGTGAACTAACATGTTAGCTAAGGTGCTAAAACACTAATCACATACTAACATGCTAGCTAAGGTGCTAACACACTAACTGCAAACTGATATGCTTTAGTGCTGACATGCTAAAGCCTGAGCTAACCCTGACTGTAATAGGATAGTAGCCCATTTTGGCAAATTTGGTGGCCCTTCGGCTTTTTAGACAAAATTTACTTATTTTTTCCTTCCTTTCTTTCTTCTGTTATCTTTTGTAAAGTAGTTCAGTAAATAAATTCAC